>NC_135198.1:12332857-12642142 GCF_050948175.1 Xylocopa sonorina
TATTTGATTTTTAAATAAACAATATATGTATTAATTAAATATATATATTTATTAAAAACAAAACGGAAACAGTAATAGTACTGTCTATTGGTAAAGAACTGAATAATAATTATAAATTCTATAGTAGCAATTATATTAATATTCAATTATTTTAGAATGTCTTTTCCAAGTAAAGAAGACCGTACAAAATGTTGGAACCATAGGGATGAATATTGGAAGTGCCTTGACGATGGTAAAACAGAAACAGAATGTAAGAAATTTAGAGATCAGTATGAAAAATTCTGCCCAGCTTTATGGGTGAGTTTTATGGTTTATAAAATGAAATTTTATTCCTGTGATCAAAGAACATTGACATCGATGTTTCTATTTAAAAAAAAATAGAATATATAGCAGCAACAAATAGTTTTGTTGCATATATAATAGTTGTCTCTCTTTAATCAAACCATCGTTTTTATCACTTTTTACTAGGTAAAACACTTTGATCGTAAGAGAGAGTACTTGAAATTCAAAGAGCAGCTAGAACAAGGGGGGTACGTTCCTGAAGAACAAACAGCAACATAGAATATAAAACTAATTTAGCAATTGTAATTTATAGTTTTCATTACCTTTGAACTAATAGTTATGAAACTGTTTTTCAATTAAGTTTTCTTATTTTTATTACTTATAATAAAAAGATACTTACAAGTAACATAATATTGTCTTATTATATTGTATGATAATGATCCTTAATCCATTATATTAAAACAGTTCATCTTTCTTTCTTTTTCAGTTATTTGGTGCATAGAAGATTTTATGCAAAAGACTAATTTGATGGCTGCTAAATAATATGCTTCTTTTTACATTTAAACCAATAATTCGTTATTTTTTTTTAATTAAAACAGATTTTTTATGGCTTTGCAGGATTTAATTCTGTTTTATATTTATTTCTTTTAATAGCTGAAAAAAATTGAAGTTTTAAAAATCAATATTACATATTAATTGCAGGACATGTAGTCTTGATGGAGACAAAACAGACAAGTCTGATGCAACTGCGCAAACTTCAAAAGCAGTTTTTAATTTTCAACCAACAAATACAAATTTTTATGATTAGAAAATCATAATATGTATGGTATCTGCGATTAAATTGAAATTTTTGTTCCTGAATTGTAATAACAAAATGTGTACAAAAAATATGGAATTGAAACATGTAATCAAAGAACTGCAGACATGTACAGATGATACTGTTATTTTCAGAGTTAGTATTTTTAAAGCTTATTATTGTACAATCTATTATGATCATTAATACTTATTGCATCTACATTATTGTATGAATAAAGTGTTTTATCTGTCTTTTTAGAAATTGATAAACTTTGCATCATCATGCAAAGAGTCATGGAACGACGAATATTTAAATGAATGGCAACCAGTCCTTCTCTATACTATACAAATTTTTATTCCAAGTACAGAAATAACGAGAGAAAGAGCCTTGTTGGCCTCCCACACATTTTTTGCTTTATTATCAATGCAACCTAATTTGATTCTTCTGAAAGAAATTTTTGTTAATTTTTTAAGTTCTGCACACAATGAATTATGCGTTTTCGGTAGAAAATTTGATATCGTTGAAGCCGAATTGTTCAAACTGATTTGTGCTTACGGATATTTACAAGTCAATCAAAGTAAAATATATTCCAATGATATTTGCCTCCTCATTTTTGGTACTATATTCGAGCATTGTATAAAATATACTAAACGCTCATATTTCGCGTACAAAATATTATACATGTGGTTGCAAAGGACAATGAGCACAAACTTTTGGAGCACATGTTCAGAAGTAGAGGAAAATCTAGAAGCAATCATTTTTTCAAATTGGTGTAACGCCATCAATGAAATAAGCAAGCAAAACTCAGTACTTATCTTTAATATGTATTTGAAAATCATGGGAAAAAAATATAGTGGCTACTTGGAATATCTGTTTAAACATTGCATTGATGCTATTTCTTGGCAGAACGAACTAAAGTATGATATACTTGCGGAAGTGTGCAATGTTTGGGACAACACTAAAATCATTACATCCTACGATTTCTTACTTTCTTTGTCTACCAGCCTAACGAAGTACTGCTTGCGTTCGGCGGGTACAAAAGTTTATCTGGTAATAATAAAAAAGCTAAATGAAAATGAATGGAAGGAGGCGTTTGGGCCTGTAATTTGTTATCTTTTCCATTACTGGGAATCACCAGAAACGTGAGTTAAATGTTTAGATTTTCAGATATAATCAAATATTAGAGTTTAAATGTATGTGTTTCTGATTGTAGTGAAAACCATAGTGCTCTTCAATTGCTCTGCAAGTACTGGCTCGAACCTACTGTTAAAAAGTACAAAAATCTTTTACCTTATTTATGGGGCTTAATTGCAGATATGAAGGAACATTTATTGCACTCGTATATTCTAAAAATGGCTTGTGAGATGCATATTGATCTTCCAGAACAATCAAGTACTGAAAGTTATCTGAATAGTAACAAGGAGATTGTTAGGTTGAATGGATTTGCCATAAATTGTTATACAGCAACAAACCTGTACGATAAAAATAGAGATCAGTTTTTTACAATAAGAAATTTTTTATGGCACAATATAAATAGTACAATGGTCTACATGAGAGATGAAATTGTAAAGTATTTTAAAATATTTTACGCTAACGTGTTAAAAATGTGCGATAGTAAACCAGAATGCATACATGATGTATATTTTATAACAAACTGGATGTATGAGTTTCTTATGGATTGTTTTGAAATTGGTTCTTGTTACCAAAGGAAAATTCTTGCTTTAAATTTGTATAGAGCCATACTTTCTTTTACCAATAGGGATGTAAAAAATAAATCCAATAATAGTGAAAATATTTCCTCTGCCTTGTTGCTGGAGAAGTATCTAATGGCGTCTGGAAGTTGGAAATTTACAGACAAAAGAAGTTTATTTATTTTATTAAGACTGGTATTGGACTCAGCACTTGATATCAGTCAATTAGCTACTTTTATTATCCTTAATTACTTCGATAAAAATATTTTATCCGATGCTGAAAAGCGGGTAAGAGATTAACTTGAATTCTTGAGAATCCGATTTTCTTTTTACAACAAAGTATTTTTCGTTTAGGTATTATTTCGCATGGCATTGAAGAATTGCAACTCCTCCAAGTTTTATGAGATTGAAAGTGGTGCAGCTCTTATGTCAATATTAGCTAATTGGTCAGCTTTGTATCTCTTGCAAGATCTTAAAGATGAGAAGAATTATTCAAGATATTCAGATCTCCTATTCGAAGAAGCTGCAAGTCAGATATTGCAAATGAAAAAGGGAATACTGAAGGCAATCATTCAGGATAAACCATTTTTTGGTGCGATAACCGCCTTATCGAATATTTTGTTTCAAAATGGCTTAGAAAGTTCTAATTTAAGTTTAGAATTCATGGAAAAAGTACTATATTTGCTAGAAGATGCTGTAGAATTCTTCTTATCTATACTTTCTTCAAAATCTGTGAATAAAGGTACATCTTATTTTATCCTTATTTTATTATTAGATCCAATTAGCTGTGAGACATGGCTAGAAAAGTTTCATCTTAAATCAAATTGTAATTCAATCTACAGAATATTCATCATCGTTCGCGGAGATGGGATTAGCGATTGATGAAGCTATTAAAAACAGTGAGATAGACAATATTAATTTTGATGATTTAAATTTAACTCCTGCACACCAAGTTCTAATCTCTTGCATTTGGATGTCATTAAAGGTAATTATCGCAATCTTTACCATTTGTTTTCGACAATTATAGTGTCTCTAGTCGAAAGATAAAATAATAAAGTATACTATTTTTTATACAGGTCTGCTGTGAATTAGCTTGTGAGATAGGTAAATTGACGTATTCAAATGAAATGGTCAAGCGTACCGCTGATATCATCGTTACGGTATTACTTAGATGCAGACATAAAGGTGCAGTGGAAGCTGCGGGTGCAGCAATAGGACATTTGATGAGGTATATATAATGTTAACATTATAGAAAAATTGTCATACCATTACAGCAGTGGAATTAATAATTTCAGATGTTTATGCAAAGAAGCCAGATATTCTGATTTACCAAAAACATACGTACTACGTATATTAGAAAGTGATTCTATGCATTCTTTAAACATTACGAGAAGGGGTGCTGGATTGTCGATAATGTTTCATAGAATTGTTGTTAGCGACAATCGACCGGACAGACCTCTTTTACATTTTGCTGTACAAAGATTGTTAGACGTATTGGACAATTTTTCGGATGACTGTGTGAAAAGAATAGAATCGCAACACGACTCTCCATGGGCAAGGCATTTGCATTTTCTACGGACCTTAGTTGCTGACAAAGAGATACACGGGCAATTAACTCTGTACATGGAAAGGATTACACTGATTTGTTTCAAATATTTGGAATCAGAGATATGGACTATCAGAAATGCGAGCTTACAATTGTTTGGCTCCATAATCCCGAGATTGGTAGGCCAAACTTATGGAGTCGCGTTAGATTTTGGAAATGGATACTCCATCAATCATTTTGTCACACATTATCCAATGCTCGCAAATTTTGTTGCAATAGAATTGCATAGATTCTCTAATACCTTTATGAGATTTTCTACCGCTCTATATCTGCATTCAAACATTGTTCATATTCTTATACTTCTTTCGAAATTCTCATACAGTGCTTGCAATTTGATCGATTACTCCTCGCAAAAGTATGTATCATCGATAAAATATTTACTCTATACGTTATTTCAAAACCCTGTTTGGTATGTTAGACTTCTAGCCGCGAAAGCATACGCAGCGTTAACAGATTTTCTGCAAATTAATTCTGAAGTTGAGAAATTGAAACAAGACGTTTCTTCTTGTCAGAACGTCAACTTAATTCATGGTTACTTATTGACTATTCAATTTTTGACCGAAAAATTATCCGTCGAAATGGAAAGTATAAATTTATGGTCAAACATTGAACCACATAGCAACGTTGAACCGAAGCAATGCGCAAAATTACTGCGATATCGAGAAATATTACAAATTTGGGGAAATATAACCGGAGGAAAAAGTAGCTCGCAGATATGTTATGTATTAGAAACGCTGTTTCTACAATCAAAAGAATCTGTTTCCGATGAGGTATCCAATAAAGACATATTTCTTTTTGATAGAAATATGTCTTTACTCTCTTCTGAAAAGGCGAATCCAGGATTTTTCCAATTTATCGATCTTTCTACAAAATTATACGCTGACTACGTCAACCACACAAATAATATTAATATCGATACTTTAGGTAGAATTTTGGATTCACCTTGTATCGATCAGAGTGTTTCCTTTTTAAATCATGTATCATGTTCTGTCATAATTATGAAGTTTGTTCTTCAACGCTTACTGCTGAACCAATATGGTCGCAATGAATTACTTTTGAATGCAATGGTAAATTATGTTTTAAAAACATTAAAACAGTGGCGATTATTAGGTGTAAATGAAATAGACGTCGAGAAGATAGGAAATTTCTTTGTCAATGAATCAGAAAATATAAGATACTCTCACCTATGGCGTTTAAAATGCATTTTGATAATAATGTTTTCTCAAAACGAGGCAATAATAAATGAGATATTGTCTTATGCTCTTAATTCAAGTATTCACAAAGAGGAACACGTAAGACGAATTGCAGTCGAATTTATGCAATTTTCGGTGTATCGTTTCATAGAATTAACCAGCAAAAATAAACTAATCGTTTTACATTGCTGTTTAATTCTGTTGAAAGATGAAATTTCAGAGATACGTGAAACTATCGCGGAAAGTTTAAGAACGCACGTCCTACAAACAATTAGTGAGGACTATAGTACCTTCAAGCATGATGAACGTATATATCAAAGCCTATTGTCCGAAGTAATGCTTGGAAAATTAAATTTTCCTACGAACAATGATATGAATCTATTTTTTGTAAAGTTGTTCACGCACAGTATTAAGGATTTCGATGGTGATTCGGTAATTGAAAACCCTTTTTACCACGACGATAATCCTTTTTATAGGGAGGAATCAAAGTTTCTAAATCTTTGTTTCTACTATACAAAACTGAATAAGCACAACCAGGTCAAGTGCCCTACAAGAGATAATATGATAGAACACGATAGTAAAAAGGATATAGACGCTCTAATGAAATATCAATTTCAAAAAGATTTTTATTTCGACGATACTAACTTAGAAGTAATTTTAAGTACTAAATATATAGATTATTTACTAAAGAAGCAAATAATCGTAATGCAAGAATATAGTTAATAATTGTACAATTACAATGAAATAGACGGTAACGAATGACAAATACTTTTTTATATAAATTAGAAACTAAGTACCTCGTTTAGGTCTGTCGAAATAAATGCTTTTTAATCCATCAAAGTACACAAGAGATATTTAATGGTTCTGAATAAATACATCTGTACACCTTACGGACATACGAATGTGTACACATTCACAAAGCCTATTAATTTTATATTTACATTATGCTACATTAATTGTACCAGAATATTAGAAAATTTTGAACGATCATAGAATATATATATGTATATATTACACGTTGCGTAATATTCATTCCTTAGCGTTCCGTTCTTTATACTTCATCGTATCTACAATTAAGACCCATTGCGCGACGTTATCAAATATAACACGGTAAATTTATTCGCAATATCATTTAAAAAATGTCGTTTTCTCGATTGTTGAGCTAAAAATCTTGGTGTCTGTATCAATTAAAACTATCGTCGCGTGTAGTATCGATGTGCTTCAGTTTGAGTTACTCGAATCTCACACAAACAAACTAACAATTGGCGTTATATATATGTGTATATATATATATATATAAAATTACAAAAATTCAATTTCAAAAGCATATCTGGGTATTAAGCAAATTGACTTATTTGAAATAACTTTTATTCGCTGACCGCGCGTCGTCTCTCCTTTTAAATGCATCCGTAATTAAATAAGCATCGAAGAAAGAAGTAGCTCTCAGCGAGGTAAACGAAACATCCACGCGACAACACATTCGAGAGCGACTTCCTTCTTTGATCTTAAGCTATGAAAAGCTTCTTACATCTAATTAATATATCTGAACACTGCGCCGTGCTTTCGTGTGTGAAAAAATTGCACGTACTAAAACTATACGATTCAACGAAGAATGTGATGAGAAAACGATCAGAGTATAACAGATTATTTTTTATTGAATACCTCTTTACAAGTTAGCTTCGATCAGTTAAGTTATCATTCCAGTAGAACATCATACAATAAAATACGAAAAAGGTTTCAAATAATTTGCTATTCGCTTCTGATCGTATTATATATATATATATTTTTCTTTTCGTTCAAGTTCGAAACTACTTGCTTGGCGAGATAGCCCTAGCGACTATTCCGTCCGCCACCATGATATGTCGCTAACGATTACAATAAATTTCTTTGGTGATCATTCTTCTATTTACACACTGATGTTTATATAATAATTTCTAAAGTGTATCTAATCACAATCATTTTCAGGAATAACATCTTTCGTCGGAAAAAATCGTGCACACACACTTGCGAGTGTTTCCTTTTTATTAACATTAAGTAGTGGATACTACCTAGACAAATATTAACTAACAGCATTATAACTATTGCTATTCATAGTAAATGTAAATGTACACGTGAAACTATAAGTAAAATTACACTTATCCAAGGTTTAAACGTTCGTGAAGCAATGAAAAATCATTGGAAGTCACTGTTCCTTGAAAATATTGATCAACAGTAATTGTTTTTTTCAAACCAAGTTTACATCTTTTACAATTACTATTAAATTGAATTCTAGGTGGAATTGATATCAAGTAATTTTTTAAAATAGACACACAAAAGCGTTCATTTGCTTTTTCGCAGATTTAACATTAGATAAATATAGCTATTTCAGGATATTTGTCAAGGATACCTATGATTTTCCTCTTTGGATGGAGAATTTATTGAAAAAAATTAGCGAATATAACTTTCTATTATAAGTAATATACTCTCTATTTGTAAGAGTATGAAAGCTTGTGCTTGTAGATATAGAGTTCAATTGCAATATGTATATATGCATGTCAATTTTAATACATACGTCATTATAATTCTGCATAGTATAATAGAAGTATCAGGAACCATTACTTTTTCATTTTTTTTTTATACATTTCGATTGAATATGCAGCAGCAGCAAGCCATAAAAATATATTCTCCTTAATTTGATATTTTCAGTAGCGCGATTTTCAACCCCTCAGAATTACTATTCTATAAAATGAATGAGAAAAAAAAAGTTCATTGTGATGTACTTTGATAAAACGTTAAATATTTTTCGTTAAAATTTCATTGAAATTGTATTCTTCTCTTGAGCATTATTTTTCTAGCATAAAATCATTCAATGCGATCATTACTGTATCATATTTCAAGTAAAATAACTTGGCAATGATCGCGTTAAATATTTGTTCACTACGATCTTTAAAAATGTCTAAATTATATATTATAGTTGAAGTTGCAAGAGTTCGGACTAACCAGAATTATTTATCTGAACAATTAGAAAGTTGTAAGAAACTTCTCTTTTCTTCATATTTTTTGTTTATTCTCTTTGAAGCAGAATGAAAGATTGTCTAATGCGTTTAGCAATCTTAACGTTATTGTAGAAAGAGAAAATGTCTTTTCAACTTTCGAACTCGTGTCCCTTTAATTTTTCTGTTTTTTATTTCTTACTTTATACGCCTGAAAACTGTATAGGCACCAATACAAGAATTTTGATGGCACCAAGATGATTTGCTGATTACGAAGTAACGATGAGAATTGTTTCAAGAATATTCTATATAAATGAAATATAAATAAGCAATTGAACTTTTTATACTTTTTCTATTTATATTTCCCTTTAAGCTAAATTTCGTAACATAAATCATGTGTAGAATTTTTATAAACGTTCTATGTATAAGGAATTAAATATAGGAGGCAGATAAATCGACATAAAATGCATGCATAAACTTGACACCTAACACAGCAGTATTACAGCGACAAAAGTTTTCAATGATACCTGGTTAATGTTTGGGTACAGGCAAAAGAAATTATTGGAATAATGAGAAATAGTCACAAGATACCTTGATTATCCGCATACAAAATTGTCATTAACTCTCTGATGTATAAATTGCTTTGTTTTATAGTTATTACCAAGCAATACACGAATTTCTTAATGTTTTAAACTATATCAATTCTTTCTCTTAAATATTTTTACAATCTTATTGATTCTTTGACCATGTAGTAATGTCTGAATCCTCGCCCATTCGAAATAAGTAATTCTTTTATTTAAATTACTTTCATTAGTTAAAATGGGACCATTTTCATCCCTTATGTATACTTAAAAATATATATACTACAAAAAAAGAATGATTTACTCAAAAAAAAATTACTTCGCATCCGTGATTACGTATAAAGCATGTTATTAAAATACTTATTCTATCTGCACTTGGATGCATTAATTCTTTCATTCCTTTAATGGAATCTCAAATTCTTTCACGTATTGCTTAATAAGAGCTCTATTTTAGATATACACAAAACGTATTACATTAAAAGTAAAACCATCTGGATGAATCTACACTCTTCTCCCCTATTAACTCATCGACATGTACATTACATGGATCATTGAACCGCGCAAAAATTCAATGGAAATTTTTGCCTTGTACTTGGTATTTCATAATACAGAATCTTACCAATATAATGCAATGTGTTAAAATTAAAACTCAAAACTACAAAATTGAAGTATGAACAAGTACCTTTTAGACGGTATTATCGATTATCAAAGTGTCTGTGATTACTTTTCTCACGCTTAGCATTCAGAAGTATAGTCATTTGTTATTTAGCTGTTTGTCCAAGGCCTACGGATGATTTCGTCTTTTGCGAGGATTCCGCTGTTTCGTTTGGTTGATCGACGTCCATCTGAAACATTCACACCCATGAATTTAACAATTATGTTAAATTGTACAAGCAAAATAAATTGCAAATATTCCGTACCTTTTCTTCTTTTTCATCGTCAATTAGTATTGGACCATTTTCAGCTTCGTACTCTTTTAAAACCGCATCTAAATTATACCTCCGCCGATAATTTACGAAAAACGATCGCAAATGAGCTTCTGTCTTAGTTCCAATTACATCAGCGATGGCAGAAAAATCTTTTCCATACTTTCGAACACCTTGAACAGCTAAGAGCAGTTCATCGTTTGTCCAACGAGCATTTATGCGACTTGATACTTCTGGTGGCCGCAAATCATCGATACCGTCGGTAGTTTTACGTTTTAATGCGCTGACTTGCTGCTTGTTTGATTGTATCTGTATATTGAACATTAAACATTCCATGTATTAGTGAACGCAATTTATTTTTATAATAAAATTACGAATGCGTTGTAACCTTTTTTCTAAATAAAAAAAAATGTATCCACACGCTTTGTGTTATTTTATTTAAGGACGTACTTGGCGCTTTAGGCTAACAATTTCGGTGTCAATTGCCTGTAAACTGTTGTTGGCTTGATTGGGTTGACCAGCCAGTGCTGCTAAATCATCGTGATTAACAACGAGACCGCGAGGTGGTTTTCTTTTATTTGTACGACCTGGCATGGAACTTAATGGTCTTGCTACACCGGTTCGCCTAAATCATTTAAATAAATTTATAATATTCTGATCTACAATTAGTTCATCTTCGCTTCTATTTTCCATCAAATTAACTCGCGCATAAATAAGAATGCTCATGCATTCTTACGAAATTATGTAACATATAGTATATTAGTATATGAAAGTTTTATGATATTGTATTTATGAGCATACATATATACTTGAGGCATAATGAAACGTGCATGAACATTCTAATTTCAAAAAGGTCTAATGGTCTTCTGAATTACTGATATTTAATTTGACTTGCACTCACTGACCTCCAGTGCAGATAGCAGCTGTGACACGCGTGTCCTTTTGGCGTCGCACGAACACTATGACAAGCAACGCCACAGTTGCTACACGAGCCCTACAACACATAACACCCTTTTATAATAAGTTCTGACAATCCCCCCACCCCTCTCCCTCAATTGAAGTATTTTTAATATGCATCTAAACTAATATACATCTCTAGGAATAATATACTATCTTTACAAAAAAAAATTAATGGAATATGTACATGGGCATATTTAAAAGTCTATTCGGATACGTTAATTCGGCCCGCCATAAAAAATCAGAAGCTCGATATAATTCTATATACTTCTATTGATTCCCTTGAATTTGATAAGCAATTGAAAAGCCAATCTTCCGTTCGAATTAACAAGTTCGTGAGATGCGTAAATCTCCCTCGCATTAAACAACTTCTAGGCTTCAATATTTTTTCCTCAGTAAGGTTTCAGCCTATCAATACTACTATGTGGATTACTTGCGCAAAATTTTATCTTCTTCTTAAGGGGGGCAACAAAAATTGTACGACAGAAATAATAAATAAATACGGGGCGTAAAGTAGCAAAATATAATAAAGCATACTATGCTATGCAACAGGGTATGTGGTTTAGGCTGAGTACCTGAACCTGAGGGGCGTTTTCCGAGTCGGATGGGGCTTTGGCGTCAGTGCCTTGGCTTCCTGGCACAGCTTGGTTCTTTCCACGACGTATTCCGCGGTGGATCGTCCATTTCTGGAACGTTCCACATTTTTACGTTCACACACGATACAACGGCAATTCAACCAACTTTAATTTTGCATTACTAACATTATGTAGATTCCTTTTTTTTTTTTTTTTAATATTTTAGAGAACTCTGGAGAAAAACGAAATTAATACTACTCTAATATTAATTTAAATTGTTATCTTTTATGTAAACGAATTCGTTTGATATTCGTCTTTTGATTCGTAGTTCTGATGGTTTTCTCCAATTGTAGATCAGTGGTGTTATCATTTTTCGTATCACATACCGCATGGAATACGTTACCGTGTGGATACATTTTTTTTTTTTTAAGCACATATTGTACTACCTATTATATCATATACAATTTTTTAAGCCAGTGCCATGGCATTAAAATGCAGCAAAAGGAGAACACTACCACACGCAATAGCACAAATGTTAATTTACTTAAAATAATTTTGTGATAAAATAGCGAAATTAAAATAGGAACAAAAAGCTCTAAAACATTGGTAAAAAAAAATGTTAAAAAGCAACTAAAATAAATTCGTTATTTTGTTCTAATCGATAGCAAAATTTTTATGTGTATAATTACTAAAATATTTAAAAAATGATATTTCATAACAGTCGATGACTCTATGCATTATTCTAGAGAGAGAGAGAGAAAATTGATCTTTTTTTATGAATATCAAGTTTCATGCATTTGTTAGATTATTTTAAGAATACAGCTTACTTTTTCTTCTGATTCGCTGTCTGTATTAGAGCCTAATTCACTCCCATTTTCACTACCATTCTCTCCTTCCTTCCCACCGCTTGTTAGTTTTCTTGCTTGCCTGTCCATCAATGATGTCCTAGTCCGAGTCTTTTTCCAGCTATAATAATATTTGACAAGACTAGCAATAGACTTATCAGGTAACTGTAAACACAAAATGCAAAAATATAAATGATTTTTCTATATAATTTAGTGATCTTAGTAATATTTTAATTTAGAACTTGAAAAAAAATGTTATACCATTTGACGAATTCTATGGAAGCTTTTTCCATGAAATTGAAATGCTTGCTCAAAAAGAACTTTGTCTTCCACTGTCCATTCATCGGGAAATGGTGTAAAATTAGCTAAATCTAGCACAGCACGTTCTAAATTATGTTTGTGCCAAAATAACATTCCCAATGCTTGTTCACCGTTATAACCATATTTTTCTTTAGCTAATATAATATATTCATCCACTGTAATAGAATTAAAAGTATAACAAAATTAAAAGAATATAATTAAAAATAAAAGGCAGAAAATTATATTTACACTTTTGGTCAGGTATATCGGTAGTAGGAGACCATACTAACAATGCTCTGTCAGGGCACTGATCCAAGCGCCGCTCTAGAATATAAAATTTTATAATTATAGGAATAGAATATACTTGAAAACTACTTTTTATTGCAAAAGATCCTATTTTCATACAATCAGAATCAGAATACAAAAGCATTTGAAATTAGTAATTTTACAATACAACATACCACTAACTGGAACAAATTCTGGAACAATAACTTGGTAGTCTCTTCCAACGCGAATTTTTTCTGCTGGAACTTTGAAAAAAAATTCTTACTTAACATATGAAAAATTAAATTAATTGAAATTAGCACCCAAATGTGAATTTTTTTCATTGCATTATTTCTAAGTTATAAAGACAAAACAAGAACTACATGGTTTGTATATAAATTATTTCAATGTACGATTAGATAGGTACATTTGTATTGTATTTTTTATTTAAAAAAATATATTATTATTTTATTACAATATATGCAAGCAATAATTCACTAATATCAGAAAAATTTGTTATACATATGTATACATGTATATATATATATATACGTACACATATAAGATTGCTTTATAAAAAATATTCACATAAGAATATTGAATGAAAATACGAGGAACTTAAAAAGAGGAAAAGTGGGGCGCGCTGTTTGAAGATCTTTACGGATTTTTGCGTTCGATCAATATAAATATATATAAACTTCTAAAGAGAAATATATCCTCGAAGGATTGGTATATTAACAATTCGTCGATGAAGATCGCATTCAAGAGAATCTGATTAATTATAATAATAATTGAAGTGCAATATGAAATTGGTACCTCCGTCTTCTTCACTAGAGGATTCCGTCTGTCCATTGGGGCTGGGGCCCCTCGATCTGCGCCCATTTCTAACATTTTCCGAGTTTCTCTCCGCCAAAACCATTTTCCAGCCTTCCTTCGATTAACGTTGTATCCGATTATTACGCTAATAAAGTCTTCTCCGTTCGAAAAACCCACGAAACCTGCGATGCAAGCGTTAGCTTGCGATTGAACCGTGCTCCGTAGAATCTGACTCGCGCTTCGTGCGACCGTAGCGAAAGTAAAATGGCTGCTTATTGAAAGTGATCTGATTGGTCGACGATTTACCAAGTAAAGATGGCAACGTATATTTTCAATGTATTTCGAAATTAATTGCATTTTAAAGAACCGATATCTACCATATATAACAATCACATATGATTATGGTAAATGTATTTTTTAGCAAAATTTGTATAATTTACCAGCTGTAGCACACTACAGAAAATGTTGTAGACTAGAACAACAGAACCTTCGATTCTTAATACCATTATTTAACATTAGATAATGGTATGGGTAAAAATTTATATTTTCAATCAACTTAAAGATGCTCTCGCTCGCATGGAATAAACAATACTGTTTCTGGGATACCGTTATATTGTATAAGACATCTCAGCATAATCGTTTTATCATACCCTAAGAGAAAATATATTTATTTCTCACTGATCCATTTATATATATGTTTGTAGTCAGGGTATGCCAACTAAAGCTTAAACAAGCACTGTTGATGTTAATAAACAAACAACTCGAAGTTATGTAATTTGAAAAAGCATGAATTTGAAAACTATTCCAAACTAATACCATTCATATACTAATATGCATAATGTTTGGTACTTAGAGCTATATGTCCCATCCTTGCAATAAAGTTGCGTCCTTACTTTACGACACCTATGAAAGTATAAGAAAAGTATAAATAAATATACATGAAAAAAGAAAAATTATAATTATAATTCAACACGAGTTATATCACAATCGGTAAATTATAACGTAGAAGTAGATTGAAATAACGAGACATCGATATATTTTATACATTGATGATGTCACGAGGTATGGTCGCAAGAATTACTCTTGAGAATCTCTCGGGGGCGACATCAGTTTTTTAAATAATTTGACAAAATTTCGAGCAACGCTCGTAATTGGCAATGAGCATAGTTATCAATAAAGTTGAAACTGGAAATAAACTTGTCTAGAAAACGTAATAAACGATGTTAGGATTAAAATAAGTCATAACCTCAATTGCACGGTTTATGTTGAAAGTTCTATCGCGGAGAGGCGCCACTATCAAGCAATCGCAGTCTCTGATAGACTTTGCCGTGTAAGGAACTTTCGTCGCCTATTTAATGTAAATATTACATTTGTTGAGAATTTAGAGTTTATTTTAGCATACATAAGTTCGAAATTATTGTTCGTGTTCCCTGTGCAATTCGTTGCTGGGCGTCATTCCGTAATATTTCCCGTTTAGCCGACATCGGCAATAACCAAAAAATCTCTCCGTAGGTATTCTTTTTTTCCTTAATAATCGTTGATCTTTTTTCTAATATTTTATCAGATATATGTGTATAAAGTCAGTTTCCCTCAGTCTCTGTATTTCGACTGGTCAACTTCTATAAATTTCCTAACGAGAATTCAATATTTCTTGGGATTTTTTCGGATTATGTGACGTTTACTGTTTAGAATAGTACAGTGCTTAATTTTTGTTCGTCAGCCAATTGTTACACATATTAATATCAATAAGTTGATTGAATATTTCTGTATTCATTTCGTGCTACTCTTCTGTCGGATTTTATTCAAGGGAATTGTTGAAAATTTGTTCTTTTCCTTGGAAGCATGTTAAAAATTAAGGGTGGACAGAAAAATGTGTTTTTCTGGATATTCCCAAATATTTGTCACGTAATGATAATGATTAAATCGTATTATTTGTACAATTAGACCATTCAAGAAACACATGTCGGTATGTACCTTGTAAATTTAATTTTGGCTTAGTATATACTCACAAGCAACATACATATGTAATCTTAAATACATGTAGAATCTCTTATAACTGTGCTATTTTCATTTTACATATTTATTTATTTGTATTATAATCTGTGCTTTTTAATTGTCCTGTGATTATAAAATGTTGGAATGAAAATAATGATTCTTCATGAGTGGTTGAATCATTAAGTCATTTTCTTGATCTCTAACAGATTTATATGTGTATATATATACATATGATAAAACATAAATATAATTATATAGCTTATTTATGCATTCACACACACTTAGATCTACATATGATATTTAAAAAAAATAGTTTGTATAATCTTATTTGTTGTTGCAACAAAGTTATACAAAAAATTTGTTATGTTGATATGATAACAAAATTATTGTTGTCAATAGGTCTTTTCCCTGTTTTATTACAGATGATTATCTGAAATAATATATTGAGATTAAACTATACACTGAGCTCTTGATAAATTGTTTTGAGAGATTCTGAGTGTAAAATAGCAAAAATGAGGGTTGTCGCGTTAGTCAGTGGCGGTAAAGATTCTTGCTTTAATATGATGCAATGTATAGCTGCGGGCCATGATATTGTGGCCTTAGCTAATTTATATCCCGTTGGAAAGGGTAAATAATAGATAAGAAAGTATATCAGCCTATTTAAATATTAGGTAACTGACGAAAGAAATGATTTATAGATGAACTAGATTCATTTATGTTTCAAACTGTTGGATATCAAGGTGTTGAATATATAGCCGAGGCGATAGGCTTACCAATGTATCGCGAGCCAACATTTGGTAGATCAAAAATGCAAGAAAAATATTATTATCCAACAGAAAATGATGAGGTTGAGGATCTCTTTAGGTTGTTAAGTAAAGTGAAGGTAATATATAATAAGTACACTTATATGCAGAATAATCTCATTGTCTTAATTGTTTTAACTTAATTGTATTTATAGGAAAGAGAGAATGTAGAAGCTGTTTCATCAGGATCTATTCTGAGTGATTATCAACGAATTCGTGTGGAAAATGTGTAATTATTTAGAGAAAATTGTGAAGTTTTGTTATTAATAATTAAAATATTCAGTACAGAAAATATAGATATAGTAATTTTGTAAGTATACAAACATCTAATAGCAAAAATCTACTTTCAGATGTAGTCGTTTGGGTCTTGTTTCTTTGTCATATTTATGGAGAAGAGAACAGGATGAGCTGTTCAAGGAAATGATAGAAAGTTCTGTGAATTCAGTTATAATTAAAGTGGCAGCTTTAGGACTTGAACCTAGGCATTTGGGTAAATCACTTTCTGAAATGCAGTCCCATCTTGCCAAAATAGTAAGTAAAATGTCTTAATGATTAATTTGATGCAAAAGAGTTCCCTTTGATTTCATGTCTCATTGGAAGCATTCCAAATGTAAATAGTTCCTTAAGAAGTATGCGCAAAGAAATGTACTAGATTGTAAACAAGCAGATATATGTTAAAATAACAACTAAATATTTATTTGTAGAAAGAGAAATATGGTGTTAACATATGCGGAGAAGGAGGAGAATATGAAACTTTTACATTAGATTGTCCATTATTCAGTAAAAGTATTGTAATGTAAGTTAATAAAATTTACTGTTGGTTTTTTAACTACAAAGCAAAAAGCATACATTTTACGTGCTTTTTCGTTTATTATAGAGACGAATACGAAAGTGTAGTACACTCAAATGATAACATAGCACCCGTCGGATATTTAAATTTTAAAAAAATTCATGTACAAGAAAAAAATGTAAGCAAAAATAATATTGTACTTTGAAGAATTTAAGTCAGTGAATTTGCAAAAATAACGGAAAGAAATGTCTTTCTAGGATGGCATTGAAGGACTAACGTTACAAGAAAGACTAAAAAGTGTTCCTATTAAAACCCCATCCGATTATATTGCAGAAATAGTTGGTCCAGAATTGCATGACGGCTGTAATTTATCGGAAGATGAAAATGATGAACACGACTGTACAGGCAGTAATCTAAAGTCTTCGAGTTCTGGTAATGGCTTTAATAAGTTCAATTATTTTTTTAAACTACACCTTATAACGAATCAATTAAATGTATATAAATGACATAGGTCAATTTAACCCACCGAGTCCTATGGAAATTTTATACGAGGAAGAAGACTATCCTGATGTGCCAGTAGTAAATAGAAACCAAACCGGCTGGTACTGGTTTGGTGGTATTGCTGGGAAACATCCGGATGCAAAATCCGCAATGCGAGAGGCATTGGAGAAATTAAGCAGTAGGTAAACTTTAAGTCTTTTAAACCACATTTTGGTTAATTTTTTTGTTTCTATATAATATTGATTATATAGAATACTTGGATATAGATTTTGACATAGATTGATAAAACGTTCGTATCGACTGTCTAGGTCTAGTCAAAAAGGAAAATCTTCAAATATCGGACATCGTTGCTGTAACGTTATACATAAAAGATATGTCGAATTACATATCTATAAACGAAGCATATATCTCATGTCTGAGCAAGACAAATCCACCAGTCCGCGTGTGCGTGGAATGTCCGTTAAATATACATGTTGTACTTGATGCTATAGCCTATAAGGAAACTCAAGACTGTGGTGATAAGAAAATTAACAAACGACATACAATGCATGTTCAGAGCATAAGTCACTGGGCACCTGCAAACATTGGTCCTTACTCTCAAGCTGTTCGTGTGAGTGTACTACCCCCGTTACAAACGAATTTGCGTGCGCGTCTCTGTGTGTATATGTAGACAATATGTGTGTATGTGCGCATTCATTCACGCGCACGCACACACATCTGGTTTACAAAAGAAACACAACAGTGAGGTAAACAAAATAAAATTTTTTAGAATGAAAATAAGAAATTTAGTACTTAATAAGTAACAGTAAAGAAACATTAACGTTATTTTTAGCCTATGTTTAATTAAATATCCGTACAAAAGAATAACTATCATTTTCACAATAAATGTGTAGAAGTGATAAGAAAAGTTATATAACTTTTGATACACTTTGTTAGATTAAGAGTAATAACGAAATGAATGTTTATTTACTCGACAGGTGGGTGATATTATTTCAGTTGCTGGACAAATACCATTGGTGCCTGGTAGTATGACCATTCTGGACTTAAATATTAAAAGGCAATGTCGTTTAACATTGAGGCATATAGATCGTATTGTTAAAGCCATGGACTCGAATACGCAACTCAGGGATATTGTGCAAGGTATTTGTTTTTTGACTCATTCTAGTTATATACAAGATGCACGAAAGGAATGGGAGAAACGAACAAATAATGCTATTGTGGATTACATCGTTGTACCGAATCTTCCACGTGGTGCTCAGGTTGAATGGTGCGTTTGGGCTCATAGAGATAATAATAGGTTTGAATGTAAGTATAAAGAAGAAAGAAAAAAAAAAAAAAAAGAAAAGAGATGAAGAATAAACAGTAATCTTTATCAATGGGTAACTTTCTCATAAAATTATTTTGTTACAGACGAAGAAACTGGTAAATGCGTAGGTAATTTCAAAGTGGCAATAAGGCGTAGATGGAATTATGAAAATAATGTTTCAGCGATTGTGTGTTACATGTCCACTGGTACATATTTTTGTCTGAATATCATTTTACTTTTTCGTAAGCAAATAAAAAAGGCTTCTATCTTAATTAGGTTCGTCCAATTCAACTGGTAATTTAGCCACGGAATCGTGTTTACCCTCTACAGAATTAACCGTAAGCGAACTAACAGAGGCATTCGAGTATTTACTGTGTAAGCTTACAAAAGGATCTCAAACAGTAAATCCGACATGCAATCTACGCATCTTCTACAAAGTCGGCAGTTCGCCAGGACCGAACTTTGTTCAGGACGTTCTTTCTAAATTTTCTACACGAAATTTAGTTACTACCATTATACCGGCAACGCACTTACATAATTTCAGTACCTTTTTATCAATATGTGGTATTAGACACGAGTAAAGCCTAACAATAGTTTTTACGTTGTCAATTATTTACAAAGAAACATTATTGCGCCGTAAAAAAGATTGCAAAGATTTTATTTGCCGTTTAAATTATTTCAACCAGTGGATATACGAGCCAGAAACAAATCGATTTTAGTACGAACAAGAAAATCGTTAGTAACGGCTAATAAGAATACTCGACCACGGTTGTAAAAACTTTATATATTCTAAAGGACAATTATTTAGCAGTATCAGTGCTCGAATATAAACAAGTTATTTTTCACCTTTTCTACTGATCGCTTGTTGGGTTTGCTCAGAATTCACTTGACATCTGTCGATAGTGTATTTTATATTCGGCTAGTCAACGGGACTTTAGTGATATTTAAATCATTTTGTCTCGTTAGTATAAGTGTTCTAACGTAATGCAAAACACGTTTTGTCACTTCATAACGTGTACTGTATGCTACGCCTCGTTTTTTGCTCAACTTATTTTTTATTTTTCACAATTTCACGATACGTGCGGAGTGTTAAGTGTGTGATTTTATGAAAGAATTTGAAAGCGTGCACAGCCATTTTTATAGTAGCGCTCAAAGTAAACTGAATATTAAAAGAACAAAAAAATATATCAGACGTATTAAGGGAAGCTGTAAATTTTAACATCAAATATGAAAAATCTAGTATTTATGTCCTTTCTAAAAAAAAAAAAAAATATTAGTTTTAAAAAATACCAAAAATATAAAAAAAGGAATGGAACGATACGCGGAAATTCAAAACACGCACTTCTAAACGATTATCTCTTTTCACATTTGAAATGCTGCCAATGTTCCGCTATCATTTAAACTTTGTATCGTAATGGCAGACATTGTAGCTTTGCAAAAAAGGTAAAAAAAAATCTACTTCGCAAAAAGGTACTGTGTAAATCCTCGGTAGTCTCTGCATTATTGATCTAACGCTTTAGAAATGTTACGTCTTGTACAAAAATGGGATATTCTATATATTAGAATATTTTTGGCAGTAATTAATAACACATGCAACGATACACCAAAGTTTGTACTTTGCAATTTGGTCGTTATTTTAATCATTTTTAATACGGTCCTCTTGTTTTCCTGTACATAATACTGAACAACTGAAAACATTCTTGCAATGTATTATAAACATGTAATTAGTTCAGAAAACGGCAATTGGTTATTAATTACGTGTGAATGTTAAGGAAAAGATAAATTTCTAACACGAGGAACACGAAGCATACTGCTAATGACGTGGATACTGCGTTACTATAAATATGTAAAAAAGATATTTGCAAGGCATACAACTCTCGCAACAAAATACTATTCCGAGGATTATATTGCAAAGAAAAATAAAGAAAGTGATATATATTTTTAAGAAATTGCTACTTCATTTCTTATATTGTTATACTTCCTTCTTGCCTTAAATATACATAGGTATTTTCAGTTTCTTTTTCTCTTTTTTAGAAAATCTACACAGCTAATAAATTATAGAGTTATTAAGTTTTCTTGTAAATAAAAATTAATTTTTAATATTAACTTAGACTTATGTATATAATAGATGTAAATACTAAAAGAAAAAGAAGAAAAAAAACAGCACCTTACATATATATGTATATATATACATTTAGAAAGAAATATTTAAGATCATCATAAAATCTATATAACTTTGTTAAGCAGTCTTCCAATAATTACTTTTATATACGCAATTTCGTTCTATATGATAAAAAAGAAAATAAATTATGAACACAATTTGTTTAAAAAAAGAATTTGATTTGACATTAACAAAAGACAGTCCACATTTAAAAATAATAAGATAAAAATTATAAACAAAATTGTAATCTTTAAAACTTTCACTTAACGTTAACGTTTAAAATGAGATTTTTTTATATTTTAGATTTTATATGTAGCTAAATATAGCCACTGTTTTGTAACAAAATGTCAATTTTTCAAATTGATTATAATCATACAATTATGTACAACCGTCTTTTTCTTTCACACTGAAATATCTCACGATAAACGAATCACTTGAATCTCCACGATGCACCCATTACCATACAAATAAAAATGTTCCCTAATTTATCAGTTTCTCTACGCACGTGGTTCACATTTTATACACAGTTCAAACAGAAATGATACATTTCGCTTTTATCTACGTTTTAAATGTTTTCGATACTAATGACTTCACCATTTGCTGGCGATTCGACGCACAAAAGTCACACAGATAATTTTTCCTGTCTAACGATAGTCCCTTGGTCTCCACGCAACCTGTAACCATATATTAATCGTATTAACAGTAAAGGTGCGTCTCTCTCTCTCTCTCTCTCTCTCTCTCTCTCTCTCTCTCTCTCTCTCTCTCTCTCTCTTTCTCTCTATGTCATACTGTCACATACAAGTTATTGAATAACATTACATTTTTACTATACCTGAAACCTTTCATACCTAATTCGAAATATTCGAATTGTTCTCAGAAACAAATATTCAATGAAGCATGCAAATGCCATGAGCATGCAATGAAAAATACATAGCGGAATTATATGGAATTTGTGTCAATACCTAAGTGCAGATATTTGTCACATGCGCTGCAATGCACTAGATTCGCTTCCAGGTCGAGTCTTGGGGCAGTATGACAGCGACTGCAGTGCGGGCAATAGCGACCCTTTCGCCATAGCCTTGTTATTGCATAAAGATTATGGGGTTAGTGAAACTTGGACAAATGCTCATTATAATGCCAGAATTTAGTATGTAACTGATGTGACCAATCTGAACCTTGGTTGATTCTTTAAGTTTTCAAACATGCATCACAGATAGACTTGATAAACACGAACGATTGGTATCTGATCGCCAATAACGTTATTAATCGATCAAATCATTTGTATCCACCATACATAATTTTCATGATCCAAGGATTCAGATAGTTTGATACTGCGAGCGCGAAACATTAGTAGAAAAATTTTTATAAAAAAGGAGTTTTTATATAGTATGGATTACACAAGGAAATCGTGAAGCAGTAATGAAGCCCCGTGAAGACTTGATGACTAGCACTTAGTATGTGTATTTTGAATCACACTTTCACTCGTACATTACACCATAAGATAAAAAGAAGAGAATTTGATACCACTTACTTTGAGCATGGAACGCATAACGTTGAAACGTAAACGCGAGTATTTTTATCGCCCTTTTTATATTCGTGTTGCCACTGGGCAACACTATTTCTATCGGAATTTATACCTCCAGGTTCTCTTGATCCACAATTCGCACAGACGGCGCACTCCTGACAGTGCCACCTCCCCTGGGGTACTCGTCTGAGTCCAACGCAATAAATGTGATACCTAAGAGACAATAAATATTATATGTAAACATTATACTGAACATCGTATCCTTTAATGGGAAGTGAAAGAAAGATGTACCCTCTATCGCACATATCGCAGAAAAGCATTTTATCTTCGTCGGCGGGATCATGACATTGAGCGCAAGTTTTACAGTCCGTGCATTGCCATGCATACGATTGAATGTGAGGAACCATATCTAACGTTAAATCTATACACGACGGATGAACTGCAATGAAAAATGTTCAAATTTTTATTAAGAAAAATAATAAAAATATACTCGTGAGATAAGTAATATACAAATAAATACCATGCCCATTACATGTGCCACATTGAATTAATACTTCATTTTTACTATCTTTGTTTAGGGTTTTTAAACACATCTTGCACTTCAATTTGATTTCATCCTTTTGATTTGTTATCTCCATGTCTACCTCGTCCATTGTGGACTGAGAACCTTCGGTATCTTGCGTGCCCTCGCTAGAAGACGAACTATTTAAAAAATAGACAACTATCCTTTCACAAGAAACATTCAAATGTTATAACAGTTATAAAAAGAAAGTACGAACCTCGAATCATCCGATGATGAATCACTGTCGCTGTCACTCTGAGACCCCTCCGACTGGCTATCGAATTTACGTTCGTTCGGTCTCATAGGACCGTAAAGGACGGTATTCAAAGGATAATATCGTAACTCCGCTGGTGTGTATTCACGATAGTAGTCCGTGTATTGACCTGGTATCAAAGCAACAGGATAATTACCAATTCTTCGTTCCGATTCAACTTTCTGTTGTTTCTTTGGCACATGTATCGTGAATGTTTGTAAATCTAAGCTGCACTTTCTATTTTCTCGTCGAGCTTTGTTTAAACTGATATTCCAAGACAGTGCAGACTGAACAGCCATTTCTGCTAGATCAATTCTATTTTTTTCTGCATTCGCGGCTGCTGTTAATTCTTTTTGCTTTTTGGAATGTTCCTTTACTTGTTTCTCACGCATATGTTTACGATATTCCTCGTATTGGTCAGGAAAATCGCTACACATTACATCCAACACTTCTGAACTGCATATAGCAGTTAAACCTATGACAATACCAAGAGTTTAATATACCAATTGAATGAGCAAAACAAATCACGTACAATTGGTATTACTTACCCATGTCACACATTGCTTCGCTAACCAATCCATTTTCTCTCAAATAGTTTCTTTCTTCCATGTCTACCACCCTTCTCTTCAAGTCTGGATACTTCCTCTTAAAAGACTTTACACCAAGGTATTGCGATATCTGTTCCTGTATCATGAAAGTTTCACCTTTACGATCAAGTGGCCATTCGTACTCAGCAATCTTGTCGACAGTAAATGGTCCCTCATCTGGATCAAAATTAATTTCCATCCTTCGATTCTTGACTTTCACTTTTTCTGATTCTGTGGTTGCGGTACTAAGTACGCTTCCTTGGGACTCTTCATTTACTATTGTTTCAGAGGCTGCAACAGTGGTTATTAAAATAAAATATAATACATTTCTCGAGTGTAAAGACATAACCAACTACAACACTATAATACATTGCAATTTTAATTGTAGCATAGAAATTATGTTAAAAAGAAATGCAAAATATTTATGTTTAAAATGAAATAAGTAAACAGGGTTGTAGAGAAATGTTAATAACACTGAGATGAAATTCACAGATGAGATTAACACACAACATTAACATATTAAGTTTTTCAAGACAAAAATATTTGAACGAAAGTATACATAATTGAAAGGTAAAGCACTGTGATCATCTGTGATCGTCTTGCAATTCTGTACATTTTAACGTTCATTATGATCTGAAGTAACAGTATATTTTCTGCTTGATTTAAATACATCTATTTCACATTTAGGTACTTGAGATATGTTAGGACACAAGAAAAGATCTATTTATAGATACCTTGCTTGGAGGTCTACCAATACATTTATCTTTTAATTTAGTTTAGTCATATGATCTATGGCTCATATATGCATCCTGCTATCTTACTATCGTTTACCCTTCAGCAACTTTTACATTTAGGAAATATAGCCAGAAATATAGATTATGTAGGATACATAATTAGTATAGAATAAATGACAAAAAATAATGTATAAATATAGGTATTAATATTTATGCATCAATACTTATAACTGAAGGGAGACAATCACAAGCTTTCGAAGATCGTTTATTTGTTTTAGACTGCAACACTCTCATTCAAGACTTTTTATCTTTCTGTCCAAAGACTATTTCTAATTGTTTATTGAAAAATATTAAAAGCTAAACCGTTTTCTTCAAAGATAGTTTAATTATCCTGTACTAGCTATTTCTACAGCAAATATTGCTTTATTCTTACTGCTACTGGTGCATAAGTAATACTTGTTACTGTGTTGGCTAACTATGTTAATAAATTATGCGTAACTATAATAAAAAATATAAGACAATTACCGTACCTTGAGCAGAAATATTTCTCGCTGGAGTTTGAGATCTCGACCCCGACTCCGCACTCATTCTTGTTTCCTCGTCTATCACTTGCACTGTAGACAGATTTTCGTGTTTTGTAGCACTTTCCATCATTTTTTTCGACGGTGGTGTCAACCAGTTAGGATGCCCGGGAGGTATTAGCATATTCTCAGATTTGGCATTCTCCATTGGTTTATCGAATTTATTCTCGGACTCTACTTTCGCCGTGAGCTTTTGCATTTTTTCAGAAACGATTTCAGAAGGAGATTTCTTATCTTTAAGATCAATTGATATTGGTTTAGGCAGTCTTATGTCCGGCATTTTGTTGATTTCCGTTTGCATACCCATAGAGTCTGAAAGCGTTTTATTAACTATAGTTCCACACTTTATTCCATCCTTCTTCTGCCCCATAATCTTCTTTACGACTTTACCCGACAAACTAGTCATCTTAGAATCCATTGTCGGTTGCTTCAAAACTTTATACAGTTCCGACGATTTCGTGAATGCCTCTTGCTGCATCCCAGAATCGTCTATCGTTATTACAGCCGTTGTTGAAGCCTCTATCGCATTTAAATCTTGCTCTATCCTGGCTTTCTTCGCTATCTGAGGATCCACAATGTCTAGTTTCCGTTTTCCCCGACCTAACGAACAGAAAAAGAAAAAACCAAAAATGAACGAGACATATATTAAAGAGAGCACTGTGTACTATATAACGTTGAATGTATAAAAAGTACAGACCTCGTCCTCTGCCTCTTTTAGGAGGCGCGTAACTCTTCTGACTCCTGCAAGTCCTTTTAGGTCTCTCGTTCTCTCTTGATTCCGGGTAATGTACTTGCGGCTGTTGCATCTGTTGCGTGTCGTCTAAAGATAAAGGATCTCTTGATATTAACAAATGAGGGGGAGCATGCGTAATTCCTTGCGGTAATGGATTCCTTCTGGGTCTACCTCTTTTCTTCGGCACCTTAACTTCTGGCATTCTATTCGGAGCTACTTCCTCAATTATCACAACGTCCTGGCTAGAATTCGAGTTTTCATTTACTATTATTAATTCTGGTCGATGTTCAATAATTTCACAGTCAGAATTGATCGAAGGGCTAGACACATTCTTTGATAGAATGTCCTTTAATTTCTCGCTCATAGAGGCATCCATTGACTTTTGCGGTCTCACTTGAGTAATACTGATCTCTTGGTTTATCACGGTCATTTGTTGAAAGCTAATCGCGCTGTTTTTCGGATCGAACAGAAACTGTTTCTGTTCCCTAGCCGTCACAGGTTGAATAGTAACCTCTGGCAACATCTGCGTGAACTGAGCTTCCAATTTGGACTTTTTGGGCTCGATCGGCGCTATGGTAATATCCTTGCGCTTTGGAGATATGTCAACCATATTGTCCGGCTTCTTTCCCTGTATTTGCACTGGCTCGATAGTCAGTTCCGAACGATTGCTTTGCAGGATAGTCGAATGGCCAGTTTTAAGGATCTTCAGCGCAGGTTCTTTGTGACCGGCTTGTCCAGTTTCTTTGTATCTCTGAGCAAAGCTTTGAGACGAGTCGGTAACTTCTTTAGGTTTGTACATAACTTCCGCTTGATTGTCACAGGCCACGATTGTTGGATGACCTGTTTTCGATAACTTAATTTTCATCTCCAAAGGCGATTCAGTATCTCGACGTCTCTGTTGCCTGTCCTTTTTTTCCGAATCGACTATGGACGCGTCTCCAGTTTTTAATAGCTTTATCTTCATACCTAAAGAAGCATCAGTGGATTTAGAATATTCTACCTCACCTGTACGTGTTGTTTTACTTGCATCTTCCGATGATTCAGGCTGTATGATAGATGCATCGCCAGTTTTGGACAGTTTGATCTTCATTCCAAGAGGAGACTCCGTCCTTTTTGGTAATTCTTGAAGAAGTTTAGTGTCTTCCGACTGTTCCTGTTTATCCGAAGGAACTATGGATGCATCACCGAATTTAGAAAGTTTAATTTTCATACCAATTGGTGATTCAACTTTCGGGAGAGATTCTTGTATGGTCTCTATTGATTCTTCTTTAGTTTCTGGTGTAATCGTCTCAACGTGCGATATCTCACCTGACTTAATTACTTTTATCTTCATTCCACACGATGGTTCCATTGATTTCGCTGTATCTTGAGTTAGCTCCACTTTTTCTTTAATTTCCTCCAACACCTCTGAATGTACGATGGATGCATCGCCAGTTTTAGACAATTTAATTTTCATTCCAAGTGGCGATTCTGTTCTCTTTGGGATATCCGAAACCTCTAACTTTTCCCTCGACTCTTCAGTGTTTTCCATAGGTATTATAGAAGCTCCACCCTTCGTTTTCGCTAGCTTGATCTTCATTCCAATCGGAGACTCGGTCCTCTTCGGAATTTCTGGAGAAGATTCCAATTTCTCTTTCACTTTGCACGCTTCTTTGCTTTCCTCTGGCAAGTCAGGAGAGACAATTGATGCATCTCCTGTTTTAGACAGCTTGATTTTCATCCCAATAGGAGAGTCAGTCCTCTTGGGAGAATCGTAAGACGACTCGTACTTCTCTTTTGGTTTCATTTGCGCACTGTCCTTATATTCTTCTTGAAGATCTTGCCTCTCTGGCTGTATTATCGAGGCATCTCCGGTTTTTAAGAGCTTGATTTTCATTCCAATAGGAGACTCTGTCCTCTTTGGACTTCCTTGAACCATGTCTAATTTATCTTTATGTTTCATCTGTATCTCTTTAGAGTCTTGTTGAACTATGGAAGCATCACCGCTTTTTGATAATTTAATTTTCATTCCAATTGGTGATTCTGTCCTCTTAATCTCTTCGTGTTTGTGCTTACTTTCCTTAGAATCCTCGATCGATTCGTGTTTCTCCGAAGAAACTATAGATGCATCCCCGGTTTTTGATAGTTTTATCTTCATACCAATTGGGGATAGCGACGATGAACCTTCCGTGTACCATTGCCCCATTTCTTCTATATTCTCGTTAGATATTATCGAAGGATGACCACTTTTGGATAATTTCAATTTGATTTTCCCTAATTTCTGGCCTGGGCTGTCCTCAGGATTCGGCGAGTTCGTCGCAGATCTAATCTTTGGACTCTTAGGAGATCTTGGTTCACCACAGTCAGTGATAGCAGACTTTGCTATTTTTAAGATAATCCTTGGAGATCCAACATTTTCGAAGTCGTGCTTTTCTGAGTCCTTTCGAGGTGTATCCATAAGCTTCGGTTCCGATTTGTCCGATAATTTTGGTGATTCTAACATTCGTTGATAAGCCATTAATTTTGCATCCCTTTGAATCAAGAGATTATCTTTGGAGGTGGTCGGAGACATTGAAACTTTTGTTATATCCGTAGTTGGGATTTCTATTTTGGGCGGCTCCTTCAGACGTTCTTCCAGAATTGAAACTTTTGGAATAGGATCAGATGTCTTCAGAACATTCTGAGGCAGACTCACCACCGGTTCATGTGCCTCTCTATTTTCTACAACTGGTGCTGCCTGCTGCATTTCAGAGTTCTCAAAAGCTGTTACGTCCAATTTGGTTTCAGAATTTTCAGGTACCGTAATCTTTTCTTTACTTGCATCGCTGTTTATTGTTCCATTGTCTACATTCGCCTCGAACTTGTCCTGCAAAGCATCAATTTTAATTTGCTCGGCCAATTTCTTCTCGCTTTCCAATTTCGCGGCTTCAGAGATGATTTCCGCTTCAGAAATAGAAATTGAATCTGTTGTAATGTTCTGCAATTCTGCTTCTAACTCTGACGTATTCTCACATATGTCCTCGTCGTGTACAAAGAGAGATGATGCAGCTGCCTGTTTCGATATATCGTCCACGACACTTTCTACCATCTTTGGAGACAACTCCAGCGGGGAATCCATAGCTTGTTCCTCGGATTCTTGAAGGAATTTAACAGCCGACTCGAGTTCTGAAATTTCAGAGCTAGGTTGAGACGTCTCCACACCAGACGGAGCATCATTCAAATTCTCGCTTTGGTCTACATTATCTAACAAAATGCCTGAAGTCAATTCTAGCTTAGATTCTGTATCTTCGAGGTCACCCACGGATTCCAACGGAGTTTCCCCAAAGTCCATGTCCAACTCATTCTCAGCTAAATCAGTACTCTCTCTTAAATCCTTCTGCAGCTCCTCAATATTTTCATCTTTGTCCAATGGCTCTGGAATAATACTTTCCTCGACTTTTAATATATCAGCAACCTCAGTTTCTTCAGTTTTATCAGCCTCAGCAACAATCGCACCTGATTTCATTGTATTACTTTCCAATGGTACAGCATTTTCATCTGTTAAACAACTACTGATTACGTCTGTTATATAATCTGAGGCCTGTACTATAACGGAATTATGACTTGATTGTTGTAATAAAATACTCATGTCTACAACCTTGGATAATTGCTCAGGCTTCTCAACTTCTTCTTCAGCTTTTGTTGACTTTGACGTAGAGTCCTCACCTTCTGGCATTAGATCCAGACCTAACAATCCTTCTAAGGAATCTATGTTTTGCGACAAAGTTGAGTCCTCCATGTCCTTGTTTAAAATATCTTCCGAGTCCTGTGGCAGTTTTTCAGTTAATTCACCCATTTCGGTCTCTACTAATGGCAAGTTTTCAGATTGTTGAAGAACCTCGTCTATGTCATTTACTACTTCTCCTTCTGTACTTAAAATGTTCTTGAAGTCAGTTGCACTTCTTATTGAGCTCTCATTGTCCAAGATACTCGTCTCGATGTCCTGCGTATTTTGGCACTGTTCTTCGGGAAACATCTCTTCTACATTACTAGCAGTTTCTAGAATATTCTTCAAATCATCTTTATTAGTGTCACTTTTCGAATCATTATCTTCGAATTCTTGCTTGTCTGATATCTCCTCATTTTTCATCAACATTGGATCTTCAGCATCTTCAGGAATTGTGTTATCTTCATCTTTGTCTGTTTCAATACTGTTCAGTTTTTCCACAGTTAACGAATCTGTGGCATCGTCATCCATGTAAAGAACAGAATCCTTTTGATCTTTCTCTACAACTTCTTCAGATGGTGCTGCATTTATTTCATTTTCAGACTTTTCTTCTACATGCAATTCAATTTCGTCGGATTCTAAAGTTAGAGTCATTTCCTCTTCCATGTGTTCTTCTTTTGCATCTTCTTCAGACATTACAATTGGATGATGATCTAATGGCGATAATGTGTCTTGAATAACTTTTACATCCGAAGCTGTATCTTCTTCTCCATTGGCATAATTTGTAGCTTCTTGTGTTTTTGCATCCATTTCTATTTCTGCTTCACTTTCTTTACATTGTTCTGGATTGCTTTCTTTATCTTCTTGTATATTATTTTCTTTAGTAAGATTGCAAATATTTTCATGATAATCATTTTTTGTCTCTGTTGATTGTTCCTCCTCGATAACAATTTTAGGAGAAGAGTTTTCTTTATTACATTCTGCTGCTTGTTCTTCAATCATGTTCACATCATCTATTTGTTTTTCCATAGCTTCTTTTTCGTCTATCTGCTTTTCAATTATGACTTTGCTTTCTGGTTGCCTTACATTTACGACTTCTTCTTCTATTTGTTCTTCAATCACGATATCCTGTTGTACATGTTCTTCAACTGTGCTTTCCTGTTCTACTTGCTCTTCAACAATGCTTTCCTGTTCTACTTGCTCTTTAACAATGATTTCCTGTTCTACTTGCTCTTTAACAATGCTTTCCTGTTCAGCTTGCTCTACAACTGTAACATTTGCTTCTGATTGTCTTTCATCTGTAATCTTCTGTTCTGTCTGTGTCTCAACCATAATTTCCTGTTCTATATGCTCTTCAGTAACACTTTTCTGTTCTGCTTGCTCTACAACTGTAACATTTGCTTCTGATTGCCTTTCATCTGTAATCTTCTGTTCTGTCTGTGTCTCAACCATAATTTCTTGTTCTATATGCTCTTCAACAATGCTTTCCTGTTCTGCTTGCTCTACAACTGTAACATTTGCTCCCGATTGTCTTTCATCCGTAATCTTCTGTTCTGTCTGTGTCTCAACCATAATTTCCTGTTCTATATGCTCTTCAACAATGCTTTCCTGTTCTGTTTGCTCTGCAACTGTAACATTTGTTTCTGATTGTCTTTCATCTGTAATCTTCTGTTCTGTTTGTGTCTCAACCATAATTTCCTGTTCTATATGCTTCTCAGTGGTACTGTCCTTTCCTGCTTCTTCTTCAACTGTGCATTTCATTTCCGATTGTTTTTCAACTGTAAGTTTCTCCTGTTCTATTTGACTTTCAACTGCATCCTTCTCCTCTGTTTCTTTCTCAACAGTGATTTTCTCTTCTGTTTCTCTTTCAAGTGTTATTTCTTGTTCTATTTGCTTCGACATATCATCTGTGACACTTTCTACCATCTTAGGAGACAGCTCCAATGGAGAATCCATAGTTTGTTCCTCGGATTCTTGAAGGAATTTAACAGCCGACTCCAGTTCTGAAATTTCAGAGCCAGGTTGAGATGTTTCTACACCGGACGGAGCATCGTTCATATTTTCACAGTGGTCCACATTATCTAACAAAATGTCCGAGGCTAACTCAGTATCTTCGAGATCATCTACAGATTCTATAGGAGTTTCTTCAAAGTCCATGTCCAACTCATTTTCTGCCAAATCAGTAGTATCTCTTAAATCCCCCTGCAACTCCTCGATGTTGTCATCCTTGTCCACTGACTCTGGAATAATATTTTCGTCGACTTTTAATATATCAGCAACCTCAGTTTCTTCACTTTTATCGACCTCAGCTGCAATCGCATCTGATTCCACTGTATTACTTTCCAATGGTACATTTTCATCTGTTAAACTACTGATTACGTCTGTTATATAATACGTTGCTTGCACCATATCAGAATTATGATTTGATTGTTCCAATAAAATGCTCATGTCTACAACCTTGGACAATTGCTCAGGTTTCTCAATTTCTTCTTCAGCTTTTGTTGACTTCAATGCAGAGTCCTCACCTTCTGGCATTAAATCCAGGCCTAACAATCCTTCTAAGGAATCTATATCTTGCGACAAAGTTGTTTCCTCCATGTCCCTGTTTAAAATGTCTTCTGAATCCTGCGGCAGTTTTTCAGTTAATTCATCAATTTCTGCCTCTACTAATGGCAAGTTTTCAGACTGTTCAAAAACTTCATCTATATCGTTTATTACATCCGTTTCTGTATTCAAAATGTTTTTGAAGTCAGTTGCACTTTTCATTGAGCTCCCATTGTCCAAGATACTTGTCTCTGGGTCTTGCGTATTTTGGCACTGTTCTTCAGAAAACATCTCTTCTACATTACTGGCAGTTTCTAAGATATTCTTCAAATCATCCTTGTTGGTATCACTTTTTGAATCATTATCTTCGAATTCTTGCTTGTCCGATATCTTTCCATTTTTCATCAACATTGGATCTCCAGCATCTTCAGGAATTGTGTTATCTTCATCTTTGTCTGTTTCAATACTGTTCAGTTTTTCCACAGTTAACGAATCAGCAGCATCGTCATCCATGTTAAGAACAGACTTTTTTTGTTCCTTCTCAACAATTTCTTTAGGTGGCTCTACATTTATTTCATTTTCAGATTTTTCTTCTAGATGCGATTCGATTTCATCGGATTCTAAAGTTAAAGTCATTTCTTCTTCTATGTGTTCTTCCTTTGCGTCCTCTTCAGACATTACAATTGGATGATGATCTAATGGTGATAATGTGTCTTGAATAACTTTTGCATTTGTATCTTTATCCTCGCCATTGGTATAATTTGTAGCTTCCTGTGTTTTTACCTCTATTTCTTGTTGTATTATATTCTTTTCAAATTGTTCTAGGTTATTTTCATCTTTGTGTAGTGTGGAAATGTTTTCATGACAATCATTTGCTGTCTCTAGTGATTGTTCTTCTTCGATAATAACTTTCGAAGAACTGTTTTCTTCATGATTTTCCATTGTTTGTTCTTCATTCACATTTTCTACTTGCCTTTCCACTGTTTCCCTTTCCTCTATTTGCCCTTCAACTTTTTTTTTTTATTTTTCTTTTATTTATTCTCTATCGAGACATTATGTTTACCCTTGCCTACACTCCCCTTGCGGGTTATGTTCGGTTCTAAAAGTATTAGTAAATTATAAATTGGTTATTTTATGGAATGGTTTATTTTATCCGAGAAATCTATGATTACTATTTCTATTGGATTATCATCTAGGTATTCCTAACCCGTGGTCGTAGGATTTACCGCTACAGTTTCCTTTCTATATGGTTTTGTTTTCTAGGTGCAAGATGGCGTCTTACCACAGTATAGTTATAGCGTCCTATAGCTGTTAGTGTATTTGGCTACGAAGTTCCGGTGCTGCCATCCTCAGCGGATGTTATTTTGAGAAGGTTAGGAAAATTTAAATCGTATTGAGATCATTGGTACTCCGTTCCCTTTAATGTAACGCAACGCTAGATTTAATTTGTATTTCACGTTACTAGAAAGATGCGCATGCTTCATCTATTTATCTAAACACGACACACGAAATATTCAAGAATGATTGTTTTTCTTTTTTAAATAAAAAGTGGATGTATATTACAAATTATTTTATTGGTTTTGTAATATTTTTAGTATTTTGTTTCACTGATTTAATCAACGCTTGCAGTTCTGCGTTAGGCTTCGTTTTTTGTTCTTTTGCAGGTATTTCCTGGAAAGCGTAAAGAAAGAGCAATAAATGTATATAATATGTGGATACAAGTTTTAATGATTTTAAATTAGGTATAAGTGTTTCACTTACATCACTCGGATCATCGTCAGCTCTTCGTTTCAATTTTTCTTTAATCAGAGCCTCGGTGCCTTTAGTTTTTCTATAATGTGGATCCGCTGGATCAATGTTGAAATGATGCGACGTGAACAAAGCGGCAAATCGCGGATCTTGTACATTTACTTCGAAATTATCTTCTACAATTTGATCTTTTTTGTTCTTCTTCTTACTTAATCGCTTCAGCTTGGACTTTGTCATTGTAGCATTTTCTTCTATCTTCTTCATATTAAAATGTTGTTTCCCGTTTTCATTTTCATCCATTAACAAAAGTTCCAGTTCAGCTGTACGTTTTCCTTCATCTTCATCGCTTGATGAATTCATGCCATTTTCCGTAGTACCTTTCTCTTTGCGAGACGATTTATTATTTTTAACTTCATCGTCCGAATCGAGCATTTCCGAGCCTTCAGAGTCCAGCGTATCCTTTCCTGCGTTCTTACGTTTATTTCGCTCTTCCCGTTTCGCTTTCTTCTTCGCTTTTCGTTTCTCTAAATATTGTTCAAACGGCGTCAGATTTTGCTCTTTCTTCAATCTTTCCTCCACCAATTTTTCAGCTTTCTCTTTCGCTCCCCAACCCCAAGTGAATTCTAGCTCGACATCCTTTCTTTGTTTTGCTTCTTCTTTTTCTTCTATCTCTTTCAATAAAGCTTTATATTTTTCAACTGGATCGATATTCTTCTCGTCTTCTGAATCACTTTTGTCTTCTTGAGATTCTTTCTTTTCTTCTTTCGCTTCCGTAAAAAAAAGATGTTAATTATATATCACGAATATACGAAATGCTTGAGGAGTATAAGGAAATATTATACCTGATTCGTCATCGCTTGAATCAGTTGCCAAATAAGCTTGTAGATCGCTTTTATCAATCTCATCTAAATTTCCAGAATTCAACTTTTGGGCTAGCTCCATTCTTTCCGGATTTGTCTCGTCCCACGTTAACTGCACTTTAACTTGTTGCAAAGCTGTAGTTGTGAACTGTCTTGGTTTGTATTTTGTAAACTCTGGCAATTCGTTGCACACATCTTTGGGAGTCTTAAAGCAGGCATCTAAGGTCACACATAGTGAATATATTTTTGATACACTTTATGATCAAACAACATACCTGATCAAATTCCATGTCGTCTGGTATAAATCTAAGGTCTAATTTTGTTGCTGTAGATTCATACTCTGTACCATCGCATTCTGTGTAAATTTTATTCGCTGTTTCAGGAGAATTGAAATCAACGACGGCATAATAATACTTCAACCTGTTCAATTGATATTGTCTTAATTTTTCCATATGATATGTTGATCCTTCCTCGTCCTGTAAAATTAAATTTAAAAGTTAAACAATACACAATGCGTAGTAAATCGTAAATATGAAAAATAAATTCGTATACATCATTTTCATCTTCAATTTCCCTCTCTTTATTATCTGCTGTCAGCTCAGTTGGCCCCTTAATCTCCTCCTCCTTCATACGTTGTAGACCAAATTCTGATGGATAAATCTGAAATTATTTCGTTATATAGATCATTGAGGATACTTACTTTATGCAGTCATTAATTAATCTTACAGTAACTGAGTGAATAAAGCCACCAGTAGGCAAGAATGAGTTGAATAAAACCATCAAATCTAAAGCACGTATTCTGTCCCAATCCATGTTACAAACTGCTAATCTATGCGTAATTTCATCTGTAGTTTCAGCCTCCTTGTCTAGTTCACCCCAATTGTGTTCAATCTCTACATCTAAGTGCAGAAATAATTATTAGTACGATCTGCATGTAAAATGTACATCTCCACTAACATTGTTACTAAAATATGTATACATATATGTTACCAGAGTTCTCAGAGCTTTCATCATCAGAAGAACTATCTGTCATTAGAAGTCCTTCACCTCTAGCGTAATTTATATTCAAATCTCTTAATTTCTGTTTAACTTTTTCAGGGACCTCATCACATTCATTTTTTCTTCTAATGTTCAACTGCTTTTTACTTTCTTTTAAATCTGTTTTTAGATTTTCTATATTTGTTGCATCATCTATTTCAGATTCAGATTCTGATTTACTTTGTTCTCCAGAGTCCGCATCAGATCCTACATTTGGTTTAATCCTGAGCAATTCGCCATGACTTGAAATACAATTATCCGATGAATCGTTCTCTTCATTTGGATCACTTTTTTTCAATTCAAGATTTGATTGAAGGGTTTCATTTTTCTGTTTTTTCTTCTTCTTACGTTCTTTAGGCTTCTTTTTCTTTTGCCGTTTAGGTTTCTCTTGCTCTTTCTCTTCCTCCTCTTCTTCTTCGCTGGTAGGTAAATCATAATACTTTCTAAGATTTTCAGACGATGCCACATTCATAGGTCTACCTCGTTTGTCAATAGTATAGTTAACCGTAAACTTCTTATCATTGAACATATTTTGAAATCTTTTATCTATCACTACTTTTCTTTCCGTTTTTGGCATCCTTTTAAATTTCGGATCCCTTGCAATGTGTGCAAATCGTTTATCGTTTAATAATTCGTCCATGCTGAATGAATAAAGAAATAAGCCATTAGTGTTTCTTCTTATGTGGAAAATTATGTACACTGTTAACTTTTAAGTATTCCAATTTTATACTTACGTTACTTTTTTTTATAACAATTTTAAGGTTGAAAAATATTTAATATTGCAGCGTTTCCACTCGTATAATATTTTAACTAACTATTTAAGATTATTCTGGATTTTATTTATTTTTACGAAACGATACTCTGTTCTTACGACCATGTGTTCAACCATCTTTCCAACATAACTTAACCTGTAATGTGTCAAGAGTCAAGAGCATAACACTACTATCGTTTCCCATTGGTTAATTGTTAACTCTGCTGTTAATCATTATACTTGGGTTCTTCTAAAAAAAAGTGAGGTAAGTATGTACGATATCGTAAAAGGAAATAATAATTCTATAAACAAAATGGAAAGAATTTTTTAATATTTTCGTATTTGTTGGTTAATTTGATAAAAGTGTACGTGCGCGTCATTATTTCGTACACACATGTAGTACGATGTAAACGTGTGTTAAATCAATTTCATTTAAGTGGGACAATGAGATTCTGGAGTCAGGCAACGCCGGAATTAACCAACCAGATTCGTTCCCGCCATTTCACAGTACTGTTTATTACCACTATGTTCCATACGTTATTGTGATCGTTTTCCTGTGTTTTTTACGTTCTTTATGACAGTTTGCATGATTTTTGTACGTTTGGTGGTAACGGAAATCTCGTTCAATTATCGTTAAACAATGTGAGAAAGTGAAACATCGTCTTTCTGTCAGAAACCACGGTTGACATTTCGCGTACCATATTTAAGGAATTATTTCTGGTGGTTAGCGAAACTCGATAGCGTCTTTTAACGAAAAATTCTTCGTTATACTGTGAGAAATGAATACACCTACGACCAGAGAGATACGAAGGTTGGATGGAGCACGTAGAAGATCCATTAGACAGGCTTTAGCAGTGATTCCTGTGAACAATACAGCGTCTCCTGGTGCGTTTGCTGATGTTTACCGTCTTATCGACTACCTGCTGTATATTCCTTTTAGTTTCAACTCGCTTCTTTTAGGAGAGGCCATTTCCACCGAGGTTAATGCAATGGACAATTTTTTAAATAGTCGTCACGGTTCTGAGTCTTGGAGTCCTGCGCCTAGTCCCGATGAGTTGGTCATACAAAAACGAGGGCGTCGTCGTCGAACCATTGTTTGGTCCCCAGATCTTGACACTTGTAAAAGAAATAGCCTCTTTAGGTAAAATATTCGTTTAGTATTTATCCGTTTCTGTATGGACCTAAAATCATTCGTGTGGTTCATGTTAGGAAACGTTTATACATAAGTGTAATCGAATCGATTATAGTTTAAGTTCTAAGGATCGTACTCCAGTAAAGAGTCCGTCGAAATCAACTATGGTGTTGAGAAGTACACCTAGGAAAAGGTTGGCTCTTGACGATACCAGTGAGTCTCAATTCACAACGCCGGAGAGGAAGAAAAAGTCGCAGAACTCGTCGGATAGTAATAGTTCACAAAAGTACTTCAACGGTAACTTATTGAGTGGTTTGCGAGGGCTTAGCCATGATCAGTTGGTGCACATGATCATGGATTTAGTATCTATGCAAGAAGATGGCCTTCTACAGGAGGATGAGAAAATACACAATATTTTGTTGAAAAAAATGCCAGTGGCCGATGTGCAACCTTTAATCGATACTTTAAACAATTTGAAGCAAAATATTCGAATTAATACTGCTTTGTCCAACTCGGCGGAACCATTGGCCAATGACGCTCATATTCATTTAGATGCATTTCAGGTGTGGTAATTCTGCCTTATATTTTTCTGCTCTTTTCCTGTTTATATGTTCTTTTCTCGTTTCACGTTATATTGATTCTGTATAGAAAGCTATTGTAGATCAAGGAAAAAGGCTGGTAGAATCACAGCATTGGATATCGGTAATGCATTATGTGTATGCAGCATGGAATATCACGAAGCAGCTACACCAATGGAAAAATCAAAATTTATGTAATCTGACACGTAAATGTTTTAAAAATTTGACGCATTTTTGTTCGCAAGCATTAAAAAAAGGAAATTTCACAAGCACCGTACTTGATATGTTTGCTGATAGGTAAGGGCATAAGACACGTAGGATTGGTTCTTAATATCGAATAGTGTCCCATTGTTTTATTGAACTGTTTTTAGACTCGACGCGATGGTTGCTGATTACGAGGATCTGAAAGTCTGTTTACAGCTGATAAATGAGGTAAAAGGCAACGAAAGTTAAACATGTTTTTGTTTTATATCGTTAACATCATAGAGGCCATACGTATTATAATTATTGTTTCTATACATACATATATATTTTTAATATATGCTTAAATTTTTAATTCCGATTGTGATGCAAGGACTCCGCAGGGAGCCTCAACAGTTGCAACTGTTGAATCAACTATATATTTTTTTTACTCTAACATGTCGTAATACCTTTAATCACGCTAATGAGATTCATAAGGACCGGTATTAATGTAGTAGACGTTAAGGGCACGTTAAGATATTTAAATGATATTTTTATATTATATATTAATTACTTTGACATTTTATAAATTTCGTAACCATATTTAATGTTAACTGCAACGGGAGACATTGCTTAAAAGAAAGTATATCACGTTACCAGTACAAAATAGCTTACTTCAGACGTACGTAATAATTACAGTCGTTTGTTATTTATGGTTTACTTCCGTCAAGCATTTTTAAAAAGTATTTATACAGTTTTAATATTGTTTTATCATATTTGGCGCGTATTTTGCCAGAAATACTTAGGGACGACACTTACCGCATTGGTACACAATTTCTAGCTTGTATCTTTTCTCGACAATAAACATACACGTGTAAACTTTCTATTAAAAACAATTTATTCGTCATAATATATCATGCACTCTTACATAATATATCCATTATTACTTCTGAAAGGCACATACTTCATTTACGTGTGTGTACTTGTTTGTGTTCGCGTGTTTATGTGTGAATGTGTGTGCGTGTACGCGTGTAATGGGCGTCGGAAATATTCTGAGGGCCTGTACGCTTGTCTTTCATCAACGGTACAACGGATGCACTCAGAATCTTTCCGACAGGGCCGTTTGAATTTCACCTAGGCAATAATTAATCAATTATACAAGTGTCTAGTCAAGTGTTAAGTCGATTACTCAGAGATTTTCGAATCCCACTGATGGATACTAATCCTCGACAACGAGAAAAACGTTGGGGGCGGTCGCGTTCTACCATCGTCGAGATTTTTCGATCTCTCTCTCTCTCTCTCGCTCAATCTCTCTCTCGCACTATCCCTTTCTCTCTTCTTCGCGCGCGCAAAATTCTTTATTTCTTCCCTTACGGGTCGTTTAAAAAGTGCGTATTGGCAAGATTACATTATACATCATGCTTAGGAACATTTTCGAAATCCGAAGTCTGCTCGGTCGGATTTTGAAAATTCCGCTGGACGAATAAAAAAAAAAAAAAGAAAAAACGTAACAATTGTGAGCGCAACAATAATCTGACTTCATCTAAACGGGAACATTTAGGTGAAACAAATCAAAACGCGTTTTAAGTACGCCTACGACTGTCCGCGACGACGAACGTTTCGCGCGGTACAGGTAAAATAAAAGTAGCCCTTCTGACGGGTATCGATGGATCGTTTAAAGAGTTCCTCTGTTTCAACGCCGACAAGGCGAATCGACCGATGGACATTTTTCAATGGAAATTATCGCTGATTGATATAATTAAAATTGCATATTCAACGAGTCTGGATCGGGACGAATTGAAAAGTGAAACCTTTTAAACGATCCTTATCGCGGCGCGATGTACTTATTACGTGATGAATGTTCAAACGAAAACGTTCCGACTCGCGAGCGCACAACGGGAGTCGCCGAGCTAAAAAGCGGAATCACGGGCAAAGAAATTGAAATTTCCTTTTGTACTGTGTATCGTCGATGAGATTGACTAACGATCATAGTAATTAAAATTAAAGAGTACCGTTGTCTTCGTCCTCGAGAAAGAAACAAAAAAGGCAGGTGATAGCTTAAAAAAAAATAAGAACAATGAAACTTTGCGCGTGTACAAGAATCCCTATGTATCGCTCTTCCGGTTTCCCTGCTACTTAACGATTACATTCTAATTGTTCGTTACGTTACGTGATTCACCCATGACCCGGGCTTGTGTTAGCAGTATTCTTCGTTTCGCCTTGGAACAGGAGAAATGAAAATACAAAACTATATAGAACGCTCTCTGCTCGGTTCGTTCGGATGACAATGGGACGCGATTAAATTAAGATAACGATCCGTAATGCGACGATGCAACTATGATACTTAACGAGATAAAGCTGCGAATCGAATACTGTGGTAATGAATCATCGGATATTACGAGGTTCACCGGCCGAGAGACGCGCTTCAGTCCACCTTTGCCGGTTGCACCCTTGGGTATAGCTGAAAGTATTAATTAAATAAATCATAAATAAATCAGCTGGAATTATTAAGGACAACAGGTCAAGGATCAATCACTCTCTCTATCTCTCTCTTTTTTTTTTTTCTTTCGTTTTCTAAATAACTTCACGACCGTAGATCCTTGTGGTTCGTTCATTGATGGACTCTTCAGCAACTTACGCCAAGTAAATTCCGAGGTACATAGCCTTCCTTGTGTCCCAATTTGCTCCACCACCACTCCCTCTCGTTGTCGTCGCCCTTTCGTAGAACAACCAACGAATCGCCGTTCTTCAGGGTTAACTCGTCGCTATGCTGCGCCTCGTAGTCGAACACCGCGTACACCTGGCCGTTGTTCATTATTCCGAGCTTCTCTTGGACACCTGCAGCGTGACATAAAATTTGCTCGAGGTCCGTCCTCTCTATAAAAACTCAGCTGGTTTAAAGAGAGACGTCCCGCGTCTCGTTAAAATTATAGTACTGACTGTATAAGTATTCCGAGCAGCCGTCGAAACCCTCCTCGTCCTCTTCGCATTTCTCTGCTGCGGTTTCATGGTCGGAGAGAGTGGTGGCGAATATACAAGCTCCGTGTTCCACCAGGAATCTGACCATCGATAAATTATTGCAACTCGCGGCGCAATGCAACGGTGTCCTGCGGTTCAAATACGTATCGTACAGCTATACTTACGCGAGGCGCGACTGTTTTATCAAATTACTTTACCCGATTCGAATGAAACGCGCAGAAGCCGCGTGCCCACTTACCATCCGTCGCTATCCTGAGCGTTCACGTCGCACCCGAACTCGACCAGGAACTTGACGATCTCCAGGTGACCGGCGCAGATGGCGTTGTGAAGCGCGGTGATCCCCTCGTCGTTCGCCGAGCTAGGATTCGCGACCTCCTTCGCGGTTTTCTTCACCAACTCCAGTTCACCCTCGAGGCTGGCGTCCAACAGAAGAGCCAGAGGGTCGAAGGAGACCCGCCTGGACAGGTTCGCTTTCCCCGTGCTCGACTTCAGGTTCCCTTTCTTCCTCCTCATCACCTCGTTGCTCTTCCCGTCGACCTCCAGCTCGGCTCTTCTATCCGTATCCTTCGCCTTCGCCTTGTCCTCGATGTTGATCACGTTCAACGCGTCGATTATGTCCGCCTCCTCCAGTTTCTCGTTGCTGATCGCATCTTCGTTCAGGATGGCCGTGCTCTTCTTGCAGTTGTCGGTCGTGTCGATGATCTGCGGCTGTTGCTGAGGCTGTTGTTGTTGCTCCGTTTGCATCAGGTCTGCTGGGATCTCGGTCTCCGGGAACAGAAACGCCGGCGGCATTTCAATCCGCCGGTTTATCGACACGTGGACATTCGATTTCGCGTAACGCAGCTTCGGTTGCTCGGAGATCGGCGCCTTCTTCAGGGTCAGGGGTCTGGCCTTGATGATCTGATGGTTCGCGAATTGGGTCTCCGTCGGCGATTCCGGTGGTTCCGACGTGGGTATCGGAGGCGCGTCCTCTTCTTTCTCCGCTCTGTTCAGAAAGTAGACGATAACGATTAGCTAGGGACGCTCCATCGAGTTGTTCGAGGATCGCGGTCGTCGAAGAGGGCGGTGGGTTTAATTGGGACAGCACGATCGACCTGGGTAATCCACGGACTCCGAGAGACTTTCAGAAGTTTCCTCGACAACTGTTACTTGGGCACACGGGCTGGAAGAGGCGTCTGAAACAACGTCCGAGGGGGTATTTCTCGACTCTTCCAGAGCGTCGACTTCTTCCGCGATTTTCTGGGTCAATTTAAAACGATCGTTTGTAGTTCTTACTCGGAAAGTCCGTGGAACGATGCAGAAGTTCGTTCGCGGATGCTGCGCGCGGGCTCGTTGGTAATACGAGGTGGCAAGAACGATCGGGAAACAGGAACTTGAATCTCGCCTCGATCGATCGAAGAGCTCGCGTGTACTAAGCTGTTGTCTCAGCTGCACGGTAGTCGTTCTATTTCGGTGTCTATTATTCGAGACAGGCTTCGATTCACCGGCCAAATCGATCACGGACTAATTAACATTTATAATTAACCCGGTAATCGTTTTTTCGCGCTGTGCCCAAAAAACTTTGACCGATCTACCGATTTCCTCTCGATTAGGCGAGACACCACCCATTCGCGTGGATTTGCAATGCAAAGTGCGAGGGAAAGGGAACTGAAATTAAACGAAATAATTAACGGATACGAAATAGACAAGACGCAAACCTTTGATTGATTCCTAATTGGTTCTTGCAATCGGTGATCCCGTCGTTCGAATTGTCCACCTTCTCGTGGTGCGTCAGCCGCGGCGGGGGGTTGGGTTTGCTCGGTTTCGGAGGTAGCGCCGGTTTCGTTTTGTCCTCGCCCATATTCTTCCTCTCGTTCTCGTTCTTCAGCCTGTCGAACTCGAACGGCTTCTCAGCGGTTTTCGCCGGGATCTCGAACTTGCCGTTGTGCTCGTGTTTCGCGCCGCTGTTCTGCTCGAACTTATTCTGATTATTCTCGAACTTGACCTGATCCTGCTTGAACTGTTGCCCCCCGGCGTCGTACTTGCCCGCGGGCTCGTGCTTGAACCCCGCGTTGTGCTCGTACTTCACAGACGGCCTCACCTCGTGCTGATCGTGTTTCCCGTACTGCTGCGTGTTCTGATTCGGGTCGTACTTCGTCTGGCCGGTCTCGTACTTGACCTGCTCGATCTTCGACACGTTGTCGTACTTCCCGGTCTGATTCCCGGTCTGCTCGTGTTTGTTCGACTGCTCGTACAGCTTCGTCGACTGATTCGTTTGCTCGTATTTACCGTGCTGATCGTACTTCGGGTGCTGCTCGTACTTCATTTGATGGGGGTCGTATTTAAATACCTGGCTTGGATCGTACCTCTGCTGTTCGTGTTTCGCGGGCAGGTGTTCGAACTTCTCCTGGACTTTCTCCTGCTCGAACTTGATCTTCTCCGGCTGTTCGTTGTTCGACGTGGGGCTCGTCAGCCCCGGCTGCGATTGATTGTACCTCTGAACAGAATTACCGAAACTGGTCCCGCTGGAGGTCGTGTGGATGGTCGACGGTGGGTTAGGCGAGTTCTGACTCTGATACACCGAGGACGAAGACACGTGCGTGTTCGTCTGAGCGGAGTGTTGCATGCCAGGATAGTTGTGCCTCGAGGAATAGGTCTGGTCCTGATTGGGTGTCTGATTGCTAGGTACCGGCTGGTTCGACTGTTGCTGATTAACGTTCTGACTGTTCAAACCGACGAAATTTTGCGCGTTATTGTGCCCACGGCCTATCAGACTCAACGTCTGCGGCATTACCGGGTGAATCTTCGTGGATGAGGTCTGATAGATCTGAGACTTGACTGAGAAGCTGGGCGCCACGCTGGACACCGGTTTCTGGTGCATTTGAAGGTTCCTATGGTTCTGGGTCTGCGTGATGGATACGGTGGTGGCGAGGTTCGACGCCGAGGAGCCGACGTTGTGCTGTTTCTGTTGGATGTTCCCGTGTTGCTGTTGCTGTTGCGTCTGCGACTGTTGCTGGTGATGGATCCGAAGGTTCTGCGACATACCCTCCGGGCTGAAGTTGTGGGACGAGCTGATCAGATTATTGTTCGCGTTATTTGCGTTGTTGTTGTTGTTGTTGTTGTTATTATTGTTATTATTATTGTTGCAGCTCTGCTGCATGTTCACGGGCTGATTGGGCAGGTTCTGATTGTGCTGCTGCTGGTTCGTCCCTAACAGCTGCGATTGGCCTGGGAACATTGATCGAGTCACGGATAAATTGAAGCGGTTACCTCTGGAAACGAAGTTTAGCGGTGTCGAACGTTCCGTTCGCGTTACCAACCTTGAATGTGCGACTGAGACTGGCTGTGAGCGATCTGGTGGCCGAACTGTTGGAAGGTCGCCCTCTGGCCCAGCTGGGACGCGCTCGCCGAGTGCTGGATCTTGTTCTTGTTAACGTCGTCCTCGGCAGCCTTGAAGTTCACCGTGAACTTGGTATTGTACGGCAGTGTCTGATACTTGGGATCGTTTTTGTTCAGATTGAAGTCATTGTCGTTCGGTATGTGGGAGTACGGCTCGATCGCGGCTATGTTACCAGCGGGCCTCGACTTCCCCCCGGCGTTGAAGTCCAGCTTCGACTCCGTGAACCCGGTGTTCGCGTTCGTACGGTTCCCGGAGCCCAGCTGCTGGCTCAGCCGCTGGTTCAACGCTCTCTTGCGCTGAAGACGACCCTGAAGCTGAGCTATCCTCGCGTCAATCGATGCCATTTCCGCCTGCCGCTGCGCCAGGGCCAACCGTTGCTGGGACACCACCTGGTTCTGCTGTTCGTTCATCTTATTGCGATACTGTCGACGGACAAGCGAAAGGAATTCGTTTCAATTCTCAGGGGACAGGAAAAAAACTGACTAGCCACGAAACCGTTCGGTTAATTACCAACGTTCATTTCTACTTTCGAGTAAAATTGAGAGAGGGTACAGAGGAGGGTTTGCGATGGAGATGCTCACCATAAGCTCCCTCCTGAGCTTCTCGAGCTCGGCGCTGGCCGGTGTCGACAAGTGTCCGCCGCCGCCGCCGCCGACGCCTCCGCCGCCGACACCACCGGCGCCTCCGCCTCCGCTTCCGGTCCCGGCAGCGTTCTGTCGGCCCCGTAACTCCTCGAGCTGTCGCGTCAGCTCCTCGACCTTCGCCACCGCCAGAGAGAGCTCCTTCTCCTTCTCGTTGAACAACGCCCGTATGCAGTCCAGGTCCGAGGCTGTACAACCAACGAGGAAACAACATTTCAGTCGATAAACCTTTCCAGACGAGGAGCGTTTCTTTAAAGACGGGATTCCTCCTGCGAAACGCGACCCGAGGTCTCCCCGGGTGAGACTCAACTTTCCAAGTCCCTCTCATCCGGAGGATGTTTGAACTCGGGAACTGATTCGATATCCCTGCGAGAACGGAGAAGAGTGAAACGAGACGATCGTTTGATCCGGTGAAGCGATAGTTCGCGCGGACAGAGAAACTTTCTTTTAATTATTTCCCTGGCTCCTTTGACCCGGTCCGCGATTCACCCGCGACGCTTTAATCTCCGTCGAACGACGTTATCCAGTTTCGTTCGCCTCGAACGCTCGCCAAACAGCGAACTATGGGGGAGTTGTAGTAACAAATAGTTTCTCCCATTTCTGGGGCGAGAAAGCGAGCGTGGCCGGACGAAAGGAATTCTAATTCGCGGCTGGTGAGTCGAGGACACCCGCGCGACAATCACGGCAAGAAAAGACTCGGAGAGTTCGCTCGTTATTAGCGAAACTTCGTTTCTTGCACCGTTTCTTCGCTGGGACAGGGATCGAGACGATGCTATTGTGCTCCACGGTGGAATACGTTTCGCGTGCAACGAGCGAATAAATAAAGCACCGTGGCGAATGGCGCTCGTTGAAAAATCGACACCTTCGGCGCGAGAACCCGGCGTCGTTTAAACACCCCCGTTGCTCGTTTCGCTGGCGCGTTCGTTCCGCGAACGGCGAAATAATTCAGCGACTAATCGGCCGTGCGAGCCACGTCGAACCGTAACGCGAATCACCCGCCGCGCGTCCCTCATAAATCATTCGTTTAATTGGCTCTTTTTCCAACTTTCCAACGTAATCCGCGGCGAGCCCCCGCTCGCGGCCGCTTTCTCGTCGCGCGCCATAGTTGTACATCGAATTACCGGCGATGGATGTGGCTCTTCCGCTGGAGAACTTGAAGAAGCTTTCGTTATTGAGTTTCGAGGAGCATGACGCCGGAGAGACAGCCTTTCGCTCGGAGGGTTCCAGGGAGACTCGAGATTTATGTAACCTAATTGATGGCTTTTCTCCCGAAATCTTCCCTTCGTTTCGGATACGTAGAACCGGGACAGGCGTCCTCGAAATTCCCCAACCAGGATCGATCCTGGTTTAATTTGCTCTCGACGTTCTTAGCGAACTAATTAGAATAAAAAACAAAGAGAGAGAGAGAGAGAGAAAATTCGTATCCTTCAAGACTTTCAATTATCCGGAAATCGAACCGTTCGAGGGACTCGCTACCCCTATCGATCGACCCTCGAAGCCGCGACAAGGGTAGTCCTCTCGTTTTCCAGCTCGATTCACTGGAAAACGTCGCGACGGAACCGTTCGACCGCGCTCGACCGTCATTCTTCGATACCAGGGCGGAAGAATTGCCACGGAAACTCCGCGAAACACCGCGTAAGCTTCCTCCTGCGGAAGGAGCGATACTTCTCTTCGTAGTCCTGCTCGACAGGGGAAGCCGCATCATCCCGTGGGACAGCACGCGGACGAACGCGATTCGACTGGCCTCGTTTCGTTTATCCGTCTCCGGTGTCTCATTTCCCCGGTGCGCTTTGACGTTTATTGCCAGCTTCTCGTCGGCTGCGCTAAACACGGCGGCTTTCAGCTGCCTTCGACTTCGTTCACAGACGTTCGCAATTACCTTTGCTCTTCGGTTAATTAAAAGATTCCTGGCCAATTCATACATGGGACAGTGGACGAGGGAAACCGTGGAAGGGCTCGGCTGGATTAAACGCTCGTAAGCGGTGGGAGATTGTGTACCTCGCAGGAGATTACCGGCTTTTCAATACCTTAAACGTTAATTAAATTCTTGGTCGTTTTTAAGCAAAAAAATAAAAAAAAGAAATCATCGATCGTTAAAACGATTCGCTCGATTCGCTTAATCTTGAGCCAGTGGTCTCAGGTGCGCGGGTCTTTCACCGTCTTAACGTCATTTCCCGCGGGACGGAAGCTGCGAGCCAGAGACGACGACGACTGGGGAACGGAAAAAGCGTTGAAGAATGTGGAAGAAAGCAGGCTTTGTCGCGTTGCTCCGCCGTGGAACGAGCTGCCTCAGCCACGCCTTATTAGACTTTTCATTTCCATTCCTCTTCCGTCCTCTCGCCCCGTTTCTTCTCTTCCTCCTCCATCTTCGTGTCCTCGCCGCTCCCGACGAGCCTGATGAATACCCGCGGTGACGGATACGTTGCGACTTGGCGAGACTTTCGACTTCCCTCGAAGTTACCGCGAACGGCGTGCCTCGAGTCGCGTTCCTCGTTTGTTTCTTCTTCTGGCTAATACGGAAATTATGTCGCTCGTGGGAGAAGCTCTTGGAAAATTCAGCTTGAGTCGAATCGCTCGCGACGGAACCAGCTGGGCGGGGTGCGCGACGGGCTGCTCGCTGGGAAAATTGGAAAACGGGTTGCGACCAGGTCGCGCATCCCCGTTGCCTCGCGAGGCCGCCGCGAGCGTAGACTTTCCGGGCAAGTTCTCTAATTCGACTCGGAAAACTCTCCACCGGTATTAGTTCCGCCGCGAGTATACACGGCGGAATTCTGAAATTTCAGCCCGCGCGAGGCCGTCTCCCGCCGAAGGGGGATGACAAACGTTATAAACGGCACCGTCGCCTTATACAAATAGGTTCGGCTCGGTTAAGGCGCGTGGAAACCAGTTTCAACTCTTCTGGCCGCGAGGAATTTTATTCGTTGCCCTTTTTCTTGCTTACGCGGACAGACTCGAGAACCCACCCAGCCGGGACACGCCCGAGATCCTTATTCACCGTGGAAAGAAACGAAACTGGTAAAAAAAAAAAAAAGGAAAAGAAAAAAAGAAACATTGGTAGCTAAGTATTCGAGGAACGTCTTCGACCTCCCCCTCGTTGTGTCGCGAGCTTTCCACGGAACCAGCGACCAGCCGCGTCTCTGAAAATCCTGCGAAACCCCCGGTGAAAAGATGGCTCCTCGATCGAAACGACGATGATGGGATTGAAAGCTCGCTGAACGATGCAGCAACGAGGTTCGAGCATCGTCGAGACACCGTGGTGGTTTTAATTGTACACGCATCAATTAAAAGGTGGGAGCATTTAATTAAAGGACCAAGCCATCGTATCGCCGCGAGTCCCTCTTCAACACGTACCACCCGGGAAACTTGAACGGGTCCAGTGGTTTCGACGTTAGAAACATCGAGTTAACTGGTTAATAATTACAGCTGCGGACCTCGCGGAGTTTACGTTCCACTTTGGCGAGCTTCAGCTTTGAATCCTTTCGTTGTTGTTTCGGTGGAATCGCGAACGATAACACTCGCGCGGTGGACTAACGAACCGAGAGGAGAAGTTTGCCATTTTTAGCTTGCTCTTCTGCGAAAATAGTTAACGGGGACCAGCTGAAAGCCGTAATTATTCGTTGCTCGATTCGAGTTCGATTCGTAGAAGGAGCAGGAAGCGGAGGACGGGGATGATTATCGATTTCGCGAGGACGCGGCGCGTGTATCATAGAGTTCCACGCGATCGCGATTGAACCATCGCGAAGCGGACATTTTCACGAGAAACTGTTACGATCGCTCGACTCTCCGCGTGTTGGCTCCTCTTATGCAAACTCGCGACGATTTCCCACGTTTATCAGCGAACGAGAGCTTCCGTGCGAGCTTTCACTGGAAACGTCCATTTCCCTTCGGTTTCCAGGAAATTTAGAAACTTCTTGCCAGCTCTTCGAAACGAACTCCACAGTTCTCTGTTTAAACTATTAAAGATACGCGTATTTGATTATCGATTCGTTTTTGTAAAAGCGAACGAGGGTCTAGATTTAGATTCGCCGAGGAACCTTTCTGGTTCGATTGTTTTTCACGCCGCGTTTGGTTATCGAAGCTCGTTTCGTCGACGTTTGCAACAAAGCGACGGAAAATTTCCCACAGAGAATTAAAACGTAGCACTTCCTGTGCGAACGTTACTTCCTAAGTAGCTTCGCGGCAGGATGAAACGAGTGTCAGGACCAAAGGGAGCTCTGGAAGCTGTTAGAAAAACCCAAGAGCTTCCTTTTAGCGAGACTCCTTCTTGAACCACTCCGACCATACGAATATTCCCTTATTTACCTAATTTGCAATCCTGCCGCGACCGTTTCGAAACGAGTACCAATCGAAATCTCGAACGCGTTAGGCGTTCCATCCGGCTTCGATCTTCCGAGGAATCGCGTGTTGGAAACCAGCAGTTTTACGCCTCCTTTTCCGGGAAGTCGTTCAATTATCGAGGAGGCGGTTCGATCGCGTCTCTAAAATTACGATTCGCGAACGGGCCACGGGTTATTCGCGGGCGAACTTCCGCCGAAATTAACCCCGCGGGGCCGTGGACCGTCCGACGCGAGCCTCGACTCCGTAATCCGCGAGAGGAACGGAGAGACGAACGGAGGGAATGATGTATCGTCGCGTGCCGCGATTCTGCGATGACCCAGAATTCCATTATCGAATTCTGGCCGCGTCTACCGGCTCGCGGGCCCTCGCGGCTCGTGTCCCCGTGGCTGGTCCCGAGATTCGATATCCATGCCGCGGATACACCGTGTTCTACGTGTACGAACTCGATGGAATGGCTTCGATACGACCGAGCACAGCCGCGTGCCTCTGCTACGATTCGACTTTATCGCGCGCTCCTTCGTAACTTATCCATGGGAGGACGCGCGCGTGGGCGTACACGATCGTCCAGCGATCGAACGAATCGGTAGGAAATTTCGAGGCAACGCGAGGTTGGTACCTCGACTGTTCGATACCTGGCAAAGGAAGGAATTCGAGATTCGATGGAAAGGAAGCAGGCAGATCGCGATGTATGAAATACTCCTCGAAACCTTTGTCACGGATGCCTCGAACGCGTTCCAACGTGCCACGGTTCCTCCGCTTCCGGGTCGCGGAGACGGAATAAGAGCGAAGCCTTCGAAAAATCGCCGCGTCGCGTGCTACGACGGAACTCGTAGCGACGGGGGGTTCCACTGGCGTTCTACCGTGAATACAAAAATCTGTCGTGTCTCTCGAGCGACCATCCGGATCCTTGGAAAAGTTTCAACCGTGTTTTTCATCGTTCCAGGGACCGCAAAGCGTTACAGGCTCGCGGACGCTCCTCGTCCGAGAAATCTCTGTTTTACTTTTACTTCGACGAGACTTGCTCGACTTCGAGCCGAGTTCGTCTTAGAAGATGAACCCGGACGAGATAATTTGGCGGCGTCGCTAGTTGGAAAACTGGCGTGCAGGCCTGGTTTAATTAAAAATCGCTACACGCTGCCGTATATCGTTGCTCCAATTTCTTCTGCTTCCGAGCGGGCGATTTTCCGACGATGAATAATGTACGCGAAAGTATGATTCGAATTTAATGCAACAATTCTTCCCGCTGGTCCTCTGTCGCGACTCGAACCCGCCCCACTGCCGCTCCCGGCCTCTATTTCCTGCGGAAACGAGATTTCCCGATCGGGAGAGCCTGCGGGGCATTACACGGGAGCCAGGATGAAACACGGGCAATAAGGACGGCGTCCCCTCGGTAAGGACGCGTATCGACGGGCATTCGATCAATCCTCGTTGAAAACCTTGACACCGTGCTCGCAGAGTTCGCGAATAGAAACGGTCAATCAATCATTCGAATCGAGATTTCGCCCACTTTCGTGGAATCGAGACGTCGTTTCAGCCGTGAAACGAGGACCAGCGTCTACGCGTCTGTGCAACCCAGCGACCATAGAGAGCAATTGCTGCGAGAGGAACGAGCAGGTTCATCGAGGAACTTTCGAGAGTAGAGCAAACCCCGCGGACTTGGTCCTCGAACTTTAGAGCTCGCACGCGAGGAACGTTCAACGAGTGGGTGCCATCATCTTTATCTTTCATCGGAAGCAACCAGAAGCCGTCCGGTTAATCTAAAATTAATCCCACTCTCGAGAGAATTACGAGGCGACGAGGAAGCCGCCAGTCTTCGAAGTTATTCGCGTAGTCGCTGTTAATCCGGCCAAACTGGGACAATTTTTTGCGTCCACCGTGATACAGGAAAATTGTACGGTTTCTGTGCACACGGCGCAGAGAAGAAGCACTGTTCGCGACCGTGTGAGACGGTTTGCTGGAGCAGTTGCTCCGAGAGAAGCGGAGCTTTTCAGAGCAGAGAGGCGAGAAAAGCTTGGCGAGTGGTAGAAGGAAGCGACGAGTGGCAGGGGATCACGTCCGTCTCTCGTTTTATTTGTTCACCGCGGGAAACCGAACAACGCTCGTTCGATCATATTCGTGCTCCGTCGAAACGAGATTTCGCGATCGGAAGGGGGTCACGGTTGCGTTAACCCAGTTGGAGAAATTTAGCCGGGGCAGAGACTCTGGGAATATCGTTACCAGCATCCGAGCGTATCTAGCGGTGTCTCTGCGACGTCTTCTTGTCCGTGAAATTCTTCCAGGACAAGTGACGAGTTCCACGCGAAACGAGAGACGAGAGGCGACGGACGTGCACGCGTAATCGTTAATTGGCGAGGAATGCGTAATTAGCCGGGGCGATTCGCAGAGACTTTTCTTCCTGCTTTCGTCGCTGAGTGAAACTAAAAATACAGGATTCGCTCGTTAGACGCGCAATTAAAAGCAGCGCCGCTCGCGTTGTTAATTAAGCAAACGTTCGAGCGTGAGCCTTCCCTTCTTTCTTCTTTCTCGTTTTCTCGCCCCGGAGCTGAAGAAGAAACGGCACGGTTCCACGAGTCGCTTCACTTTTAGAACCACGAAACCGTTTTAAAGCGACGCTCGATCCTGCGGGTTCTCGGCTGCGGCCTGTTTTCAAACCTGTAACCCGCTCGAGGCCGCGAACAGTTTTCTCCGTCTTCTTTTTTTTTTTCTCTTTTCCCTAACGAATTACAATTTATATTTCGATCGAAGGTACTTCGTTTAATCGCATCTACATCCGCGTTGCTTTCCAATTGGATCAAGGCCTTCGTTCTCGTTTAATCATTTAGACGAGTCGTGTCGATGCTTCGCAAGTTTTTCCTTTCGACGAGCCGACATTGGTTTATTCTGACGATAGAAATTCGCACCAGGTCGATCAGAAGTAACGAGGAACTTTTAGAACTGATTAGAGGAACTGCGGTTAGGATAAGTTCCATTTTTAACTTCGCGTCTCGTTTACACTTTCGAGTCGATTAAGAATAGTTTTACGATTCGAAATCTCTCTCGTTCCTTCGCTCCGACAGGCTGTCCCGGATAATGGTGGAGACTCGAAGGGAAAATGGAGTGTGTGGAAGAGGTCAGTGCGATGCTCAATTTAGCCGCGGGACATCCAGAGAAGAACCCTGTGTACCTTCAGCCAGCGTGGAAGAAGTTGCGACGCGTTATATACGTGTGTAGAGGGTTGGAATGAAACGAGGGAACGACGGGCTGAAAAATCGAGTCGGAACACGCTCTCATCGAGGTTCGAGAAGAGTGTTAACTTTTAGCTGAGAAGCAAAGCGATTCTCGAAAGTTTCGCGAAGAAGTTGAAGCGATTTTAGATACATATATACGTATCTGAGACTTGGCTTAAGCTTCTATCGCCCGTGGGACTCGAGGAAAAAAATTAATTAAGATCCACTCCGCCTCGCTTTCCGTCAAAGAAGGTAATTACCTGGTTGCTCGGGTATAGTTGACTATTTCCACGCTGTTGGCTCAGGTAGCGCGTAAATTTTTGAAAAAAGTTCGCTTCCCAAGCCAGGCCACTGCGACAATTCCCCTCATTTTCCCGTCGAACAGAAACCTTCCAAAAATGTGGTCGACGAGAAAAAGTAGAAACGCCCCGAGCCACGGTGAAATTAGTCTGCGGATAGCGTGGGAAATTATCCGCCCCACCGCAAAGGCTCGTCCGCCGTTTCACCCTCTCCGTTCACCCTTTGACTCCGTTGCGAACTTGAATTATCGCTCGACTCGATCGCCCATCGTCGCGAGTGCGTCGGTTTCCGGCACGAATCTGTTGGAAATAATCTATACAGGGGCGGGGATCGCGGCGTTCGGGAAATATCTGTTTGAGATTCATAGAAGGCAGCCGTTTTTACGCTCGAACCGGGACGAATCCAGCGGAAAGCTTGCTCTGTGATAAATTTCACCCCCGTTGAAACGTCTCGGGACGTTCGTTCCTTCGTTCTCCACCTCGAGTGCCGACTTTCGAGCTCGTCGCAGCTCCTGGAGATTTGCAGACGCGACGTCAAAGTAGATTTTAATAAATCACGGTTACCCGCTCGCGGACTGCCGCGTTCTAAGCCGCGTTTCTACGATCGCACCGTCGACGCGGACGTTGTACACCTTACGGACGCATTAATCCACATTACACCGCGCGCCTAATCTCTTCGAATCACAATTCCGCTCGCGTTTCCCGCGTCCCAGCGAACGCCACCGAATAATCCTCCTTGCTCTCGAGATTAAGCTATTAACATTAGCCGTTTCGCTATCAAGATCCAGAATATCCAGCCGAGTTCACTCGCGGCCGCAGGGATTACCGGACGACCGCCACTTTTTAAGGACCGCTACGAAGTTTCGATTATCCCATCGAGTATCGACTTCATCGGACTGTCTTCTCCATTATTAACTCGACGTAACGAGTTGCCTTATTAATCTTCTTCGAAATAGCGCAAGCTTCTCTGGTTCTCTTACTTTTTTCTTTTTTCTTTTCTTTTTAGGTCCCCGTAAAAGAAGAAGCAACGTTGCCAACGGTATTGGACATCCCCCATGGCGCGTAGGTGAAATTATTAGAATTCATGGGTCGTCAAAAAGTTGGGCCATTACTTAGCGAAATGGAGGCTACTGGATGGAAAATACGAGCCGGCCCCGATTACGCCGCTACGTCTGTCAGCCCATGCGGTGGATTTCACCGCGAGACGGAAACTCCGCGAGAAATTTATTCCCCGGGAGAAACTCTAGCCTCGTGCAGCGGTCCATCAGTGGTCTTTCCCTTCTCGCGAGAAGATACGCCTTGAAACGGTCAATTATTTCCCGTACATCTCTTTCTACCCGATATTAGCTCTCCATTGCGACGGTTGCGACCGACGATGGCTCGTTGATTGAGTCACCGCTGCTTCAGAAACGAAAATCGCTTTCAACGACTCTTTCTTCTCTCCCCTTTTGTCTGGACTCGAGACGCGACGAAAAAAACAAAAAAAAAACAAAAGAATCCCCGGCACTGAAATGCAGATATTGCTTTCAATAAAGAACGAGCAAGATTGGATTCCCCCAGACGTCTGTCTCCGTAAAGAGAGAGGATTGTTTCCATCAGCTGGTCCATGGCATCGTCGAACCGGAGCTTCCCTCGTCGTGGAACATCCGCTGGCTGAAAGCACACGAGACGGACCCGGGCTGTTCTTCGTCGAGACGGACGACGCGGATCAAAGAATCTTACGAGGTTTATCGCGGAACGAAGTAAGACCCTGTCGACGTCGTACCACTTCCCGTCATATCGCGCGACGTCTCGAATCGCTACGACGATCTTCCACCCCCTCGAAGCGATCCTCTGTATACCCTGTTACCGCTCGAATTCGAACCGCTCTTCCCAGCGGGATCGACGTTGATATCCAGGAAATGAAATTCCCGTGGAATCTTGGCGAACCCTCGAGACGGGGCCAGGAAACATTTCGGGTGGTAAATACGACGTTTCAGAGACGAGGGAACGAAAGAAGCCGGCGGTCCGTGACTTTTGCCGGGGCGAGTTTATTCGCGCCACCTAATTCTGTCCGCGAGAACGTACGACGGAGGCCAGTGAAGCTCCCTTTAATTAAACCGAGCCCCGCCAGCTGCCATAGAGGCGACCGTTTAATTCGGTGGATTTTTTTAAATAAACCGCGCCGCGCTTGGATTACCAGGCTTACGGGACCGCGTGTCTATTCCGTCTCGTCCGTTGCTCTCGCGCGAAACGAATGTTTAAAAAGAGTCTCTTTGATTGCGAGCCACCCTCTCTTACGGATGGCTCGCGGGAATCCCAAGATATTTATGAGTTTCAAGGGACGCGAGTATAATTTCGGTGAAACGCGGGAGAACGGGTTTCGAGGATGCGACGATTAACGCTGGCTGAATATCTAGCGCTTAATTCGACGAGTATCGTCGTGAAATCTCCTCGAAGATTTTGATACTCAGAGGTGAGGAAGCTACGCGTTCCGTAAACCTATTTCTATTATAACTCGTTCATGGTTCGCGGGTATATCCGTTCGGGACGATAGAAAGTTGGCGTAGACGTTGGAACTCGTAACAAGTACAACACGGCTCGTGCTTCGACCGATGAATTTCCATAATTCGCGTTTCCACGTGTAACGGAAGACAGCCACCCCGCGTGGGTGGAATAAGAAGGGTGGGAGTCGCATGAATTTCGAGCGGCTACGCGAATACGACGCCTCCTCGACTGGCGGGGCCCTTATTCTCAGCCGATTGCTCTTTTCGTCGGTCTAATCTCGGTCCGCCGTTGTCTCGGTTGCAAAGTTGCTCGTGGAAACTCCGCGGGCGAGTTGCTGGTGGCTAAGTTCCATTCGACGAAGGAAACGAGCGAGCGCGGCTGATAAGACAATGAAAACGATGATGCGAGAGGGGCCAGGGAGACGTCGAATCGAGTATGACTCCACGTTTAATGAGGGGTGTTAGAAATACGTGCCGGTAATGAGTGCTGCTTTCTCTGAATAAGATCGTGGTATGCTGGACCGGTTGAAAAGCCGAACTTCGAAGTCGAGAGAAGTCGAGCGGGGTTTGCGAGGCCTCCGGAGAGGGAAAGGTGTCGCTCGTAACGAGCCAATCGACGTATTCCTTATCTAGAAAGAGCGCTCGAGGGCTGGGAATCTTTGGAAGGTGGCTCGAGGGGATTCGTCGATCTGTTCCACGACTATGAAATTCGAAATTCGAAGGGCCTTGACGTTCGAGCGAGATTCTAGGATCGCCTCTTATCGTCGACTCTCGGAACGACACCTAAAACCGTGCGATTTCGGGCAGAGATTCCGTCGCAAATCCTCCACGGTCTTATTCAAGGGACGCTCGAAGGGAGGGACCGTGGCGGATCGTGGCCGTAAATACCGCATGTGCATCATACGAATTCGAAATGGAAAAAGGGAGAGAGAGAGAGAGAGAGAGAGAGAGTTAGGGGTCTATTTTGTCCGCGAAATCTTTATTGAATCCGATATACGTATTCCTTTGCGAGCAGGCTCGTTCGATATCCTTTTACGAGACCGTTCGATCCCCCTGAAAATTACGGGAATTCGCCTGGCAGCCGCGTACGTGGCTCGCGAACACGAATCAAACCGTAATAACGAGCCTCGTTTCTCCTCCGCTCGAGTCGAACGATATTCCCCGGTACCAAAATGGCCGATGAATTCCTGTTCGTTCCTCCGCGCGTTCTTGCCCAGAGATGGCATCGAACTTTCACTCTCAGTCGCGATATATACCCAGAGTGGGTCCTTGCTGGTCTTTGACGGTTCGTAGGAACATAAAATTAACAAAGTTCAACAGGCTTTATAAGGCGCGCCATGCTCCTTTGAAATCGGGTGCTGACGAATGGGTGAGACGAACGGACGTCGGGGTGGAAGTTTGGCTCGCGTCGAAAGAATGGACCCTTTATGCGCGGCGGGGTGTTTGCGTTTGAAAAGGAAGGGGTTAAACGGCGGCAGGCAGAGAGTCGGACGCGAGCGAGGAAGGATAAAGAGACTTGTTAATCGACTTACTCAGCGTGGCGTTGTTGGCACGTGACTGGTCGGTCTGCGATCTGAGCAATCGCAGCCGATTCAGCTTGCTTTGTTGTTGGTCCAGCCTGTGCCTCAATCTGGCGAGCTTGTCCTGCTGTGCTGGCTCCTGAAACAGTAAACACCCGGTTCACTGGCTACGGAGTTTTCTGGACGCGCCGCGGAGAGGCTGCGGAATATTTCATACGGCTACTAAATAAGAGACGAGCCGCGTCTCGCTCGCCTCTTTATCATATTAAACAGCCCCGCGAGCAGAGCCGGCCTCTGGTTTACATTTGCCCTTTTTATTAACGTGCGCCCGGGCGAGACGCGTTCAGGGTTGGAGAACGAGCCGGCTTTGGTTAGCGCGCTGCGGAATTCGACGCTTCACCGTCGCTTTGTCGTCGACGAAACAATTGTACGGTTCCCGTCGCGACGTCCACGTGGAAACGAGCGTCGAGTCGTTTCCGCGGCATCTCCTCGAGAGTTCGCCGACAATTTATTGGACCCGGTCGTAGCGAAGTCTAGCAATCCCCCGGGATGTATCCAGCAAAATTACCGGCGACCTTTCTCCGTGAAAAGCTAGATTTCCCGTTGACCTAACCTTGTACAAAGGTACTCCGCAACGGGAGGTGCACATTGTGGGCTGTTAAAAGGTCGAGCCCGGCTTACGAGCAAAGCTGCTCGCTCGTCGCCGCTGGATTGATACCGGATGGCGGATCCAAGGGACCGAGAATAAAACTTTCCATCTTCTTCGAGGTATCGAGAGCTCGTCTCGTCCTGGAATAGGAGCCACCGCCGCCGCCGCCACCGCGGCGAGGGATTAAGCTTTTCAAGTCCTACGAAATCCCGGCTGAGTCCTGTCGCTCGCTATCCGGGTATTACTTTGAAACGTTCGCGAGTCTGCCACTTCTCAACGAGCATCGCCAGAGGGGGTGGGTTTTTTCCCGCCTCGATTTTTTTCAGGATAACCGATGGGATCTCCGCGATCGAGACGGAAGACGATGAAATTCGATCGATAAGGATTAATCAGCCTGCCTCGAAGATTTCAAGAGTTCGAAACACGTTCTACGCTAGCCGCGCTAAGGATTCTCCCGAGCTGCTCTTCGCGATCCAGAGCGTGCGTCGCGCTCGTCTGTTCTCCGAGGCAAGGATTAAACGCGTGGCGAGTTAGAACGGGTAGACGGAGAGAGCAGTCGACGCTCTTAAATCTTGTTAATATCGCAGAAGAAGAGGCTCGTTACGCGTCTCTGTCAAGAGTTAAGCGGACGAGACGAGAAAGCGTCGTCTCTGGTAAGAATCTGCCGCGTTACGCGCTTAACCAGTCGCCGTGGACGAAAATCTGATTAAAACCAGGCGACGATCGAGCTAGACCGGTGATTTGAACACTTTCGATCCTCCGGCTGCCTCGTTCTTACTCCCGTCAGACGCCATTATTCAATCGGTTACCCGCGTAATGGTCTTCGTGCTGTCGGAAAAATGCCTGAGAAATTGTTTTCAAGCATCGCGACTCGAAATAATTGAATCTCCATGCGAACAAATGAGCGTCGCGAGTAGCCGATCAGAGAAGTTAACCGACGTCTCCCGTTAATGGCGTGTCATTTCGTGACGCAATCGCCGATCGCTATCGATCGTTCGCACTTTCAGTCGCGTCCACCATCCGGGTTCTCCAGCGGCGGCGAGGTTCAAGGTCGAGGTCACGACGAGCAAGGTCAGCCTAACGGTAGAGGACGCATCCACGCATCGAACGGCGTCGATCCTCGCTTCTCTCACCTTCGAGCGGTCAGTTTTCGCGCGTCACGCGGAAGACGCTCGACGCGAGTTCATCAACGCCTCTGGCAGCAACGTCAATTCCTATATCGTTGGGCGCGAACGAACACCTGGCGCGGCTCCAGATTCCTCCGACGCGAACGGGCCGCCTCCCAGAATCTCACGCGAGGTGAAAACCGGCTGTTTAGCGAGCTGCCACCGCTGGAGACGTACCCAGAACGCTTCGTCGAGGGTAATTGCCGGTTGCTCTCTCGCGCGCGCGATCTTAGCCCCGCCGTCGAATGATAGAAAGCTGTTAATTATTTAGCCAGGGCCGGGGCAGGTGTTCCTCCGACGCGTACAAACTTCCACCTCGGGACGGTATTCCATTCAAGCTCCTCCGCGCGATCATGAATCTTCGTAACAGAGTGGAACACCGTTACAATATACCGAGAGTCGCGCGCGGACAGCTTTAGAGGCGAGAGGATACGACGAGAGGCGAAACGGCGCCATCGTTGGCAACGTCGAGAGGATCCCGCAGCGCCGCGGGACGCGCCATAAACAGCCGCTAGCGGACATCCTCGGTAGCTAGAGCAGGACGAAACGGGGCTTACCACCTAATCGAGAATTACGAGGCCATCCCCGCTGCCTCGCAGCTCGCGATTATGCTTTATTGCGCGCCGCGCGATAAATTTCGCGGCGCCCAACGCGGCGACGTGGATCGTCGCGGATTCGCGAGGACGTCGCGTCCTGAGCTCGAACGGTTATCCTGTCGACAATCGACGCGAACGGATCGTCGTTATAACGTTACGCGGAATTATTCGCGAACGCGAATGTTTCTTCTTCGTCTTCCCATCGGACGAAATGGCGCGAGTCTCCGATAGCGAACGTGACGCGAGGCTCAACGGTTGCTCTATCGCCGTTCACCAGCTGTAAAAGCTTCGAATCGAGTTTTATCGAGAAGCGAAAAGAGTGTCGTAACGACACTAGTTGCTACGTGTCGACGGATTAAAAAAGCGTGAAAAGATAGAGCGAGGCGCCGCTGGAGGAGGATAAAATTGGCCGGAAACAGGACGTCCGATGCAATAATTTATCCGAGATACAAACTGCGGAAGGCAAAGTCGAGAGTCGCGGGCGGAAGTCGGGCTCATCGATGGACGGAAGGCGAACGCATCGAGAGCCGGCCAAGACCGAGGGGAAGATTAGGCGGGAGCTTTGTCGAGTAATTTCCAGAACGATTTCCGCATTTAGCTACCGAAGAAGGGTACACCCTCTCTCACCTGTGCGCCTCGAAGCACGGCTAGACGGGCCTCTCTCTGCTCCAGGAGGCGCCTTTGCTGGGCAATTTCCCGCTGTTGCCTGGCCGCCATGCTTTCAAGCTCGCTGAGCACCAGCACAGCACCACCCCCGCCCACTGGTAACTGAAACAGAATTAAGAGTACGTCAGGATAAACGGTTACAAATATCCACCCGGCTGTTCGCCCAGCCAGCCTCGAGATTTTCCTCGGCACAACCCCCGTCGAGGATATCGAGTTAGACCTAGAATCCAGTTTATAAATGTTCCTCCGACGTCGCGTCCTACGTTGAACATCGATATTCCGCTCGTTTGAATTAAATTCGACCCGGGAACGCTTCAATTATAGACGTTCGACGATTATTTCTTCAGGGATGTCGGTGCTCGATCCGATATCCCGGTTCGATTCGCGTTCCGATCGAAATCGACTCCCTCGAGAACGATACTGTGTTAGAAAAAAATTGAATTTCTCAGCTGGATCGGAAGAGGAAATGTTCCAATCTCGTAGGGGACCGTGGACGGATCCGACGAGCTGCTCGTTCGTGCGGAAAAAAGGATCTGCGGTTCTGATCCGATCGACAATATCCTCGTACATCCGAATTAACCTACCACCGTCCGATCTCCGCCCACGCGAACCATCGAGGCTCGATCGAGCACGCGGCGGCTCTGCGGATGATCGAGGTTGCACAATGAAATCACGATGGATGTCGCGGGAGGCAGGACGCCTCTAAATGTCAGCCTGCCATTTCTCAGCGGACGAGTCGGGGAGGAGCGCGGCCAAGAAGAGCAGGAGGAAGAGGAACGAGAAGAAGAAGAAGAAGAAGGAGAAGGAGAAGAAGAAGAAGCAACGAACGAAGCAGAGGAGCAGAAGCTCGGTGGATTACGCGATTTCGCGGGCAGCAGAAACAAATGGAAAAACGGAAGGGGTAGCCGGGGCGGAGGGGAAGGTAGGCCGTAACGCGGCTGAGAAAAGAAAAAGCGAGACGAAGAGTGGTAGGTCCGGACTGGCGGAGTGTTCTTTTTGCTTGACCTCGTGCACCATCTGGAGAGGACCGGCCGCCGATACCAAGTAGAATTCCAAGGTCGACCTGGCCCTTCGAATTCCACAGCGACAAGGACTCCCGGCAACCTTCGTACGTCAACGAAAAGAAGCTGAATCGCGATTGTCGTTGCCTCTCGTACGTCGCGCCTCTGAGTGTCTCGCGAGGCAGCGCCAAGGGTGCTGGCATGGCTTTCCGCGAGGATTCTTCCTGGACCATTAAACGCCCCTCTCTTGAACGATTCGTCGGTGAGGAAAATGAGAGGACCGACATAGTCTTTCGTCGATTCGATTGTCGTTTGAAATTGTACACATCGATTCGAAATCTCTCTGGAGTGAATCGATTTTAAAACGTCTTTCACGATGAGAGGTTCGAAATTAGTTTCCGACGAGTTCCCTCGAACTTACGAGAAGCGCGCGTGGCGTAGTCCCCGTGCAATTCGGCGTTAAAATATTAACGAACTCGATTTTCAGTAGCCAGATTCACCGGGAATTATCGTTAAATGGGGGAGGAGGGTTCGATGCTGCGCGAGCTTTTGTTCCTCCAGGGATGTTCATCGCGCTCGAGACATCATTAACGCGAGAAGCTAGCTATTAATTCTGAAATTGATCGACTTGCACGTAGAACGAAGGCACCGCACGATGTTCCGCGCTTCCACGTCATCCCTCGATTCGCGAGAACAGCGAACGCTTCCACTTCCCTCGCCCTACCACTGCTTTCCGCTCCGCTCGATGTTTAAGGGTAATCTTTAATGCAAAGGATCAACGGCGAACGGAAAATCGAGGGAACTTCTCCCGCTCGTTAACCGACGATTCAATTTTCACGATGCCACGCGCTGTCTCGACGATGCTCGCCGTTAATCCGGACTCGATTACTTTGCACTTTGATAACCGCGCAAGTTATCATCCCCCTCGTCCCCGTGGACCACTCCGCGCCCTTTTCGTCCCGCAACGTCATCAATTCCGCGATACTTAAATATCACAGGGCGGAGAAACAAAGTGGGTGAAGTTCTCTTGGAAAAACTCCATTCATTTATATCCGTCTACTTGGGCTTCTCGCGATGCGCGAGATGTAATGAAAGAGAGAAAGCATTGAAACGGGGGCATAAAACAGCGTTGGAGGGTGAATAAACACCGAGTACAGCTGGTCCACTGGGTAGAGAGAGGGCTGCGCGTTGGAACCAAAAATTTTGACGCGTTTCAACGGCGTCGTCCGCTCTTAAATAAACAGAACCGCGGCCATTGATCCAAGAGTAGGAGACGCGGAGGGTCGCCGCGATCGCGGAGGAATCGGCGCGCCTCGGGCGTTCACCGTTTTTTCGCGCGTGGAACAAGTGCGACTCGAACGGGAACACGCGATGCGGCTGCCCTGTTATTACTCTTGTACGAGCAGAAAAGAAACCCTCCCGGCTATCCATCAGTCGCATTATGTTTGCTGAATGCCGAAATTTCGCAAATCTCGATCCCCGTGCGGTTTGTGCCTCGCCAGTTGGCTTTGCCGTGAGTGGATCTCCCGGTGACTGCGTGGCTGATTTATTATATTTCTCGAGCACACGGACGCGTTCCTCTGTCAGTTGGAGCCGGCGTTTCGAGGCAGCATCAGAAGAAGAAGAAGCAGCAGCACGATAGCCGCGAGTCGTGCGGTCGTTTAGAAGTGAAAGCAGGAACTGAACGCGCCGAATAGTCCCGCGGTACGGCTCATCAGTCGCGTTTTCCGTGTACGATTTATCGAACAACCGGAGGGGTCGCGACGACCGAGAAAAAGGATCGTCCATAAATCTGATTCAGAACGGGGACGGTTTTTGCGAGAGCTCCGCTTTCGCGGTGGACTAATACGCGCGTTGCGGGCGATCAACGCACTCGTGGGCGTAATTAAAAGCTCCGGGTGGAAGCCGACCGGACAAACGAACGTCCGACATACGAGCACGTACAACTTTCCCGTTTATTTAACAGGCGCTACCTTTATTAACGTAAACGATCCAGGCTCGGAAACCGGCAATTCCTCGCACAAAGCGTTTCGAAACTGTACCAATCGTCAGTCCGCCCCGTTTCCCGATCTCCCTGCGAAACTACGTCGCATCCGACGCGATATCGAATCGCCCACGGCAACAAGTCCTCCTCGACGCTCTCCGCCGTTTCGAACACTTCCAGACACGAAAATTCCACCCGTGTATCCACCGTCCCTCTTAACCCCTCGGCTCGCGTCGAATCCTTTCAGGCTCGTCGCGCTCGATGGCGCATAATTCTCTCCGTTCTTTTCCCCCTTTTACCTCGCCGCTGGGCTGGTACCGTTTAAAAGATCGTATTTTTATACAGCACAGGTGCCTCGTTAATCTTCCCGCAACGCACGATTATTCTGCCCAGCGTCGTTGTTCCGGCTTCCTCGCGAGATTGCGACCTCCCCAGTTGGCACGTCGGACCGGGTAAACTCAAAGGGTAGCCGTCGCCTTCCCAGGTGGTGATCCTCGCGACTACGGAGGCATCCATCGCCAGGAACTGTAACCGATTCCTCTTTGATTCGAGTCGAGGCGACGTCGCGAATATATATTCCCTCGATCTCGCGCGCCCCTTCCTTCAAAGGGTGCTCTATGAAACGAGCGGCTGGATATACACGTCGCGTCCTTCCAGCGAGCAATTTTCGGTGCCGTTCCACGCTTCACGGAGGCGGAATTCTGTTTCGATTTCTCCTCCAGCGTGTACACTCGCTCCTCGACGTCTCGATATTGCGCTGCTCTGGACTTTCCTTGAACGTTCGTTCATTCAGCCGCTCGCTCGAACGAAACGGATGCGGTGAGAATAACGTCGAGGAATCAACGCGAGGATTCGAGACCAATTAAGTGGCGGGGAACGTGGCGCTAAGAGAACCCGTTAACGATGTCGAGTAAAAGAGATTGCGCTTTCGATTCGGAGCGCGCGTGCATTCCATCTCGAGGCGATCGTTGATAATTATACGGCAGATAACGAAACGCGACGCGTATCCGTCGGCATTCCTCGGATTCTGGCCAGGGGTTAAACACCCCTTCCGTCGAAATCGACCAGCGACGATCGCGCGGTTGTGACGGCGGTCACTCTTTACGCCACCCGCTGTTTGCTCGGACACGGCGTTCAAAACGCAAATTCTGGCGACCACCGTAATCACGGACTCGCTCTGGGAAACTGAAATGTAAACGTCGACGAACCGGCGGTGCGGGGCATGGAACGCGGTGGCGTTTCGAGAGAGAACCGCGGATGGAAAAAAAAAAGAAATAAAGGAGGGGGAACGAGAAAAAAATAGAGAGAGTCGACGATTACCGGCGGATTCGACGGCTCCGAACGGGGCCGCGGTAACTTTTTCGAAAGCATTTGCCCGAAATAATCGGCGAGCACGATCGAAACACGCGAAACTCGATGGAAACGCCGCGCTATCCTTTTGACGGCATCCGGTTGCGAAATGCGCTGGGATTTGCCCGCGGAAATGAATAGTTTCGACGGTTTCCTATCGTTAACGCACGCGTCGATGGAAAAACGCGGACGAAAATTAGCTTCGCGCGGTGCAAAAAAAAAAAAAAAAAAAAAAGAAATGTCGCATGCTCGTCGAGAGCAATGTTACTTTCGATAAACGTGTCGTTTATCGCTGATAAACGGGCAGAAATTTTGGGAACGGACCGTGGTAATTAAGGAAATTCGTCGACGATGATAATGGCAGGGACTTGGCGTACAGAGGAGGGGGAGGACACGCATAAATACCGGGTGAATATCATCGAAATAATCCCTGCGGGGCAATCTGGCTGCCGTGTAGGCCGCCTTACAAAGTTATCTCGCGACAATTTAAGAGCCCGTAACTATTATGTATTTACTCGATCGACCATCCGATTTACTCCCGGTGAGCTATGACGCGTTTTCCGTTCCTGGTCCGCCTACCGGCTGCGCGAGCGTTCGTTTTATCGCGCGGAGGCAATGAACGTCGGCTGTCCCAGATAAATGGCTGATTTATTTATTAGCCACGCAGGACGACGGGGCGGTCCTTTAAGGGGACGCGGAACGGCGCAAAAATTTACGGGACAGTGGCGACGGTGGATAACGATCCTGATTGTTCCCGAGTTTAATGGGATCTGCCTCTCAAAGAAATTATCTATTCTAACCGGGGGGGAGTTTGTTGTCTTCGCGCTAAGTCGAAGGCCACCCTATCGATGCCGCGCGCGTTCATTTCGCCTGACAAACGATTCGAATCGTGGGCCGCTGATGCCATTATCGATAAGATCGAGCTGAATTCTATATTCGCAGAGGAAACGCGTGTTAACGCGAGGAGAGTTAAAGGTAGCGTCTCCGTCTGGTGAAACGAAGGACAGGTGGAGAAAGGGTGAGGGTGCGCTTACCTCGTTCTTGGGCTTAAGGGCGTCGTTGCATCCCGGTTGTTTGCCGGCGTCCGCCGGTTTCTCCTTGACGGACAGCAGCTTCGGCTTTCTCTTGGATCGTCCGTGGCGGAGCTTCACAGTCACCGCTTTCGACTTGAAGTTCTCCGCCGGATAGACGCACGCCAGCATCGTGCCTGGGCACGGTTTCGCGATTATTTTCGTTCGATTGTTCGAGGACGCGCGAGCGAATCTACCCCCGTCGTCGATCCACCCCGTTTCGCTCGATATTCACCGGAGCCGCTGCTCCGCTGCTTCCCCGTATCGATTGCCGCGCGCGATTATCGTCGTCGTTTCTTCGAGTCTGAGCGACGCTACGTCTACGTCCCATGGATGGCTTGGAAACTCGTTAATCCGGCGATTAATTAAGAAACACGAGCGCTCCGCGACATTTCCCGCGCGAACCTTAATTACTTGCCGCTGCCTCCTGCGTTACGCTGCTTTTTTTTGTCTCCTCCTCTCGGATTGCTGCTCGTTGGCCTCGGTTTTCCTCCGTCGAGTCTACCGCCTCTAGAATAACACCGTACGCAACGCACGACGATGGTTACAATCGGCTACAAGTTTTGGGTGGCTCCGGGGGTGGCTCTTGGCAAGGGTTGCGCACACGGTGATAATTAACGATCCGGAAGGCCAACCGTGATTCCCGTCTAGCGGACGCTGCCGTTGGATCCGGTTCGAGGCGCGATACGCGTTAGATTCCATTAGGATTGCCAATTAAAACGCGAACGGTCCCTATTATTCGCTCGATCGTCGCCCCGTGGTGCTCGCGGCGCGTCGTATTGTAACCGTCTCCCGTTATTTCGTGTTTCCTCTCCCACCGTGACGGTGCGTGATAATAATTTGCCACTGGAAGAAATCCTATCCGTGGATCGCCAGAGTGCGATGAACTGCGCTCACGACGCCGGAAAGATAATTAGAGAAACTCCGAAAGCGGTATCGCGGAAAAGTGTAATTGTCTAGAACAGATTCGAAGCAGTATCGTTGCTGGTCAGCTCGAACGTTCGTTGACCCTTCGCCAGAGCGATCGAATTAAAGGAAATTAGCCGTCAGAGGCGTGGGTACCACCGTCTGGTACCCATTCGACGAGGCAAGGGGTTGAAAGTCGGTGGGAATGAAAGGTTCGCAAAGAGAACGCGAGCCTCTTTGTCCGCGCGAAGCACGCGAATGGCAAGAAACGTGGAGAACGTTCATTTACATTTGAGAATCCAGCCGCGGCGAGCTAAACGGCCGCGCGCTTCAAACGCGAATTGCGAGCTTCTGCGGCGAGGTAGCCGTGGATCGTGCCTCTGATATGGCCGTTGGCAATTATAACCGCGCTTCTGTAACGCTGCAAAGGGACGAGGACAATGGGCATCGATTCGATGCGTGGCTTCGCTCGACTGTCTGTGCGCGGATCCTGAAGGGGCGGCGAAGAACAGCGCTCCGAATTCGGAAATCGATCGCGTTAACGGGCGAACGTTCGCACGGTTGCACGGCCCTTTTGCGAGCTCCCCTGGCACCGTATCCTTTGCATAATTAATTCCTCGACTTCGCCACGCGGCCGTGGAATACTAAATCGCACGGTTTGTGGGTCACCCGACTAATAGACCGGTGGACGGTTCTTTGATTCCTCTGCGAGCCGTTCGAGCCGAGCAGAGACGTTCCGTACGAGCGTTCTCCACCGCGAGGACCCAACTTTTCGCGGTTGCGCGACTAATAAACCAATTGCGCGGTTGAATAGGGGATTACGGAGGGACCCGGCCCCCATTAACGCGAGCCAGGCCAAGTTTTCAAACGACGATCGTATAAGCGAGGCGTTCCGCTCGGCAACTACGATGGTAACCACTTTCGAGTGTCATTCGCGGCGAATGAAAGCGGGGAAATAGGGAAGGAAGTCAGAGGTAGAGCAAATTCACCGCGATGGGCGTCTCTCTCGTGCCTCGAACGCTCCTTCATCTCGGAGAACGTTTAACCGTAAATTTTTCATTAGGTCAGCCTCTCTTCGCGCTCCTCGTATCCTCGCGTTTATTCTATTACCGTCGTTTAACCGGTCCAACACCGACGAAACTGGCCTCGCTGCTGAAAATCCACCTCCTTACGATGAAAAGCTACCCCCAACCTTCTCGACTTCCAGCGTTCTTTTCAGTCTTTCATCCCTCTGTATACCCCGGATTCGATTAGCGGCCTAGATTAACGTTTCGCGTGGAGAGGCGGGGGTGAAACGGCGCAGATTTCGATTCAGAGGTATTGGCGGAGGTCTTGAAAAAGAACGGCCGGATTTAAATTCATCTTGGACCCCTTCGACCACCGGAAGAGACTCGAGTCGACTCTCGACGCGGTCAGAATCCAACGAAACCGAAAGCGAACCCTGTAAATTACCATTCGATCGAGGCGTTCGACTGGACTGTAATTTACCCTCGATGCCTTATCGCGACTACGTTCGACCGCGATTAACTTCGCGTAACTTCGTCCCAGGCGGCGTTTAAGCGCGTTCGAGAATTCTCTTCGCTCGCAGAACGGTATTCGGGGAAAACCAGGACGAAGCTCTGGCCGAGCGTCGAGAACTATCATCGACGAATCGCTCGCTAAAAATACGACCGAGAGGGTGGTGCTCGAAGCTTACGACCTGGAATCGATGGGAGAGACCACTCGACTTGGTTCGAGAGCGTTCTTCGAACGTATCCAGAGGCCTGTTGCGCGACTGGTGGCCTTCGAGGATGGGCCAGGCTGAGCGAATCCTCCGCGCGCGCTAAGCAAACGGAACGCCTCCCCTAACGGAGGGTTTGTCTTATTTAATTTCCGGCTGGTTCGACCGGGAAGAATCGAGCCGTGATTGCGGGACCCTCTGCTGCGGACGCGTGTTAACCGTGGGTAAAAGTATTCCCACGGATCGACGCCCGCGGCTGTTCACAGGAAGCCGCCTCGAGCTCTCGTCGATAAATGAATTTTCACGCCACCGCGAGTCGAGCGCGCGCGCTGAACAGGGTCTCCCTCGAGAGGCGGAAACGGTAGGCGAATAAGGGTTGATCCGGATTTGTTGTAATTCGAAACAGCTGTCTTTAGCCAGCGGCGAATGTTTTCTCAGTGCGTTACGAAGGTGTGTGTATACCTAGCAAGAGTAAGTAGGCGAATCGACTCGATTCTGCACGCTATTACACCGAGCGAATCTCGCGAAGCTCGGTTTTCAGGGTGTCGCGCTTGCCTTGAGAGTCGATTAACGAGCTTACGTAGAGAAACGCGTCGGCGTGCCTCGCGAGGCACGACCGATCCTCGCGGCTGATCCCGCTCGGCGGACCGCGATCACGTTTCGAGCGATAGAATATCGGAAATATGTGAGAGGAGCCAGCGCGAGGGGTGCTAAGAAGCGAAAGACCCTCTCGAGTTTACCTCGATCTTCGATTACTTCGAAAACCTCCGTGACCCAGTAAACCAGGACGAAAGAATCGGTACGCGAGGCTCTTGGAAATTAGTCCCATCGAGCGAGATCTCTGAACACTTTGTCGATCCACCAGTGGCTAATTCGCGAGCTATTCTTGTTCGTGTTCCTCTGGACACGACTCAAAGGGACGGAATTCTCATGTACGTCCATAGTTTCAATAAATTTCAATGGAATACGCGTTTACGCGAGGTAGTCATCGGCGAGAGAAAGTGCGCGAGGTTGTTTCCTCCGCGGAATCGATGCACACGCTCTCCAACTGTTAATCGTTTCCTTATCGCGACCGCTAGCAGAGAGCTATTCTTCCGAGAGCCTATATTCGCCTCTATCGTGGCTGAATCTCGCGGCGAGTGGAAAGAGGTCGATTCTTGGGCTCGATAAAACGTACGAGCCGCGCGGGTTCCATCCACTTTCGTCGGGACGCCGCGAACAAAATGGCGACGTGTTCCGGAAGATAGCTCGCGTACTCACGCTCGCAGGAGTTTCGAGGTCCCCGCTATCTCTACGAAAATTATTACCCCGCGTTTCGATCGGCTGGTTGATTCGCGATGACTAAGTACGCTTCTCGTTAAGATCGAGATCTCGGAATCGTGCGTCCCGACGGAATTTTGCCAAGACCATTCGCGATCGTCCACTTTCTGTGCCATCGCGATAGACAAATATCGCGCGACAAGATTTTTCCGTTACATTCGAGTTTCTTCGTCTCCTTGGATCCACTCGCGGAGTCGATCTCGCAGCCATCGAGTCGCGTCGCCTTTCGAAGCCTGTCCTCGCGATTTGGGTAGCTCGACGCACGATCGAGCTCGAACCCCGTGGGCACACGACGCGAAATCGACGCGCAGCCGTTCGAGAAATTCTGCCCCCGTTCCCTGAATATTCATCGACGTGAATACGTTATCTCGTCGCGATAACGGCGACAGTATCGCCGTTTGGCACCCTGCTCGCGACCATTACGAAACTTGGGGAGATCCTATCGGCGGTCGTCGTCTATACCAAGCTCGTGACGCTGGCTCGGTTGAACGTTTCGACGCTGACAGGGTCACCAGATTGCTAGATAACTAAGATTTAGCGCCGCGAACTCGAGATATTCCAACGAACGTTGTTCTCTCCGTCTCTCTCTGTCTCGTTTCGAGATACGATAAAAATTGGATGCTTCTGTGGAAAAAAAAAACTGGGAAACGGGGGATGTTTCGTGACCCTAGCGTTGTTCGCTCGATGCGCGCACACACGCAGAGAGAGACGATTTACCAGACAGAGCTGACAGCGCTAGCATTCTCGCGGTTCACCCCGCGATAGAAACAATAATTCGAGAGACCGCGACACCCGCGCGCGCTTCAAATAATCATAGGTTAAATAAAAGCGACGATGACGAGAGAACGTGACCAGCGTTTCGAAATGCCGGATGCCACCGTCCGATGAAAGGGTCGCGGCAAGTTCCACGGGAATTCGTGCCAGGCGTCGGGAAATGGAAACGCAACCACCCCCGGCACAGACAATGATACTCATTCGGGACGCGGGAATAATTGCCCCGTAAAATAATTAACAAGCATATAACCTACATCGTAATTATGTTATTTCATTACCGAGGTAATTTATATTGCGCGTATAATCGCGTTCGGAGCGTAAACTGAATTAGGTCACGATACGGGCCGCGTTTTCATTTTTCCATCTTCCTCTTATAAAACGTGTGCCGCATCGTCGAGCTCCACGCGCCCCCCCGCTTCCGTTCTTAACGCCTCGTATATCCCGTTGCCTGTTTACGGAAAAAACGAGCACGTCGTTACCGAAAAAAGGCTCCCTCGCGCGAAAACATCTCGCGTTTCCCCATTAATTCGGCTAATGGAGGCTCGGCTGGCTCGAATTGGAACGGCCGTGCCGACCAGCGAGATGAGACCAGCCAGAACCGCGGGACACCTCTCGATCGCGTGCACCCTGGATAATGCGCAGCGAAAACTGGTGACGAATGGAATACCTCGAAAGCGAACTCCTATCATACGCGCGTCGAACGTTAAAGACCCGTCGGGGGTATAATAAGGTATATCCAATCGATATCATTACCCCGCGAGACCTCCGCGAGAACCACCGCAATTGGAACGTCCTCTCGTCTACGGATCGAGTGGTCTTCGAACGAGTCCGCTGGAATATCTCTTCCAGCCTCGTCCTCGGGGCTCCCCGGACAATTACGATCACGGGGACCAGCAGCGTATCGGAATTATTATGCGACCTCTGTGAAATGCAAACGAGCCCTGGTTTCGCGGCCGCCGACGCATTAATCGGTCCGCGGATAAGCCCCGGTGTTTATCGTCAAATATTCAGCCCAGTCATCGACGGTTGCCTCGTTATTTCGCGTCACGTCCCGGGTACGCCGCCTCGCGGTCCACCGTCCTCTCCCCCGTCGCGCGCAGTATATTTCGTATTCACCGTCGAATCCCGCGAAAGAATTCGAGGCGCTCGAGCGGACGGAACGGAGGAATAGATCGATCGTCGACTTTGCCCCGATGGCATCGCGCGAAGAATTTATAAGACCGCCTGGCTGAGGCGAACGCGCCGCCCTCGCGAGAGGGTGGAACAGGCGAGGGTTTACGGGGACGGAAAAACAGCGCAACAAATTGGCGGTACGTCGCGCGCGGGGGGATGAAAAATTGGACGCGCTTAGGAAGAGCGAGATTGGGGCTTCTAGATGGATCAACGATGGACCGTGTAAAGAAGGGGTTCGTTTTCACTCTCGGTCGGACGGGCAGGACCTGCCTCAACCTTTCACCAGAAGCGAACAGGAGAGCCGCGCGTCTCGACGCGGGCAGAGCTGACCGATGATGAATGCGTGCCGGGACAGGGATCGATGATACGACGATTTTTCTCCACGCGGTGGAAGACCGTCCGCTTAGAAACGTGACCGCGACGGGGGGATGATTTAAATTCATAAGGTTCGTACGAGCAGCCGGCCGTAGATTAAGAATGCATCGGTCTCTCGTCCAATTTCTGCCTCTCTTCATTTCTTCCTTTTTTTCTTCTTTCCCAACCAACGAAAAATCCTCGAACCATCCTCTCGTCTGCGCGAACGACTGTACACGGGTAGAGGGTACGTGGAGTGGTATACGACGTGGCGGATCTATATTCTCTCTGGCGGACGACTCGACAAGTGCCTCGTTCCGAAGAATTATTTAAAACAGACGGCGGAACGAGAAGAAAGAGACGGAAGAGGAGAGCTGGTACAGGAACCGCGAGGTAAATTCTTAAACGCGCGCACCCCGCGAGCCACGAGCGTGGGAGTTAACGGTGGTTCCGATATAATTTACTATGCCCGGCTATAAACTCTTCCAGCTTATAAATCGTCCGCCCTTCCGCCCGTATCGTTAATAACGACGAGGAAATGGCGTGTGTAACAGGTAGCGTCGTTCGATTCGAAGTCAGATCCGCCTCGCCTCGCTCTTCTTCCTCGTCCGTGCCCGCTCGCCTAATCTAACCGTTGTTTCGTGCCCCTCGCGACGACGACGACGACACCGTTTTACGATCCCTTTTTCCGCGGTAGCGCACGCCGGTGGCCGCGTTGGGAAAATACGAGCGGACACTTTGCGACCATTGTTCGCCAGCAACAACGGTAGAACGAGAGAAAGCTCTTATTTTTTTCTTTCTCTCCGTCTGCGTGGAAAACCGGCGAACCATTCTTCCCTCCTTTCTTTCGACGAACGTTTTGTTACGAAACTCTCGCGCCTCGTCCGCGGAACTCGTCCACCGGAGTTCAAAGTGTCACCGATTGTCCCCTGTCGCCTAGACGGGGCCGTGAAAGAGAAAAAAAGCGAAAAAAGGGGACACGCGAACGCGGAGATGAGCTCCACCTCGAACACGGACAATGCCACGGGGGCGACGCGAGCCTTTGTGTGTAAAACGACCGAGGTCTGGCTCCACGCCTCTTTTCAGCTTTTTTTTTTTCAACCGGTCCCGCGATCGGAAACGAAGTGGCGTCTCGCCGCGCCGGCGGTGCCACCCTGCCACCCAGACGTCTCCCAACCGCGCACCCTCTCCACCGACCAGTCCTCGTTTCAGATCCTTTCCAGCTGAAAAACACTTTACAGCCCGCCCCGCTATCGCCCCCGGCGTCGATTAATTCCCTGACCCTTTTCAGATAATGGGAAAGTATCCATCTAACGGGTGATAACGCGTAGCGGGAATAAATTCCCGGTCGAACGGCACGCGGGAACCAGAAACGTGACGAGCGTCGCGTCGCGCGACTTTTGCCACGGGAATCACGGAATAAAGTCGCGATAAATCGCCGACCGGTGGTTCCGTAAAGAGATACCGCGATAATGTAGCGACGCTTCGACAGCTTCCCTTATTTACGATCGCGCGGAGGGAAGCTTCGATTTAATGGCTCGACGGTCGTTACATATTTTCCCTGAGGGGAAACGTCGCGAGACAAGCGGTCTCCTGGGCTACCCTTTCGTCGCGCGAATGGGCCTCGATAAATAAGACGGATACGCGTCGAACGCGAGTGGATCCTCGAGCACGCGTGTCCAAAGGAGCACCAAGGTACCTTCAGCGAATTTCAACCCTTCCTTGTGCAACGAGCTGAGAGATGTTGACGAGGAGTAGAAACGTTTGGTAGAATGGTTCGATGAATTTCACTCGATGGATACTATATCGATTTTCTATTCTACTCTTGAGGACTCGTTGTGAGTGTCGCTCTGCGTTTGACACACGATGGTGGATTCATAGAGATGTGTCTAAGAACCGTGTACTTTTAATGCGATTCTTCGTTTATTCTCGCGAAACGAGTGGAGGTTCGCAGAAACGCGACGCAAAGGTTTCGAATCGAAGGCGACTTCCCGCTCGTGGATCCCGGTTCCGCCGCAATTTGTCACCGCTGACTCTAACTCGAACAAGTCGTTGAAAGTCGATTTACGAACTCGGTTAGAAATCGCGGAGAAGAACCTCTTTAAAACCGTAGCCGTGCCATCTGGAGGATGAGGCGCGTCGAGGGAGCTCGAATCTCGTTAGGAAAGCACGCGATCGATATTCGTGCCGCGCGTTCGCGACCCTTCCGGCGGAAACGCGATTGTTCCGGGGCGCCGATCGACCTTCGCGGTGAAGTATAAACGTTCGACGCGCGAAATTGGGTTCCAGCCACGCGCTACGTCCACTTGCAAGCCTTTCTTCGTCCCGTCCCGGTAGCGACGTTTAGGAAACGAAGCTGTCTATCCGTGTAACTTCACCGTGGCACGACGCGACGCGTCGAAAGTTTACCCTGACGCAGGCTCGCAGGCTCGACAGCTTCGTGGCTTCCAAAGGGAAGCGGCTGATCGACGATAAAGCTGATCTTTGACGGGAATAATCGATCTAGCCTTTGTTCAGCGAAAGTTTCTACTTTGCTCTCGTGGACTAGGTGGAGTTTTTCGAAAAAATAACACCCGCTGGAGAGGTATTTTTTGGAACAATATGCTTCATTAAAAAGCAAACATTTCTCGCACAGAGGGAGTAATTAAATGCTGGGAATATTACTACGGAACACTGTGAATCGGAGGTTAAAAAACACTACAATGCGCTTCGCGAGTATAATGAAACCGCAATTTCACAGTACAACCGCCGGGACCACAAAGAATTAAAAATGTCCGGCTGGCAGAGGAGGCAAAAAGGGTCGGTGCAAATTCAAATCGGCAAAAGCCAATCAACCGAAATTCTCGCTGCTTCTGACAATTCGAAAAGTCCTAAAAAAAACCTTTATACGCTCCATCGTCGAGCGTGTTGGATGGAATCGAAAAAAAAGGGGTGGAAAAACGCATAAAGCGACCCTGCCGGCGACAGTCCCGCGGATCTCGAATCGAGTGCTTTTAATTCGCCTCTAAGCGGTCGGTCAACATGGCAGGCTCGCGAATCATCGTTCCAATTTTCCATCCAAGTTCGAACTTCGACCGCGACCAAACTTCCGTGACGCGTTGGTGTACCTCCGTCCACGGAGGGTGGCCTGAGCGTGTTCGAACGACGAGTACCGCGTGGGCGGACGATTAAGGTAACGACACGGAAGCTCGATGCAACGACGCGATCCTGGACACGCGTGCACCGTCACAGAAATCCGGAGCTACCTCCTGGCAAGGGAGAAACGCTTCGTCTGGCAACGATCGTTCGACGCATCGCCATATTTTCCGCTCGACTCGAGCTGTATCGCCTCCTCGCACCCGCGAGAACGTTTCTCGAACGGCGACGCGGCTCGTTCGAGAGGCTGGACGAATCGATGCGAGATTGCGAATTCTTCTTACGATTTCGTGGTAAATTTTGAGACGACGGAGAGGGAGATTAGCTGGTTAAACTGGTTTCGAAACGCAGCGCGACACGTGGATAAACGGGGCTGCTCGAGACCGATTCTCGATCATCGTTACCTCGAAATGGGACCTGGAAGATTGTATCGTTACCAGCCACGTAGCAACGATTTTCAGATACTTTATTCCACGGCTATAGATCAAGCGGTACTATATATCTCGCACGATGGCATACATCTTTCGAACAACAGCGGTATCATTGCCAAGGCGAGTTTCTATAGAAAATGTGTACATCCCAGTACAGGCAGCCAAGGCGGCAAGGGACTCGAGAGAGCCGTACCTCTTCACAGGCACACGGCGAAGAAGAAACTCCTTTTCGAATTACGAGAATTCCATCCGCTTCAATTTCGACGGGACTTTCCATTCGTACGCGTCCCTGGGTCTCGTCTGCCGACAAATATCCCGATACGTTCCGAGAAACAAGAGCCTCGCTCTCGATGGTCTCTTCCCTGTAATGCAGCGGCTGAAGAATGCGCGGCAGCTGCGACCCACGCGTTCAGACGTGAGAAAAATGCCGCGAAAAGCGAGCCGCGACACGAGCGATATGGGGCCGCTCCTCTCGCCCAGCACCGGTTGACAAATGGACGCGAGCCGGGGGTGGACGGTGGGTGACACGGCGCGAGCTGACTCGCGAGTTTTGCAGACGGTCGCGCAAATTGCTCGCTCGACAGCGGCCGCGCCTACGTCCCTGTGCTCGATTTATGGAAATTCGAGGGAACTGGACCCTGGTCCACGTCCGGCACCGTCGACTGACGCGTCCCATCGGCGAATTCGTGCGCGAATTTCGTCGCGTCCGGGGACCGGAAGCGAGGCACGCTTGGGGCGTCGACTCGCGAGCTGAACGGTGACGCGTGCAACGAGACTAACACGGAACCAGGCGACGTCGCGCAAAGCCGTGGCAGTCAACCGGGTAATTAAACCGTTGCGTAACTGATAATTACAAGGATTACGTCTGGCCCCAGGGGGAACAATGCAGCGAACGTCGATGCGTCGCGTGCGAAAATTGACGGTAGACCGTGTGCTGACTGGGTCGAATTTAACGCCCTTTGTTTCGTCTGGATAGGATTGGCCAATGCCAGAGATCCCTGGAACGATGCCTCCGATGGGAAAATGCAAATTCTTCTTTTTTTATACTAATATTCCGACGTTACGAGACAGGATGTCGAAACGGTGACTCGATTTTCATTTCGATCGAAAGTCGAGGCTCAGGGTCTTCGACGTTTCGTCACTTGAACTCGTTCGAACCCGGATTAAGTGCTCGCGGAACGTCGCTAGGTTATCCGGAAAGGGTGCAGATCTACATCGTAAGCGTAATTACGCGATACCAGGCTCCGATAGTCGCGTAACCTCGGATCTAGAGGCCCTAGGATGCTCGAGAGCTGGAAAACCGAAGAGCGCTCCATGGAACGACGCTCTCGATGCGATGCGCTACATTTTCCAACGGATACGGAGCAAAGAAGATTGCCACCGGTTAATTAGCCTCGCGTGCTCGCGATGCGATTACTGGCAAGACGCTTTGAGAACGAACAACGCGTTTTCTGCGACCGATGCAACGCACGTTCGCGCGTTACATTTAATTTCTACCGCGGAAAAACGCGTCGAGGCAATGGAAATTCGGTGAATCGAATGGTCGGTGGGAATCGCGTAAATTCTCGTCTAAGGATTCGATGCTTGGGTGGAAAAGTCGAGAGCAACGAGGCGATGAGTTCGCAGTTACGCGGTCGTTGAGGCCAGCAGGTGCGAAAAGGAGGACACCGGCGTTAACGAGAAAGGACGACGCGTAAAAGGGTGCGCGCTCCAGTTTAGTCCAGCTGTGTTCACCGAGTTAGGGATGTTTTAGTTGCCGGCAATGGGGTCGGCCGGCGTACGTTCTCCCAGGAAATTAAGCCGTTTCGTAATGTACGAATTCAAATTCCCGAATTAAAATTCAAATTCCCGGTTTTAAATTCAAATCGGAGAATTTATATTCCCGCACCCCCAAGATCCGCGTCTGGGAGACGAGAGTAAAAAGTCCCGCGAGAAGCTGCGCGCGGACAAATCGCGAATAGCTCGAATTGCGAAAATGAAAGAAAAGAAGAAGAAAAAAAAAACAGGAATAAAGGTCCACGCGGTGTATCATTCCCCTTTCGCGTGGATTTGCATGCAGAACCGCGGGATCGTTAACTGGCGAAACAATGGGCGGTATGACGAAATTCGGTCGAAATTCCGCGTTCGAACGCGGAGAACAATAGTGGAAAGGATCGAAGAGCGGTGGCTCTTCGTCGTTCCAACCAGAGCCGAACAAGTTTTATTCGCTGCGATTCCAATTTCGCTGGTTACGAGTCAACGTCTCGACGAATCGATCGTTGCCGCCATTCGTCCCTCTGTTTCTGATTACCGAAAATCTCTGTCGACGTTCGCTCCCCGGCGGGTTGCCCACTTATTTGCACGGTTTATTCGCGAATCACCGAGTCGAACCCCCTGTGGGTATCCATCTGGGGAAATGTTTGTCGATCGTGGCTTAAATTCGTCGACGAAAAGTTTGGCGGCTCGACTGGAGTATCTTCTCCGTGAAACTTTCTCGGATATCGTCTCGCGAAGGTTCGATCTCGTCCTTGTTCGCAGGCGAAACTACTCGATCTTGGTTCTCTGCTTGCACCAATATCTATGCGCGCGATCGACGTTTAACACGATGCTTCGCACGGTCTAGCCAAACAGAACCATCCGACAAAACGCTTCTCGCTTCGAAGCGTAGCTGGTTACCGAGTCGCGTGGCGTTGAGAGCAACGAAGACGCGGTTTGTCATCGCTCGGGTAACCGGGAGGCTTTTATAGGAAATCGTGTTCCGGATCGAGGGGCGCAGCCGGCGTTGAACGCCACCTTAGCAACGAAACAAAAGACCGAGCAACGTCGATCGATATCCCGCCAGGGAGAATAAAATCCTCGCGTTAACTCTTCGCGTCAACCCTTTCGAACTGGCTGGCGTCGACGTTAACTTATTTAGCCCCAGCGTGGCGGCGGCTCGCGATCATCCCCGATCGGAACGGACACGGGCGAAGATTCTTCCGGTCGTTCGACCTTATTGCGAAGCGGAAGCAGCTATCCAGTAACCGCTATCCGTTCCACGAGGGCGAGCAGAGGGGCGGAGGAGTCGAATGTTTCGCGGAGAGATTTTTACGCCCTCGTAAAACGGGTTATCGGGGACGCGGTTCCTATTAGAGTCTTTTATGTCCAACCCTTCGGAGGATTTGTAACTCGAAACAATCCGCGAAGGAGCATTTTCCAGCGAGGAAACGGTGCTCCACTTTCTCGTTAATTACCCCCGCGGTAACTCGCTGCGTACAAATCTGATATATTTCTGCGAAGCATGCGGAATAAGATCGACGATCTATAGCTGAGCATCGAGGAACGAACGCCAGCAGAAGCCACTCGATCTCGTTCCCCGAGCAAACACGATTTTCGGCTTTCAGCCCCGACGCAAAAGTTCTCGTCTCGGTTCGTTAGGGCGATAAGTAAGAGGGCGGCTGGGATTTTCGAATTATCGATAGCAAGGGACATTAAACGGGGCGAGGCGAGGAGAAAGAGAGAGAGAGAGAGGGCGAAGCTAATCTCTTTAACGCGGCCTTAAACTGGCCCGCCTCGAACAGCCGCGAGGGAGTAGGCACGAGTGGTCCTCGAGACACGATAAAGCCTAAAGAGGAAGGATCAATCCCCCCTGAAGAACGTTCAATCGTGAAATTCATTTTCTCCAACAATTGCCATCCGGTTGCATCGCGCAATTACGCGGCGCACCGTCGCGGTTAATGTCTCGCGAAACGACAGGAGGAGGAGACTCGATTAAACGAACGTTTTCGGTGTTTCCTTCGTTAACCGATGCGTTCGATGGACAAATTGAAAAACCGAGTTTCCAGGATGAACCAAGTTCCAGCGGCTCGCGGAATTGGCTGTGTAATTTGGGTTGTTCGCCGCTGATGCGTGGGCAAGAAAAGTACGGAGATTCCAGAATTTTAATTAACGACCATTGGGTTCCCCCGGTTCATTGCACGGGTCCAATCGTTACGTGCCTCCAAACCTTCCAAAAACCGAAAATGGTACGCTCTTTTTTCAGCTATCTCATTTAAACTTTCGCGTAGCGAGGTATCAAAGGGAACGTCGAATTTTGGAGACGTATCACGCGAGGGAGCCCATCAATTTTCGCAACGAGAGCAGGAGGGCCTTTGCGAGCGTTTCCGCAGCTAAGCGCGCGCGAGACTTACGTCGTTCTCCATCACGGAAATTCATATTTTCCTAAGCGCGACTAAAGAAATGAAAGTTACGTAAACAAAGGCTTGTTTCGCTCTGCGCTCGAGATAATTTACACACGCTTTGCACGCTCTCTGTGTCGTACGTTTTCGTGCACGTTTAAATTCCTCATAAATGCACAAACATCCGCAGTCCATGTATGACTTTACAATTAGTCCCGCGTGGGAAGGCGTGGGTACCAGCCGATGGAAATTAGTTTGCTCGAACAAAATCGTCGAATAGAGAAGCAATAATTATATTCAGTCGAGTTGCCTCGAGGGTAATGGGAATTTTATGCGAATCGAGCGATAGAAGGTTCCCATTCGAGAGTTGAGAAATCCAGAAATCGTCGCGTGTCCACGCGTAACGCGATTCAAAAATTTCCTTCGCGGACATCGAACGCGGGAACGTGCGACGATCTGGTCTACGCGATAAAACAGAGGAGATCTCGACACGGCGGATTAAACCTCGGAATAACTGCAATTGGAAAGAATCCGCGGCGATTTCGCCAGATTGGACGTTCGATTGGTGGCAACCGCGAAGATTCCAGTCCAGGCTCTCGTTACGGTACCTCGTCTAAAATAGAAACCTGTCACCTGGCCATGGAAAAATCTGGAAGAGCATCGAACTTGTCCAGCTCGACCTCGCGTCCGTCCATATTAAGGTGAAACTACGCCTCGACGAGGGACACGACCGGCTGCGTGAACCAGGAAAGATAACCAGAGAACTAATAACAATCCGCTCGAGTCGCGTTCCTCTCTTACCATTGGATTCGAAATTCGAAATTAATCGAGAGAGCCAGGGATCGCACGGTGGCCGTGAACGACGATCGTATCTGTCGAGAGAGAGAGAGGAGGCGGAAGATTAGGGAAATTCCTTTGGGGAGGCGACGGCGAACCGTGGGCCGTGCGTATCAGGATCTAAATAACGCTTGGACGTTTTACACCGGCGCGATCGGACTTTCTAACCTTGATCCCTTGAAAATTTTATATCCCTATCCGCCGCGGCTGGTGGGTCATCTGTTAAAGGTTTCCACGGGCGCGCGCTATCGCGGCTCTCCTCGCTATCGCCGCGGCTAAAAGCTTTTCCTGATCGATTCGTCGAATTCCAGGTGATCCAGAGAAAACTGGACGCAACTCTCGATTAGACGGACGGCCGTCGACGCGGTCTGGCACGCGAAGTTACGTGAAACTTTCCTCTCGAGAGATGCTCCCTCGTGGCGGACGTGGCGCGAGGCGAAGAGGAAACTCGCGCCGCTAGCAGTGGCCGTGACCGACCGACGGGATCATCGGACAAGCGTTCGCCGCGAGTTCACGCCTGCCGGATCCTTCCCAGTGCCGTTCCGTCGATTAAAGCGTAACCAGTCTCTTTTCGGTGTTCTCTTACCTTCGCGCGTTTACGATCGATTTGAACGAAGGACGAGCTCGCGGTGGTAGCTCGGAGATCCGAGGCTCTCCGGTTTAAAAGCGTATTCGCAGCTCTAAAATAACTATCGGTACTGGGAGCTCGCGAGCAAACACGAGACTGGCTCGCTGAAAAGTTTTTGGACCAACGTCGGAGTTCCGGTGCGCGTTCGCCGTGCGAGATAATGAGATACCGCGAAGGGACGCGCGAAACGGACGCTACAATACGGTTGTTATACTTTTCCGCCAAGCGAATCCGCGATACTGTTGGCCATTCTACAGGTACGTACGCGTAACGCGATTCAAACACCACCGTTCTCCAAGAGGATGCCGTTTAGAACGGGGGAAAAAAAATGGAAACGACGACTCGCTACTATCGCACGACCGTCGTACGAGTAACGATGTATCCGCGAAAGCCACGGAGCCACCCACGGCATAGAGATCGCAGCGCGATACCGCGGACGTGTCCGCGTTCTCTTAGCAAAGGTATACCGAAAATGTAAACCGTAATGATTGTCTTACTGTGAACCATTGCAGCCTGCCCCCGCCTCGAATCCCGTGGATCGTCTCGCGGATCATCGTAGCCGGTTGAACAGCTGTCACGGGACTGGCAGTGAGAGCACGAAGGGGACCGCGCGAGACGACAGAGCGTAAAACAGAGGGAGGAGAGAAGAAGAAGAAGAAGAAGAAGACGAAGAAGACGGTCCTTGTAACACACCGTGCCGCGCTCTACGACCAACTGCGTGGCTTCGCGGCCGCGTCGAGTGCCTCGGCCGCGCTGAACCTCGCTTTCGCCGACGCTCGGCCACGTTCGACGACGCTCGGCACCCCCACGGTTCACCCGACGAAAATCCTCGAACGAGCGCTAAACTTTCCCGACTTCCACGGGGGATGCGTCGACGGAAGCTGAATTAAAATCGATCAGGATCCGTCCACGGATACCCTGGGAACGATGCGTGTAACCCACGCGTGTCCCCCATTATGGTCCCGCGGCTCGTGATTCGATTTGCGCGTTCGCCAGCGCTCGCCAGCGTTCGCCAGCGTTCGCCAGGAGTGCGCAGCGCGCGACCACTCGATCGAGCTGTTGATTTTTCAGCTCGCGCGCCACGGATCCGCTCGGTCCTTTTGTCACAGGGATTTGTTTGCCGGTTTATTGGATAACAGAGATCGCGTGGGAGCTTTTCGGGCGACGTTTGACAACGTGTCGCGCGAATCAATCCGGGAGATCGATTCTGATTGCGGATAGTCGAGTGTTTTGGTACTTAGGATCGCGTCAATGTTCAACGGCTCGATTCTTCAGCCAGGAAGGAGGAATATTATTCGTCCAATTGCGAACGTCCCGCGAGGAAAATGAGTCAGTTACTCGAGGGAAGAAAAACGTGGCGCGAACGGTCAAGCTGTCTGGCGAACGGGGAAAATCGGGACGAAGGGGTGGGAACTGGGCGTGGCGATTATTCTGTACACGCTACGGCTAATTACACGCGCGTCGTTCTCCGTTTCCCTGCCGTGTTAATTCTTTGGCTTCCTGGGAAAAAACGCTGGGTCTCGATGAACAGCTGAAACCAAGATCTTGCTCGATCGTTCAGCTCGCGAAGTTCGACGAAGAGTCACCCTTCCGGAGGGTATGAATTATTTACGAAAGTTCTCCGGCGAACTTGGACAATTTTTACGGCATCGGCTCGCTTTTGTCCCGCGGAATTATTCAATCGAAACTGCAGATTTGAATAAACCTTCCTAGAACCCACCACCTTTTTTGCTCCTCCCATCTCTGGTCTAACTGGGATCCATCGGTCGCCACGGGAATTGAAAAACTCGGGAACTCTCGTTCCGCGCGAACACCGCGCACGATAATTAATTGCTTCGCAGCCGTGTAAACAGGGACGAACGAATAACACAATCTATTTCGAGGCGTTTCTCGGCGCGAGAAACATAACGATATCCTCGAAAATCGAAACGCTGGTAGGTTGCGAGATCGATCGTACGCGCGGGACTGCGAAACAACGATCGTCGAGCGATGACGCGAGTATCGCGATAATCTATTAGACCGGGAGGGCCATAATTCGGGCGCACGAACCTCGATCGTGCCGACCAAACAGATTGGCCTGCATAATGAAGCACTAAGGGGGACATACGTCTCTCCATTGTCTGGCTCTGACCTCTAAACAGGAGCAAATTCGAGCAAAAGACGATCGATCCTATGCCCAGCGAGGCTTGCCTCCGTTCTATGTAACTCCGAATTACACCCCGTTGCTGTACGCAGCCGGCAACAACGTACTGCCAAGGCAACGCCCAACCGCCACCCCCTTTTGTTCGCTAAACAATCCCACTAAATTCCATCGATGCGGAACGTTTCTCGTTGTTTTAAATAAATACATCATCGTCCGTAACGAAGTTGAACATCGTGCGTGGCATTCGAATCGAATGCCATCTCTGCTTAAGGAAACAGAGGCAATTTAAAATGGCGTCGTCTCGTGCGTTACGATACGACGTACAAATATATATATATATATACATACATACGTATATAATGGGAGCGGAATAAACGGGAAGGGACGCGAGACTGGTACCGGCGTGGCGAGTCTAGAACGAAGCGGCTGTCGGGGCAACGATGCAACCGGTTGCCGTGACGAGGGTGTGAAAATCTGCTCGGAGATTGATTCGATCAGGCGGAGGAGCTTCTGAACGGCGAAGCCCCGGCAAGTTAATTTAATCGACAATGAACGCGGCGTGTCTCGACGAAAGGGGGGCCCCTCGGCACAGGTTCGTTAACAGCGTTCGTCGCGCGTTCCTCGCATTGTCGCGCGGCTATTGCACGACTACACGCGTGAACTTTGTCGCGAACAACGCCTTCGAGCCCGACACTCGCGTTACTCCTCTCCAATTACGGAGCTTCCGGGCTCGTCTTCGCCGCGGTGGATCGCGACGAAGAGACTCGAACAGGCCACGCGCGATCCGATGAATTCGTTCGTCGAGTCGAGGCGTTGTGCGCCAGGAAAACGATCGAGGAAAGCATGGAGGGTACCGAAAGCGGTCGAGTTCGACTCGTCGCGATCGAACGCGAAACCCCGCTCTCCTTGTTAGCCGGTTCACGCGCGGTCGGGTTACGGTTTTTAAGACTCTTTAATCTTTTAAGGACCCGGGCTTCAACCGCGAGAGCCGATCCTCTCCTTCCTGAGCGTATTCTGTTTCGTCGTTGCGCGCCCTCGACATTTTTCAGTCGACTTTTTCAACGGCTGAACGCGTTAAAAGAGAATCCCTCGATGGTTTTCCGATCCGCGTGACTCGCGGGAAACTTCCAACCGGAAGCGATTACTCGCGCAACAATTCCGTGGTCGGACAGCCAATATTTTTGCAGAGGCGGGAGAGGCAGCGATCGCGTTGTTCCGTTGCCAGGCGCCTGGGGTCGAATAAAAATACGCGGCAAGCTACGATAAAGGTCCCGGTCGGTCCGAATTTTACGCCACGGTGAACGCCGGCTTTCGAAACCTCGATAAGTTCGACAGGGGTCGGTGAATATTATTTTAACGCGGTTCGTCGCTCGTCTCTATCGTCCGACCGCGATTCAATCTACCGTCAGGTTATCTCGCGTGCGTGCTCCGCTATCAGCTGACCGATATATCCGTCGTTTCTACCAGAGAATGATCTCTCGTTGGTTCCGTCTCTCGTAATTACGGATCAACGGTTTCCGTCAGGGTTGCAACTGTGCAACAACGTCGTTCAAAGGTGTGAAGAAACCTGTCACGATTAATTACAGTGGAATACTAGCAAGCAATTTTTTCCTTCGTTCGATGCAACCTCGTGGATGAGCAGTCAACGAGGGATCACGGACTCGTCCTTCTAACGAATGACTGGTAAATGTGAACCGGACGGTTCTCCAGAGTCCAGCTACGTCACGTAACGCGCGTATCGAGTTATTTACATAGGTGTTTCCGTGGTACACCGTCGCGGATACTCCATTAATCGCAGCAGGTAACGAGAAAATTACTATCAAATTTGCCCAGGCTCGCAATTGGGTCGCCGGTGTGTTTCCAGCGATTCCCCATCCGTCCACTTTTCCCGTCGACCTTTTGTACACCCGGTGGCCTCTTTGACGCCTCCCGTTGATCGACTCCGTACACACTTCGATCGGTGATTGCAATTGGGGGCGCTCGCGGAAAATGGGACGAGAGTGGCGATTATCAAAATTGAAGCGAGCCGATTGGAAACTGGAGGACTGATAGACGCCTCGTTTTCCCAGGAACCCTCTCAACGAAGGTCTCCTAGAGTTTCCCAGGCAAAGTAGCGGTTCTAGTAGACGGCCACTCGACGGGTTCCCCTAATTCCCAACCATGAAGGAAAACAGAGCCGCCGGTCTTAGTCGCGCGGGCATCTGGACAGCCGCACTTGTTCCGCTCTGCTCGAGGGATCGCTGTTTTCACACGCGAGTCCTCGTGTTTATCGTGCCCAGGGAATCTCGCAATCGGAGTCGAGACGATCTCGAAGTCGCTGATCAGATGGATCTCGTCGTGGTCGGACGAAGAGGACCTTGAATCGGGTGGATGGTGGGTACCAGCGCGCGCAACGATTGACGTGGGAAGACGCGAGAGCGCGTAATTGAGCCAGCGAAAACGATCGTGTTTCCTTCCTGCGCGTTTCAACGCGTGAACATCGTCCCAGGGAGGCGGACGCCCGTTTCGACGAACGTATTCCTGATCCGCGATCCCTCGCCGCCCCTCGAGGGAAGACGCCTTCTTGCTGGCGTGAAAATTGGGTCGCGTTTCGAAATTCTCGACAACTAATTAACGAAACTTCTCCCAGCGCGATGGGAGCGGGTAATTTCCCCGCTGAAAGTCGACGCGCGAGCCGGAAACTTCGATTAAGCGGTACGATTCTGTTTTATAGGGCGATAATCGACGTTACAGTCGCGAGCTTCGCGTCGTTGGAATTCGCTCGCGACGCATGGAAAATCCGCGATCGCTGGGTGGATCCAGGTGATTACTTCCGGCGAATATTTCAGCGGCACACATTTCAGCTGGCCACAGGGTAATCCGATAATGGGCCTCGGGACAGAGGCGACGAGGCCCCTTCGACCAAACGCCGGGGCGTTGCCTCGTTACGTCGTTTTTGCCGCACGAGAAACCACCGACGAGCGGAATAAACATCGCAGGTAACGTCGGGTCGGTTACGTAGGTACATACGCGGAGCTGCGGTTCGCGCATTAACCGAACCGCCGCCGCTTTCGATGCTCTCCGCTCCGCTTGCGTAATTGATCCTCGTCTAACAGTCGTCGAAACGGAACGATCGATCGGAGAGAACTCGACTGGCTCGTTAAGCGGAATTCGAAACTCTTCCTCTCGGAGAAAGTGACTGGCGTATAGCTCTAGAGCAACGAAAACCGCGGAGAAATCATCGCGCGGTTGTCCTTAACCCGTTCACATCACGACTCCGCTTCGTTTCACGCTCTCGTAGGCTTGTCTGCGCTTAGATCGAACTCGCTGCGAGATGCGAGCGAAAGATACGCCCGGCGCTGAAAGCGACCGCGTAATCCCAAAATCCGGCTGTGTCATAGATGGAACCCAGCCGGTTAATTAAACCGTCTGGCCCTGAAATCGTTAGGATAATTGCACTCGTGGAATCCCGCGCAGAATTCCAGCCGGTGATCGAGCGTCCCGCCATTCGAATTTGTCCTCGAGCCTGGCTCAGAGCGATCGATCGGGATTGCCAAATATTTTATCGTCCACGGATATCCGTCCGAATTAATGCACGCGTCGACTTCGAAACGAAGAGGATCTCAATGGCCAGGCTCGCAGTTAAGGAGCAGCTTTATTCCCAGTTTTAATTACAGAGATCGACGAAACTCACTCTCGTCGGTCGTTCGGCTCGTTTCTTTCGCCTCGAGTTTTTTTCTCCACCGGAAGCGGAGCATTCAGCGACGGACCAGCGCTCGTTACTCGCAGCAGGTGTCAAGGCGACGCTGGTCGAACGAGCGTCTTCGGACCACCGGGTCTGTCTCTCTTTCACGTGGTGACACGAAACAGAGCAACGTTGATTACGTGGCGTGAAAAAAAAGAGGGGCCGCCGCGGTTTCAGCCGATACTTGGAGGTTCGTTTCGGCCGTGGAAAATAAATGAACGGTCGGATGATACTTGTGTAGCATCGTGGACGAGCCAGCCCTATTTTCTTCGGGCACTTCGACCAAAAGCGAACTCCGTCTCGGTCTGCTTTATGATCTCGTGACTTGGCGACGTGAATGGGAAGGAAAGTGAATCTAACGGCGTCTCTGGCGTCGCTGAATCGACGTTCCGTGACGAGGGTTCGTGCGCTCGCTGGAAATGGAAAGTGAACCCCTCGTCGTCCTTTCCTTTTGTTTTTTCTGCCCTCGCGTTCACGGAGCAACTCCCGAATCGGTCTCTTTGAGCGTCGATCGACTCGAAACATCGCTCGACTCCCTTAAACCCCGTCGAATCGCAGAGCGAGCACCAAGGCTCGCTGATATCATCGTCCCTCAGTTACGCCACCCCCTCCACAATTACCCCACGACCTACATTCCGCAAAAACCGAACATTTGATATTTAAATACGCGGAGTGGAGATCGACCCGGCCTTTACCTCGATTCCTTTAATCAGAACCCGATTTCCTGGCATCTTCCCGCAAACAAAGAGCCGGCTGGCGCCCACGCTCGCCCATCGCGCTCCGTTCCACCCCCTACAGAGGAGGCACGATCGAGCCAAGAGTCGATCCGTCCGTACCAACGGCTAACCGCAGTCCATCAACAAAATAAATAACCATTCGTAGAAATCCCCGTCCCTGGTATTGGTCGGAGTAAACGTCGCCGTCTGATCAAACACCTGACTACGTTTCACCCCCGTGCACACACCGTCCAGCCATCGTTTTAAAGGAGAGAATACGGGGTGTCTCGAACGTTCGATGTATCGTCGACGTGAACGCGACGGTTTCAACCGTAACACACGGTTATACACAGCTACGAGTACCGAACTGACTCATAATTCAGCGTTTATTGAACAATGGGTCACGGTTACTATAGGAACGTGACGGCGGAGCGACAACAACAGCACGCAATCGCGACACAACCCCCTAGGCTCATAGGTGTATGTGTAGACGTGCCTCCTACCGATCGAGCTCACCCTCTGGTTAAACTTGTATGGATTCGTTCGGGACGATCTATGCACGGCCATTGATTCTCGTTGTCGAACGATAGCCGCGGGAACACTGGATAGAGTTGAGCTTGGAGATCGATTCGAACGCGTTCGACGCCCTTATCATCCCCCGTCCGGATACGCTCCTTTCGACAAAGGGGCTATCCTCTGTGTCCCGTTGCCTTTAGACTTTACCCTGCATACGCGCGCGAGTGTATTCTTTGGGACTTCCTCGAGGCGATCGACTTTACTCGTACGACGTGGCGTCTGTTCGATTCGCGAGGGTGGCTTTTGAGGGGCACACGTGCCATTCATCGATGATGAATGTTTCTAAATTCTATTAGATTTTATTATTCGTAGCTTCTCGCAGGATCGGTTACTCGAAACGATCGCAGTTGCCAGTTTCGCGATAACGATCTCTCTCTCATCGTTCACTGCGTATCGTTATTGATCAGCTTTCATCGCACCCAGGCGTCGATAACGCGAAAATTTGACAAAACCGAATTACGCCCGAAAACAAGCGAGCTCCTCGTCCCGAATTTCAATAATCGGTCAAGTTTCACCGCGCGGGTACTGTTTCCAAACTGGGTAGGACCGCGTTAGCCTGTAATTTTCCCGGTTCGATCGTATCCGCGATTAAACGCGAACCGTAAACGATAAGCATCCGTTGCGAGCGCGAGCAACGTCTTTCGACGTCGAGGTAAAAGCGTATTAATCCTCACGGCTCGTCGAACTTTCCCAGCGAGACGCGTCGGCGAACGATGATTACAGACAGGCTTACGCGTACTCTTTAGAACCCTTTCTCGACTCGGCGTTAACGCGTTACCCTCGAATTCGTCTTCGCGACTCGAGGACGCGGAGGCTCGCTCGAAATTATTCCCGCAACCCCTTTCGAGGTGCCGTCGGACCGCTCCGCCGTCGAGAATGGCGATTAATCAACTGCATCGCCGGAAACTAATCGAACCAAGTTGTCCCTTGATTAAGCCAATCTTCCAATTTCATCTAACAAGACCAGCGGATCCGGCTACGCTAATTCATTCGGGAAACCGAGTTTACAAATTAGCAGAGGGACTCTGCAGAGGAGATCCGAGGAGATCGGTGTCGGCTGTGGAATACACGGTCCTCGATGATCCAACGCGTGTCATTTGGTCGGACGTTTTGATTAAAAACAGCTACTCGCATCGTCGGTGGTTTGGTTCGTATCAGTCGAGCGAAGGGAGTTAAACCAAGAGCGAGATATCGACTCCAGGGTGCAGGTATCATCGTTGAAACTGAAAGGCGGTCTAGCGGGGAACCTTATTGTCCGTATTCCATCGACGAGATCGATCGCACGCGGTCGCGATGCGTACGAGAAGAACGCATGGCGAACGAGTACGCGCGCGGTCCCTTTTGACGCGTGGCGAAACCGCGACGAGCGTGAAACCGTGGCCTCGATCGCCCATAGACGGATTGGTACCGCCGTTCGAGCGCCGTTTCCTGGTATTTTCACCGGGGCTTTATTTCCACCGACGCGATTCACGGAATTAGCGTGAATAGATAAATTTTATTTAACGTGTTCGATGTCCGCGATAAATTATCTCGCGACGTCGATCGCGGTTGTATTTTATCCGCATCGCGGACGCGAACCGCCCACCTATAAATCGCGCTGGACTTTCCACTCTTTTCTCTCTCTCTCTGTTTCGAGTTCCGCTACAAGACGGGGACTTTAAACGTTGCGATTGTCGTGTCGCATTTTTCACGTTAGCCGAACCTTCGAGATGCATCGAAGTTGCGAAGAGGAACGATGTGGCGACTGGAAAATTATCCGAGAGCGCCTCGAACCGCGGCTGGCCTTCGATTAATACGTAAACCACCGATAACGGCGCGGACATCGCCGGAAGTGCAATATGGTTAACCGATACGGTTCGCCGGCGCGGTTTCTACCCCGAAAAAGGGGCCATTATACGGGCACAGATGCAAGAACGTCTCGGGGCCACGGTCAACAGGCACCGAAATTTCTCGTTGACAACGGCTGGCATTGTGCTCCAAGACAATGGAGCTGGTGCGGGGGTCGTTTTGGGCGGGCGATTGTACCAGCATTCGGGTGAATCTGTGCAACAGCTGGAATCGCGATCGACGCAGAAGCGGAAGCGAGGATCGTTACCCGGCGCGGTCATCGCGTATATAAATTTTACGTGGCTACGAATTTCGCGTGTCGAGCCTAGGGCCGCGCGCCCCTTCCGTTCATCCCCCTTGCGACCAGCCTCGATCGATATTGACAGATTGGCCATTTGCGCCTAGCTGCTTTCGCGCGTACTTCATTACGGCCTCGTCAATCGAGAGTCGAAATGGACCGTTCGCGTCTCTGGCTACTGTACACTCTTTTGCAGGGGAAACTTTTTCTTTAATTAAAATCTGTACTTCTGAATTCTTCCTCCTTGAAATTCCCTGTCGTTCGATCGATCTCGAAGTTGGACCGCAAACTTCGTTAAACTTCGACGTTTAATTAATTTACAAACCAGACAGTCGTCCGCGGTGTCGTTGGCAAACCTCTGAAAGCGCGAGCCAACCCCTATCGCGTTCCTGCTTGTCCGCGAGACGAAACAACGCCAAGCCAATCGAGACCTGCGTCCGCTGGAACCCGAAACTCCGTCGCCTCGAACCGCAGACAGAAACGGAAATCTTCCAGGCGTAATAGAATGTTGGTGGCGAGCGTGCACGCGGGTACGCGCGATGAATAACGCGCTCGTCACGCGTACCGTAGGAACCAGGGGCGAGCGCGCGTATAAATACGGTTCTTCGCGTTCCACCTCTCGCTTTCCCTTTCCATGTTGTCTCTCGATAAAGGGTCACGGTGGGTTACGTCACCCAGGCATTTCTCCGCGAGCAGCGCGCACCACCGCCGCTTGGATGCTCCCTGAAAAGGTATCTCTTTCTTCCGCGTCCAGGAAGCAGAAGGAAAAGGTCGGGGCTTCGTAGCAGGTACGTCGGAATGCCATTCGCCGGTGCACCCTTCGAATTCCTTCCCACGGCCACGGTAAACTCGAAATCCGTCCGCGTTCTAAGCGATCCCAACCAGCCAGTGCACGATCGTACGCCTCTTAATAGAAAACGAAAGGGAGAGGGATGGCGGGATCTCCTCTTTGACCGACTCGTTCGCACCCTCGCTTCAAACGGACGCCCAACGGATAATCCCTTTCAGCCGTGGGATTTTTCACGTCGCACAATGATTATCGTTCCACGTGGCGAATAATCGTGGCCCTCGAGAAGGACGATCGGGAACGTCGCCAAGTTCCAACGCTCGTAAATCATACGCCACGACTTCTGATCGAAGCTATCCGGGACCGTTTCTCTTTCGATCCGTCCGACGTTTCGAAGAGATTCCTCGACAAAGGCGACAGGACGCGATGATAAGTGTGCCTACTGGCAAAAAACCACGGCCAGCCTCGCCAGCTTCCGTTCTTTCGCTGGGGAATTCGCGCGCGAAACTTTCCAACTTCTCGCGTGCGATCGTTCGCCGTTAGAATTCTCGGTCGAAGGGCGACTCCCCCGATCGATACTCGTCTGGTCGCAACGTTCGAGACCCGAGCAAACTGGCGAACCTCCGGTGATACGTACCATCGGCGAAAGTTTCGTCGTCTTCGAAGACGCCTTCGGTTCAGGCTCGAAAGAAAAGTTGCTCGAGTTCCAAGTGTAGGATCCATCGAAGCGTCGGGAACGCGGCATTGATTAATCGAAAAGTTTCGATGGGAATGGTAATGAGCACTTGGTTTCCAGGAGGGGAGAGGCGGGGTGAAAGTTCCCCGGGAAACCCTTTCGAACTCTCCTCTCGTCTGGTCCCGTTTTTATGGCCACTTGAACGCGCCTCGCTCGGATAATCGAGTTTGTCGTGAGGCGTAATTGCGCCAAGCGATTGTTTCGTTCGACGATCTCCACGAGAACGCGAATCGTCTAACAATTAAAAACGATCTCGACCAAAAGATCGTGGGTTTCGTTTAAATGGCGAATCGAGCACGCGAGATCGCGAAGGGAAACGTTCAACAGAGAACGGCGGAACGAACTTACAATTCCTCTCTTGAGAAATTTCGGTCTCCGCGGCGAGTCACTTGTAACGAATTTATGAAAACGTTCGGGCGGATGGAGGGCCGTATAAATTGCGGGGAAAATCGTGAAATATAGAGGACGCCGCGTTGGGCTGTTGCTTTTCAGCTCGCGGCTCCATCAATTTTTCACGCGACGCGGCCTCGAACCGCGGGGATGGATCTTTTAGCAGCCGCGGTAAACTGGCCGGAAAACGGTCCGGTTTCTCGAAAGCGGCGATTAGTAGCCGCGTATCGATAATCGAACGTTCCAATTCACCCTCGAGATGGGATCTCTGTCGTGGGTTCCTCGTCGAATCAATTTCGTTATTAAAACGAGCTCGATCTCTCCATTATTTTAAACGATCTCATCGTTGCTTATTTCCATCGGAGTCTCTGGGCTTCTGAGCGAAACTTTTTGGAAGGATCGAAGGATCCTGGTTGGAGAACGCGTGGACGCGATGGTCTCTCGTCGAATGGAAAAAAAAGAGGAGGGATAAAGAAATTAGTGGCCGCTATGGTTTTGCGGCAGATATCATTCGGTCGTTTATCTCAATCCGGTTAGCCGGCGCTTCTTGCGTCCTCGTGGTCGTCTCTTTGTTCTGGCTTCGATTAGTTTCCGGGCTTGAGTAGGGTCAGGGTGGGCGAGTACGCGTTCGGAATAAATTTTGGCGCCCGGCAGGAAATCCTTCCGCCAGCGTGCACCCATTTCCGGGACGGCTCAGCGAAAACCCACTCGACGTCGAGAGACAGAGGCGATTCTCGCCGTGGAAGTCGACGATCTCGTCCGTGTCCATTTTCCGTCCGGAAATCGACGCGCGATCGTTCGTAGCGAAGCGTGCACGCGCGATAATCACACGAGCCAATGGATGATAATGGCGAAAATAACGGGTTCGATAAAAGCCAATTGTACCTGGATGCTGGATGCGCGATCGGTCAATTAACAACGATCCCCCCTCCCCCACGTTCGCGATCGTTTAGTCTGTGAAACGCAAGTTTGAAAAATTCCCTATAACAGGGTCGATATTTCCATCCGATGAAATCCAATCGCATTTCGCTCGCAACCTCCGCGTTCGATTTAATTCCATTTGCTGTTCCCGGCAAATTCTCCATTGCGTAATGGACAATAAAAACCATTCGGTTTAAAGCGTCCATCGAAATGATCGGTTTAACGTTCTACCTTGCTAGCCGGGAGAAATGAATCAGCGAGATATTACGGGGTTAAATCCAGCCTTCGATAAATCTAACGTTTCGACGGAAAGAATAACACCGGCTGGTGAAATCTCCATCGCCTGTGCTGGAGGGAGTCGCCTAAATCCGTCTCGTCGTAGCACGTTCATCCCTCTAATCTCGAATCTGACGTCAAAAAACAATCTCGTCGAAGATCTATCGCAGTCGATATCCGTATCTATCGCACGAGCGACACCCTCGTCTTCCATTCTTCCTCTTTTTTCCATCCCCTCTTTTCCCACCGCCGTGTGGAACCGAAATAAAAACAGCCAGGGTCGAATGCACGATAGGACAGCGACGAAGGTAACAGTTTGTCAACGATAGCGTGTACTAATAGTCCCGCAGCTGCACAGGAAGAGGAAAGGGCCGAATTGACGATGGTCAGGTACGACGGGTGCGGTGTACTGACCACCAGCCTGCTGGCGGTCACCGCCACCGCCATCCCCAAACTAGCAGCCAGGAACTGCGCCCCTATGGCGTCTTGGTATTCGCGACGAGAACACGGCTGGACGTATCGAACGCTATCGGATACCAGCAGCAGACCCTGATACCGGTTGATTTCTGACCGTGCCCATTCTCCGCATCCAAGACAGGAAGGTGCCTCTCCGATACAAGCAATTTCGGCCAATATTGGATTTACTCGGATAACTCTGTTGCCCCGTTCGACCTTCCACCAATGTTTGTACGTTTTAATAGCTGGTCACGTTGCTTGGTTGGTTCGTTAGAGACGGTCGGTAGCGCGGGATACGAGCAGCGGCACGATCGCCTCGACTCGCGTCGAAAGTGGCGAGGAACGCTCGCAAAGAAACAAGGATAGACCTCGAGGACCGTGGCGGCGGCAGGGTTTCACTCGAGTTCTCGGGAACGTTACCAACGGCAGGCCGTCTCGCAGGCACAAGCGTACGCTCGACTTTCTAATTACGTCACAGAGCGCAGACGTTTATTCGCCGTGGTGGAAAGTGATTCAATTTTCCATTAGGGGCGGACAAGCAATAACGCCGCGGCGTATTTCCCGGGGACTTAACGCGCGCGCTGCCCTGCTTAGCCGACAAATACGGCGAGGAGCGTGGCGCAGCCGTGGAATCGCGCGATAAAAACGATTTTGCAACGCGAGCGTTCGTAATGAACCTGGCGGGGACCGCGAGCCCTAGACCCGGTTTACCGTTCGACTGCCACGGTTATTGGCTGCCATTACCCGCTCCTTTCGAACCCTCGAACGAGGAAGAAAGAAAACGGATCGCGCCTTGGTTGCCTCCGTGGAAACGCGCGAAGACAATCGCGTTTAATCACGACCGCGTCGAGAGGTCGTCGAAGAGTCGCGGAGGTCCTCGCGGTGAACGAGGACGTTTACTTTTCTATCCGGGGGCAGAAAAGGCCGAATAATTGGTGCGGCGAGCTCGATAACTGGCGCAAACCATTTGGTGAATTTCCCTTATTTCCATAAAGGCTCCCTTAATATCGTGAACCACGGATATCCGTGGAGACCGGCGTGGAATCGAGTCATTCGAAACGATACACTTTCAATATAAATTCTAGTAATCCATTTCCCGGGGAATTCGGTCGCCTGCTCATCGGCTTTAACGACCCTCCTATCTTTTCCGGCGGATAGTCGCGGGGAAGAAAGAGACGGTCGATTTACCGTTTATCCTAGCCGACCGCGATTTTATGTCCCCGGTTCATTTTAATCCGTGGCTTTATCAGAACGCTATTGTCGCGGCTGAACGTCGGACGGCGATTAATTATCGATCGTCTCTCTCTCTCTCTCTCTTTCTCTCTCTCACTGAAATTACATCATCGACTGCGAGTCGATGTGACGTACGCGCGAGAAGGTGATCACAATTACCCTCTGATAACCTTTTGAAAAGGGTTCCGCCGTTTTCTTCGCGTGGCCTCTTTTCAACCGTTTTTCAGTAGAAGCCGGTGGGTATTACACGCGAGGAGCCGCTACAAAGAGCCGCGTATCCGTGGCCGCGTTCGTCATCAACATTTAGGGTGGCCGTGTTGCAGCCGGCGATAGTTGAACCAGGCTTCTGATTAAAGTGAGTGCAGAGAACCTTCTCTGCCTCGACGAGATAGAGTGTGTATCGCAAATAGAAGAGGAACCGTGTGCATCGGGACAAGACCCGCGGCCGAGTTTGCGCATCCGGCGAAAATACCCCGGGTAAAATATTACATCGTAGAAAAACCGTGTCCGCGGTTACGCGGTCAAAGGAGCCCACCCCCTGGCGCACGGATTCTTTCTAATTGCGTGGCTCGCGTAACGAACGACGACGCGCTGGCGATAAAGCGCGCCCCTTTATCTCGCGATCCTTTCTTTCGCGTTTTCTTCCTCGCGCCGTGGATGGAATTTTTATTCCGCTTCTTGTCCCCGACGCGCGACAGAAAGCTAAATGAACGCTGTTAACTGATTCGTGCCGCTCGTTAGGGGACGTCGAAGTTACCGGAGCGTCTCGACGAGATTTTCGCTAAAGGGATCCCCCTCGCGCAAAGTGGATATTTCAGTTTCCCGGTGCTTCATCCTCTCTTTCGCTCTCTCTCTCTCGACGGGTCCCGTTTCCTAGGAAAAATCCGGGCTTTAATAAGCCGGGAGGGTGTATCGTTTCGCCTTCCGTTAAATAATTGCCAGCAGCGTTAAGGAGCGATCCTCCGTCGTCGTTTGCCTCGAAAATTAAGCCTCCCTTATGAACACCCCTTCCTTCGCAAGGTACATCCAGCCGTTTCTCAAATATCCTCTTATCCGTGAACATTCTAATCTCGACGAAATGTTACGGGTCGCGTGTACGATGATAACGAACGACGACGATTACTTTCCGCGAGTTTGAAACGCGACGAACACCGTCCTCTCTGTTTTGATTTTCCACGCTACCCTCGATTACGAGCGAATCAAGCTGGTGCGCTCTGCTCGACTGAAATTGCGAGTAAACGGAGCTGGTGTAAAAAGAAAAGGTTATGAATCTCGAACGACGAAAGGATAGTCCCGCAGGCAACGGTGGAAAGCGAACGACGGGGCTGCGAAGGCAGGGGTTGAGAACTTGAAAGTTCCACCCTCGCCACGTCGAACCATAAGTTTGATAAAATCCCCTTTTTCGCCTGTACGCTGCACATATTCCTGCCTCCTTTTTTTTGCCCTCCTCTAATTTAACTTGCAAATTCTCCTAGCCCACCCCACTCGGCCACCATCCCCGGAACCGACCTCCTCGTTCCTCGGTACGCCTTCGACAGGCTTAAACCGGTGATATCGGTAAGTGCGATCTAAAGCATGCGAGTTCTACCCGATAGAGCAACTCTGAATCGAACGGCGCGCTCTTTCGCGATATCGAAGGAAACTGTATTTTCAATATCCTCGACGTTTCTACGTTTACGATTAAACGACAAGGGGTGCAACGATATCGCGATCGCCTCCGATAAAGGTATTTAGAAACGGACAAAACGACGCGACTGTTTGGCAAGTTTTTCCGGCATTTTTCAACGCGACTCGCACGGCAAAACGGTAACGACGGCTATTTACACTTGAACCCAATATCGCCCGAAAGTATACGATCCAATTCAATCCCAGACATTCCATTCTGCTCTGATTACAACATCAGAACGCGGTCGTTTATCAACCGTGCTCTTCTTCCGACCAGTCCCCGTTTCCCTATGAAATTTTCTATTAAAAATACGGGGCAGTAACTCGAGAAATGTCGTCGCTCGCGACGAAATTCCAGCGTTCGTCGAATTTCTCGTGGAACGAGTAACCCTCGCGGACGTCCACCAGCGAGCGAAGCTCACGAGGGAACGAAGGAAGCCAACCGTGTGTCCGACTCGGTCGAATCAATTCTCCTGACGGAAGCGTATCTGCGTACGAGTCGAAGAAAGGGTGGCTAGGCGGGGTTGCCAGAAGCGAATATCGACGAGCGAGTAGCGCGGAAATTGCACCCCGGGGGGTGGAGGAAAAAAAAAAAGAAGGACGAGCAGACGAGAATGGCGCGACGGTGACGAGGCACGTTCGCCGGCTAAAACTATCGTCGAACGATGCAGCCAGTCGGCCGTGACGAATTTCCCGCGGATTATTCGAACGTGCACCACGGTCCGGAATAATGCGCTTCCGTCCGCGCGTCGGACGTCCCTCTGCCCGCTCGGTTCCGCCATTCAATCCCGAAGGGCGATTTTTCGCTCTGCCCTTAGCGGGGTGCGCTCGATGCGGCGTTAATTATTTCCACCAGGGGATCCGCTCGCAGTCCTGCGTTCCTCGAGCGATAAACTAAACGATGTAACATATTTCGAGAGGAGAATAGTGGCTCCAGCTGTTCCATTTGTAAGGTAGAGTTACAGCGACAGGGGTGGAAGAGTTTACGGGTGTAACTTGTCCGTGTTCTCGTATAGCGTGTGAAAAAAAGCCGTGTCGCGAAGCCAATCCCATTACGAGCGAGCATTCGAAACAACGGGAGAGGTTGCGGAAACGTGCGAGACCGACGTGCCTCTTCTCCAACCCCTCGAGCAGCGAACACCCTCGGCGTTCCTCGTTCCTTCCGTTCGTTTTTCATCGAGACCGGACGCGGAGGGTGGCGAGGATCGGGAACAACGGACGAAATCCGTGTGTTTCCGTGGCCGCGTCCGCTATATTTCAATCGAGTCGAGGATTAAGACAGACGCGGAACGGTCGCGTCCCTCGCAAATTGTTAGCTACGTTTTATCGATAACGCGTTGTCACCGCTCGAAACTCCGGCTAATCCGAATCTATGGTCGTGTCCTTTTAGCGGGCTCGTTTCACCTACGCTTCCGGCGTTGTCAGCGCGAGAAATGTTTTTCTCCGTTGTTTGATTCATGCGCGCGGATGCCTCTGGCCGCGATTGACACTTCTCGCTCCGATCGCCGCTTCCTTTTTCTATTCTCCAACACCTCGCGTTCCCTCGAATAAACGTATCGACGAGGCACTCGCGCGCGTGATACAAATGCTGATACCCGCCGTTAACGCGAGTCCGTTTCCTTTCGCTAGCCTAAGCAGCTTCGTTCGTGATCCAACGACTCGAAACTGCTGGCGCCGACGCGAGACGAGTGTCCTGAAACCCGTGAAACGCTCCGACGAACAAAAGAGTCGTCCGTCCAATAGCAATCGAGGCGAATCGAGGTCTCTGAAACTCTTTACGAACGACGGACGATACAGGAAGCGCGAGAAACGCGTAACGGACCGACTGTTGAGTCGAGAGCGGAAGGAACGGGGGTTGAAACGCTCGAGGAGCAAAGGAAGGGTGGACGTCGCGCGAGATCGTGGCTTAAAGCTCGTATCAAACGTTCCTGGGCCCATCGAATTGCAATCACGAAGTCCATTCGACGGTAAGGGGACACGAACGGAAGCCAGATATCGGAGTTGCCGACTTTTTCTCGAAACCCAACGCGATGGCTACCTCGCAGCGCACCAGAAAGGGGATGAATCTTTCTACTCGCAACGGGGCGAATCCCCGGCTATTTACCTCGCATGGTTCTTCCAGAGTCCGGTTTTTGCCAGGGAATTTTGTTTGCGCTTCGTCTTGATGAAAAGCAGACCTCGCTGGCTACCCTCGAAGAAAACCTCCACGGTTTTCGAAAACGGGTACGAGAACCGTTCTAATTCGACGGAGGAGACGCTTGGTGGACTCAGCTTCGAGGAAATCGATGGTCGAAGGCGTATTTTCACCGTGTTCGAGCGCGTAACATCGATCGATCTCTATCAGCGTTCGAGCCACACGGTGGAATTATCTTGACGCGGACCCTTTCGTTCGGTTGTCAGCTTCGCCGGACGAGGCGGTCGATACGTCATAATCTGTCGAAGAATTTCGGAATAAACGAACGGGGTGACGGGGGGGGTGGAAGATGGCCGATAAAAACCGACTGCTCGTTCGCTGCCAGTTTTTTGTCCGATGACCAGGCTGGGATATTTTCCTCGAACGTTTCCCCGAGACCCAGCGAGCGAACAAAACAAAGAGAGGCAATTTTCCGCAGCTTCGAAAGCAGCTTATGGAACAGCGTGACATTATTGCGGTGTAAAGAATAATTAGCGGAGCGTCGGTTGGGTGAGAGGAGGGAAAAGAGGGAATCTGGTCGAAAAACCGAGCGCGTAGATCGACCGGATCCCCCCTGGATCCTCTCGATCCTTTCCATTCTCTTTCTCTAGCCAAGGTCCGTGGTCGTTGAACCCGACCACGACCCCGCGCAACGATTTTATTCGCCGCCGCGCTGTCCCGTGCATTCCTATCCCGAAGAAAGTAATTCCGTGAGAAAACGCGCGCACGGTATCCGTACGCGAGGATTCACCGTCCGCTCGATCGCCTCGTATCTACGAATCGTCACAGTTTACGACCGCGTTCCCCGGTATCTACCTGCGTCGCATGAACCGCGGTGGCTACCATCGAGATAATTCAAAACAGTAATGGCGATGCGATCGATAAACGAGTATCTACCGTGTTATCGATACGACTGCACGCGCCAATTAACGTATTATCTTAATTAGCCTGCTGGATACGCGGAGCGTATAGCGGTCGACGGAACAGAGAGAGAGAGAGGTAGAAAAAAAGAGAGAAAAAAGAGCTGTAAATCAGATCCAAGTTTCTCGACCTACACACGATTGGCTGGGCCTTCTGCCTAGCGGCTACGTACTGTTAATCCGCGGTAAGAGATTAAGCAGCGCGCGCGCGCGCGTGCACGAGCGAGTAGTACGTCCAGCTCGTGTAACTCCGATAATGGAAGGTAATTTAGTTTCAATGGGATCACCGTATCGATCTCGTACCGGAGCAACAAGGCGAAGACTCGAGCTTTCATAGAGCCTGTCACCGTAAGACTGTATGATTAATCGAGGCCGCGTCTCATCGGCTCGGTCTCGCGAGGATTACCCACCGGTACGCCTCTTTCAGCTGCCTCGTCGACGGGCATCCAATTCGTTTCTCTATGGAGATCGTGTCTGCCGATGAATACCAGCCGTGGAAAGATTTGCATTCCCAGGAAAAGAAGCAGGGTAACGAGAGCTCGCGTTACTGGTCTACGACCAGTGTCGATCGGTTCTCAAATTCCTCGAGTTCTACCACGATCTCTATTCTCGGATACCGTTCGTAACGAGCACCTTGTGTCGCGACTCGAAACGTCGCGATCGAGCATTAATCGTCAGTGCAGCAGCGACGACGCGAGAGCTTCGTCGAGCGGATTACCCGGCTAGCTCCAAGTACACTTCGCGAACGAATCGCGAAGCAATTTGCGTGACGAACCCGTGCCGGATCCCGATAATTGACCATCGAATTATCGCATTCGTCGCGGTTGACGATCGGAGTTGAATAAATAAGCCCAACCGCGTCGCGCTCGATTATTCGCGGGCCGGCGTAAAATCGCGATTCGTCGCGGCGATTATCGTTATCGCGTTTAAATGTACACGGCGATTATCAGGAGGGCCTGGCAATTAACGCGACAGTTGGCTCGGTGAAATCGATTCGCTGGAACGTGCGTCTCGCTCGGGACTCGATGCTTGCGGTCCACTGTCCGAAACGATACACGCGGCTCGACGGAACTGTCGGACGACGGGGATCGAGTGTCCGGCAGGTACCAGCGGAATTGAAATGCCTGGTCGCGAGCCACCGATCCTCGGGTGTCGGATTCCGCGATCTGCGCCGAAACCTGTCCGATTCCCTCGATTGAACTCGTCTCTGTGTCACGGGGTATGCTCGTGTCGCGGACGTGGACGGAGAAAGCTTCAGAATGCGGTTACGACTCGAAGAAAAAATGATCGAACGTCGAGACAGTGATCGATTTCGCGATTACGCGTGTCTCGAAACCACTCGCTTCGTTTTCCATGGTTTATACCGTCGAAGAGACGGCACGCGATAACGCGGTTCGATGGAAGAAGCGATCGCGACCCAAGCGAAATTGGACTGGTCCCCTGTTTCTATTGGCTGGGGGATATTGACAATCGTAGGGACATAAAAAGGAGGAGAGATCCCAGGGACGTATGGGACGCGTCTTAGCCGGGATAAGAGGGTACGATGGCTGGTGTGCGCTCGACTGTTCCGTGCACCTGGCGCACGTACCTAGAAACGCTCGAGACACTTCGGGTATGTACCGGTGCACGGTTCCGGGTGGGGTACGCGGGAGCAGAATCCGGTGAATCGGAGATCTCGGTTAGCTGGTTTGATCGTGGGTCACCGAGCGGCCCCTCCGGTGTGCGCATAATTTGCTAATTAAAATTTATCGCGTCCGGTGTAACCGGGTCGGTTGGTCGGTATCGATTTCGTCCTGGCTTCGTTCCGTTCATCATCCCTATGAATCTATTCCAGAGAATCCCTGGTGCGCGCCCCTTCCGCGGATACAATTTTAAACAATCGCGTGCGCGTTCCAATTTCGACGCGTTGGATATCGAACATTTCCGCAGAGTCGACCAAAGACATTCCGCGTCTGCCTTGTCCACGGGGGACGCTCGAGGTCCCTCGAGTTCCACCACTCTCGAAGAAATATTCCGCTGCAGGAACACGGAATCGTACCCGCGAGTCTATTCCGCGAGTCCGTCTTCCCGGCGCATCGAAAACCCCAGCCACAATGCGAAATAGGTCGTTTCACCCCACTAAGACCCTCTCGAGAGGCAGGTCTCGCGGTCTCCTCTAGTACCGGAGGCCAGAAGGGTTTCTAAGACCACCCGAGCCTCTCGACACGCGATTCCCTTGTCCCTTCTCTTTTTTCTCTCTCCCTCTCTCTCTCTCTCTCTCTCTCTTACACAGGCTGTTCCTTTTGTGCCCGGTTCGACTGCCTCCGCCACCAGTGACTCTTCTCTTTATCCGTCTGGCGAGCAGCGGAGGACAGGTAGCTGGCTCGGGGGCCGCGCGATCTCCGCATTCCCCGACGAACGCGGCGAGATGAGACTCGAGAGGACAACCGGGAGGACCGCAGCCGCGTATAAGAAGGGACGAGCTGAAGCGGGAACAGCGGATAGAGGGTGAACGCGTGCGTTCCATGTCAGCGACACTCGGGAAGACGAGAATGTTGTCACTCGGTTCATTATCGCGTCCCAGCCGTAGTGAACGGTGGCTATTAAATCGACGAGCTGACGCTGCACCCAAATAAGCCAGTTTACCGAACGCAAACGAATAAACAGGGTGTATAAACAAAACAAAGCAACAACGCGAGCTAACGAGGGCGGAATGTAAATTCGTGTATATCGCGTCCCCTAGCAGTTATCGTAGATCTTCGTTAACGGTACCCGGCTAGCCGGAGGTCTCTGCGGATTATATGCTCGGGAACCGCGGTAATCTGCCAAATCGAACACAGCAGCGTGGGTACACGCGCGGCGTTGCGTTCGATCGCGTTTTCTTATTGCACAGAGAATTCTGCCGCGCGTCGAAGCCCACCGCTTCGGAATTCCTCGCGTACCCGACTCTCTCGAAGCCCGCTCGTAACAACTGCGACGCCCTGCAGAAAAATTCCTGCACGCTAGACCTTTCCACGCTCGCGAACCGTCTCGATGCATCGAGCACGCTTTCCAGCGGGCTTCGAGGGATCGCAGACCCGCGAGACTCCTCGCGATTTTCGCGTGTCGTCCCGAGAACGCTGGAAACGACGCGGTCCCGATCCAGCCGGAACAGACGCCACGGGTGGAGGGATTCGAAAGTAAAACGGAGCAAAAGAACGCGGCGTACGCTGCGTGCGGTTAATAGGTCCCCGTACCGGGACTAGAGCGAACGAATCCACTCGAATTACACCCGATAGAAACGTCAACGTCAGGTACCCGCGGCGTATGATAATTCCGCGCCGGCGGTTCCTTCTCGCGGCTGGAAATGAACGCTTCGAGCGAGCATGCACGCCGCCTCGAGTAGACTCGATCGAATGGCCGCGAGGCGACTTTGAAGTGCAGATGCTGGGGGGCTCCGTTTGAATCCCAGATCAGTCGTCAAAGGTCTGAATCGGATGTTCGTACGACGAGGGGATTAGGACCAGTGATTCGACGCGTCTGTCGAGCGACGTTACGCGCCGTTTTACCGGGAAAATTAATCGTCTCAACAAGCGAATAGGTGGTTTCCGGTGGTGCTCGAGCGAGATGGCCGCGATACCGCGAAAGAAACGCGCGAAGCTCTCTAAACGGTGGAGTAGGTAGTATAATCGAGACTCACTTTCTTGTAGATCCACTTGATGCTACGGCTGAACTTAGCCATCGGCGAGTTGTCCACGAGGAAGTACTTGACGGGCGTCGCCTGCTCCTCCTCGCGACACTCCGCGCGATCGTTATCGTCGCTGTCGATCCCTGGCTCGGAGTATTCCGTGATCGTCGACAGTCTGTTCGCGCGATCGTCGCCCGTCGAAGTGCCGCGCTCCATCTCGAGTCGGTCAGAATCCTCCTCGCATGGCTAGCCGAGCACGAGGGGGAAAGGGGCCACGTGAATTACTCGCGATCAGGGTCAACGTTCGACACGGTCAATTAAATATTTTCGAGTCAAGTCCTAAGTCGCACCGCCAGCGAGGATCGCGAGTCGCTCGTCCCTCGTTCTCGCGGTGAGAACTGAAACGAGTAGCTCTCCCGGCGATTCGAGTATTTTTAATCGCGAGGCTATCTCGAATCGAACGCCCACCGCTGATTAGACTAGATCTGTATTCGTTCTGAAATCGGTTTCGAAGGGGGATCGCGCGACGATACGACGGTTTCTATCGACGATATCTTCCAACGAAATGCCAAGTTGAAACCTTGGCGTCTGGATTTAGAACGGGGAAACGAGCTTCATCTGGCAGCCGTTGCTTCGCGAACGACACTCTCCCCGGAAGAATCGGGAATTCGCGCACGCCCTGTGTCACACCGTTCTACTTAACAACGTCCACAACTTCGTGACGCGACATAATAAAAAGATAAGTTTAATCCGCCGTATGTACCAGCGAGGGGTTTAATCCTGTAATCGCGTGCGTTAAACTTAATCCCGCAATCGTGGACATGGCTGCACTCGACGGATAGCGGATGAGGGATGAAGGAAGACCCGGCTGATTTACCGGCTGGGCTACGGCGCGCCGCCCCGTTCGGATTAAGGGCGAAAAGGGCAGCCGAGCTGCGCTGGAAACACGCGTTTCCACTTAGCCCCTCGTTGCCTTGAACACGCCGAGTCGCGAACAAACCCTTTCGCGACGATGACGAGCCGCGATCATCGACACCCTTCGGGCGATTCTCGTCGCGGTAACATCCGGAGGAGGATAAAAAAAGCGGATCGACGAGCGAACTTCTGACGAGCGTGGGGTTCAAACGCCCCAAGAGAGGTAACTGCTCGAAAGTTGCTCGATCGAAGAGGCGCGCGAAGGAATTCAGATTTAATTAGGTGTCGAGAATTATAAACGAAGCGTCACGTTTTCAGCTGAAAATAGTCGGTCGAATCGACCGTTTCGGACGCCACGATATCAACCACCGTTTCGTTTAATTCGTAATAGCCGGTGACTGGACGGTGATCCCGGAAAGGGATGGTATCTCTCGCGAGGGACGCGAACCGACGATCATTCGATCGTTCACGGGCCAGTCGTCTCGAGATGTCTCGCAGCCCCCCGTTTCTGGGACGGCACCAATTTTGAAACGATTACGCTTGCCTCTCACGGGCGCGCGCGGCCTCGTTCGTTTAAATGCCCGGCGACTCGACGGGAATAATTAATTACAGGAGGCCCGTGGACGGGTGTGCGACACGGACCCACGGTATTTACGCGATTCCTCCAACTCGTAACGACTCACCGGGGCCATCTCGCGTTTCCATTAGACGAAATGAGTCGCGTCCGCTCGAGGAGTCGTCCGCGATCGTAAAATGCATCCGCGTCGCACGGGCAGCGACGCGTGTACGCATCGCCCGTGAGAACAGTCCCGCGAAATCTCGTTTCGAGTACGACCAATGGTAAATAGGTCACGTAGAAATCATTAGCGAGCATTTTCCCATTACAGCGGTGGATCGCAGCCCGTGGCACGGTTCTAACTGTTCCAAGACGTTTCCGCGCGAGTCTAGAACCAGTGGAGAGACCAGAAGAGCTACCTGTTTACGCACAACACCGTTACAAACCGAGGAACGCGCGGTGGAATCCCGATCGGGTCTTCATCGACAGCCGACGTCGACCGATTTTTATCGCGCCACCTCTCTAATTACCACGGAGGAACGGTAATTGCCCTTAACACGCTCGATCGCACGAAAACCGTCTCTTCCTCCCCCTCGTTCGATTCATAAATTAATTAAAGCCAGCACGCTCGGACGCGATCCTCGAGAAACTCGTCGTGAAAACGCGGACTTCGCTTCCAATGGTCGACGATCCTTTCGTAAAATAATTTCCACGACGAGTATCGCCCGTTTCCGGTCGACGCCAATTACGCGAGAGCGTCGCGGTGTCTACTCGAAAATAGCACGGTCCGACGCGTCCTCTCGAGCAAGGTCGTCCGTCGCGAGGCGATCGCTCTACTCAGCCTATTTCTCGATCCTCGCCGCGCTAAATCGCGGCTAATTATGTCCCTCTATCGAGCGACGCGCACTTCACTTCCATAATTTCACCGATAACAGCTCGCTGGAGAAGTTTTCCGATCGCCACGACCCGGACACGGCCACCGACCAGTCGAGGGGGGCAGTAAACGCGCGAGAAACTTGAACGAGGTGCGCGCGGAGAACGCGGTCCAGGAGGATGGCCTGGAATTGGCTCCAGCTCGACGGAGCGGACTGCCGACTGTGGCTACTACCGTGGCTACTGTGCGGTGGCCGTGTCTTGCTGGCTCGCCTCTCTCGCGACGCAACACGCGTGTTTTGACTAAGGTGGTTACACCAAGCTCCCCCGCCGCGCCTCCTCGCCACCGGCACCGACGGCTTTATATTTAGACGTACACGCGACACGCTTTATCCGGTACGGTGCATTCGCGCTAACAAGATCCCTGGTTGCTCCACCCACGCGCTCGCTAATCCTTCGCGACGCCTCGTGCCTCGCGATCGTTGCCAGATCGACTCGCACTTTTTCTTCCTCGAGAGTAAAACAGGAAGTAGTGTTCTCCATTGGTTTTCGAGGAGCAATCGATCGAAGTTATATTGTTTTATCCGTTGTAATATCGACAGGTTAATCGCGAGAGACCTCGTAAATCCGTTTCAGGAGAGGCGTATCCAGAGGCATTACCAGGGCGACACAATTTCGCGACAGCTCGTCCGCGTCACCGTCTATTCGCGGTAACTCCTCGTCAGTCGGTTCGCCAGGCCACGCGAGAGGCATATTCGGGGTGCGCGTGTAAAGTTGCGTACGCGGCCACGTGCGTGCCGATACGCGGACGCCCACCGTGGTACGCGTGACACGGATCGCGGGTACCAACGCCGGTCCTACCCCTCGTTGCATATTCATCCAGGCTACCCGTGTAATCTACTTAACGTGTAGCTGCGAGGCGCGCGTCGGACCTTCGATTTGTAACGCCGACTGATATCACCGTTATCAGGCTTGTAGGCGCGCGTGTGTGTACACATGTGTATCGCTCGTTATCACCGGACGTAGTTTGTCGATCGACGGCTCGAGCTGGCATAATTTTATTTCCACCTGGGATCCCCGGCGCTCGTGAAACTCCCGGAAGACTCGAGGAAAAGAGAATACGGTACAATAAGAATTCGTTGAGCGTAATTAGACCAGTTTCGAAGTGACGCGGATGAAACTTTTATGACGATGAGACAGAGAGAGAGAGAGAGAGAAAGGTGGAGACTGGAAATTGAACAGAATCGTATATGCGCGATACGAATTACGCCAGGGAAGAAGCGTTCGAACTCTTTAGGACATATTTATAAAACCCATAAAGTATCGCGTGGATCGCTTACGTTTAAAGTAACGACTCTTCTATTTATTTAGCAATCAAACTGCTCCAACTTCGAACGAATCCCTCTTTTATCTAGATGGCTTAACGTATTCCAAACAGCCGTCGAGCCATCTCTCGCCTCGAAAGTTCGCCAACTCTTTTCCCAGGCGTAAAGTTCGCGGAGACCCGTTTCGCCTCTCTATATGGAACGAGCTGGCGGCCTGGTGCTATACCCGTGTACGGATGCCCAGGGAGCTTTGAAACGAGCGATACACGTTAACGCCGATCGCGATGCACGACCCCGGGTTCTCTCTTGGCTATGCACGCTCGTTTCCTAGTACTTTATCACGAGTCGGCTATCGACGTACGACGTGCATCGCAGCACGTGTGGGTACGCTTAAAACCGAATCCACCGCTGGAGCCCACGTTCGCCAGCAATGGCCTCTGCGCGGCTGTCGGACATCGCGGAACACCTCGTGTCTTCCTGTTATCATTAACAGCGTGTCCCACCTCCTTCGTCCCTCTGAAACGAGTTTAATCGTCGCCACGGTCAGACGGATTATTTATCCAGAGGACGTCGTTGTACGATCTGATTGATACGTCGGCTGTCTCGTAAAGATTTCCAAGCATTCGAGCAAAAACCGTCTCGATTAATGAAAGACCCCTGGATTCGAAGTGGTCTCGATACGAAGCCACTGACGCGGTTGTTAGCACCCGCGGTCCGGCGTACAAAATTGTCGACAACATGATCTTTCAGCTTTTTCAGCCGACGGACAAGCTTCTGGACAGCGTCAGCTCGATCTGGAAGGCACTGTAGCGGAGCACAACGAAGGCTTTCAGAGGCGAACGGATGAAACGCGAGGAGTCAATGACAGACGGAACTTCTCCCTTCGCGTGCTGCATCGCGATCCTCGCCCTTCCTCGCGCTTCCTCTTTCTCTTTCTTCCTGCAACTGTCGACCTTTCTTTCCCCGCGCGAGACTCGTGCACTCTGCACTTTGCCTCTCCCGGTTCTGCTACGGGACCCGTGCACGCTCTCGACAGCTTTCTACGTTCTACAAACCGCTCCCGCGATCTTTGTCGTCCCGTTCGAGTATACCCTATCCTTGTGCCGTGTACACGAGACAAGGAAAATCGAGAAGCTTCAACATTTGTACTGGCTCGTACGGTCGATCGCTATCGCGAAGATACGCTGCGCTAGATAGGAGGCGCGGAAAATGAGAGGCACGAGGGAAAGGGTGACTCGAGGGTCTGAGATCTGCTGGTGCGATCGCGCGCGAAATTACCAACTGGAAATATCTCTGCGCAGGGACATTCATCCCCTATGTTTAATTAAAAGAAACCCTCCGTCAGAGCGTTTCCGTTTGCCCACATTTGCTCGTAAATCTTGCCCGCCGCGAACGATCTCCCCGGAAAACGTCTCGCGGCGCTTACGCTCGTGAAAACGGCGGATCTCTCTTCCACTCGACGAGATGATTAAATCGAGATCGGGCCACCGTGCACCGTTACGATACATTCGAATGGTACTCCACGCGTTCTTTTACCGATATCGTTCCGCAGACACGTCCCAGGAGCGCTTAAAGTCGCGCCAACCCGTTCCCACCGCCTCGCCTCCGTTTCACGCGCGACAGACGTGGAATTTTGATACGCATGGATTCGCTTGGGTGTTCGCCACAAATTCGCCGAGTACCGCTTCTCTCTCTCTCTCGAGAGAGAGAGAAAGAGAGCTGATTAGGGGACGGCGTGGAGGATGAAGAACGGGGATGAGACGCGGCGAGGTCAAAGGTGCGAGAATGTACGCCTCTGGCCTGCGCCGCCTAATTGACCGACGATAAGGGCCTCGTGGCCCTTTTGTCGACGCCTGTTGTCATTCATCACGCTGTACGCGAGATTAAATTACGCGCGCGCCTTGGTGATTATGATTTATACGGGGTTGATGGGGAAACGTGGACCTGCTCCGCCGTCCGGCTACCGATATCGCGCCACTTTTAACAGCGACCACGTATCGGGTTTAAAAATACGAGGGACACTACTAACCGTCTCGAATTTATTCACCTCGAGGAGAACGCGTCGGATAGTTCTCGGAGCGCGAGAGTCGACTCGTATCCGAAACGACGATTCGTAAAACGTCTGACGTGGCGTTAGAAGGCAGCGATAGAGCTGCGCGGATTCAGTTTTTATCGGGGAAAGAATACGAGGGAATATTTGCCGGCGTCGCTCTTTCTGCTCCCAGAGAAATGGAAATGCAAACGTTTCGACGCAAGGCTCGACAGGGACGATAGTTCGACTGCGACATCGCGAGCGACGATTTTATGGACGTCCACGAACGCGTCCCGAAGAGTACTCGTGCTTTTAGACGGTTCCTTCGATACCTCTCGCGACGTTGAATAAAAGGTATTCGCACGCGAGCATTCCCCCAAGTAGGAATCTCCGATTTTTACGAAAAACTTACGGGAGACATGCTCGAAAGCATACTTCCAGGCATATCTCAGAAACTATTAGAGCCGGAGAACGATCCGACGTGTTTCCGCGTTCGAACGCGGGCGGAATATTTGCCCCAAGAACTACATTCGCTCGAGAGTCTCGTAAAAATCGGGAATAGTTAGAGGACGACGTAAAATTGCCCGGAGCGAGAGCCATTTCGAGCGATCGAACGAGGACCTCTAAAGTGACGCGCGAACGAGAAAGGGGAAGCGCGACCAGTCACCCTTTCCCGGTTTCCTGTCTCTCCTGCCTCGCTTTCGCCCCTTGGCTGCTGTCGCAGAAATATCTGGGTGGGGCGTACGAATAGCCGACACTTCCTCCCGAGAGGCTCGGACGACGTGCGTGTAAAAGCTCGATTGATTCTCGCTGGCGAGCGACTTACTCGTGGCAGCGTCTCTCGGCTGCTCGCTGGAGAACGGAGGAAGTGGATGACTGCGCGGAATGATCGGGACGCGGACAAAGTTGCTGGCGGAATGAGACGCAGTAAACGCGAGAATGTCGTGCCGTAACGTAGCGAGAAGAAATCGTTTCCTCCCTCTGTCGTTCGATAAAGCGAACCGTTCCGCGTGCCGGAACCACGGACTATCCAGCCTCGAGTTATTTCGGCGCTGCTGGATACGAGATCCGCGAGGGGATCGGAGGAAAAATGATCAGGATCGATCGACTCGCGAGGAAGGGGACCGCAAGAAAGGAAACCCAGCGGCGAACGGAAGGGAAAGAGGACTACCGTTAGCGCGAGCGTTCACGTGCACGAAGAAGGCGTTCGACGCCGATACTGGCCACTGTCCTGGCCTCTTGGAAGCGGTGCTAGGTTCGCGGAACGTGCTCGACTTCCGTCGAAAGAAAGAGCCGCGTGCCGTACGCGCCACTATGCGCTCGCAACCGGACCGCGACCAGTTAGGACCGTTGGCGAACGGTGGCCCGTCAATCGACGCTGGTTTCGTGCGCTCCGACGGCGATGTCGTAAATACGTCCCCCCACGTCATAAACCCGTTTACAGCCGTTCTAATCGATGGGAATTCGTAATAATCCTTTGTCGGACGAAAAAGCTCCGACGAGAGTGTTCGCTTCGAACTGCCTCGGAAGCTAATTATCCCGGAGTCTGGCGTTCGAGTCTCAGGAGTTACGATTGTACGCTTCGCGTCGAGAGTGGTGGAAGGAAACGCGATCGAAAGAAATTTGTATAAACGAATGTAGGGCGCGAATTATAATTCGCGCGAGCCAGGAGTTACGGACAGACTCAACGGAGCGTATCGCGATGGGTTAACGAACAACGCGATTACGCGAACGAGAACTGGAACTGGTCCAAGTGCCGTAAACCTGCGGTACGCTGGTCGTACTCGCGTGAATACGTCCGCGATACAAGTTTGTTGGCTTTCGGGACGAGAAGTATAATTTCGTTACGTACGATATCTTGGTTCGAGCGTTGGGGCATTGGCTGGGCCACTAGTTAATAAATCTCGCGCTGGCCACCGGGATTTATCGATGGCGCAGCGGCTACGATGCATCTTGAACCGGTGTCCGCGTAACGCGTTTAGCGTCTACGCAGCCGTTATTTGTCAGGATCGACGCGAAGCAGTGGGTCACAGCCAGGGAACCGACACGCCGGCTACGTCGCAACGCTCGTATATCATTCGAGTCGTTCGTTATTACGTATGTAGCTACCCCGTCGTTGCGAATTCTCGCACGTGTTATTTGCCCGATTCAAACAGTGTCGCGCGGCAGCCTCGCTGGCGATTTATATATGGGGGTTAATTAAAGCCCTCATTGTCTAACTAGCTCGTTACTTCGTCGTTCGATCGCTTCCAGTTCGATCTTTCGTTTGTTACGTTCTATATCATCCCCTATTCGTTGATCGATTCTATTTGAAATTTCGCAAGACGAAACGTCCTTCGTTCGTCACGAAAATTCACCTTAATCCCAGTGGAATGCGACGTGTACACGTAAGCGCACTTGATCCGTCGTCCCAATCGCGCTACGTGACAGATTAATCCCGATAATATCGCCCCATTAATTACTGAATCGCGACGGATCCATAGACGGGTAGTTACCCTCGATTATTTCCGGCGCGCGCGGCAATTTTCGCACGCCTATTGCACGGCTCGCAGCCGCGCGTTATAGTCGACAATTAAAATCACCTCTGACAAAGAGAGGATCCGGCGGATGACGCGGAGGACCGCCGCGGCTCTCGTCGAGAGCGCCGCGAGAAAAAAAAAAAAGCGCGCACGGTTGGCCGTGAAATTCCGCGGCGGAGGAACGGAACGGTCGCGCGTTCGACCCGGTCCCCCACGGCTGTCGAAATAGCAATTACAGCCTGGTTTAACATTTACAGGACCGTTAGTCGCTTGCACGACGTCGCCGTCGCCCGGAACGGAGCCGATAATTAATTTAGCACCGTTCGAACGGCCCCTCGTTCTCTCTATCGACCATCGAATATTATTGGACTGCCTTAACCTCTTAACGCCTGGGCTAACCTACGCGATACACGCTAAATATCCGTTCCTTTTCCTCCGCTAACAGGTTTGTAAGCTGAAATTTATTGGTCGTTCACCACCGTATCGACTGTAATTTCGTAATATAAAATTCCGTGGAACTGGTAAGCTGCAATGGGCCGAAGTGCGACAGTAGATCTTCGACGATCCTTAGTCAGACGCAGCCAGTCACGGTAAAATGATCCGTTCACGCTTAGATACTGAATTAGTCGACTTCTTTATCCGAGCTCGTGACGAGAGTTGAATATACTCGAAGCTTCCACTTTATGATTCCAGTAACGATTTTTCATCGCGATCGGAACTCGTGGAGACACGCGCGTCGTTACAGTGCCATGTGTGATTAATCCGATCAACCGAGGCACGCGAACCGGAACACCGTCCCCATATTTAATCGGGAGGAGGGGGAAGGCGAACGGCGTCCCGTGTAAAAATAAATACAGGACCAATGATAAATACACGGGAGAGCATCCCCTCGAAATAACAGCTCGCGAGGGTTGCTTGTTTACAGCGATGATTATTGCAATCTCGTTTGGAGAACTGGATAATTCGTCGAGCCCTCGCGTGTCTCGTTCGTAATCGACGGATTTCGAGGACCCGTCTGCCGTGTACCAATTAATTTCCAACCGGTTATAATCACGTCGCTCTCCGATATAGCACGACGTAAACTCGTCGAGGGTACGTGCAAAAATTCCACGCGAAATTTCTATAAAGATTCCAACGATTTATCAATCGACAGCGGAGCAATTTGGGCGTTTGCATCGTCGACGAGGCTCTCGTTTTAATTAGAGCTCGATTTAAAACTGCGCGATGGATCGACGTTAGCCGATTGATGGAATCGGAAGATGCGCGCGATCAGCGCGTACGCTGCATCGTCGAACGGCTTATGCCAACAATGTTCCAGGACCGTTCCTCCCACGATCGAATAAACCAGATTGCCAGAATAGTCGGGGAAACTTTCGGATCTCTGTTTAAGTTGTCCACCGTTGGTAGGTCGAGCGAACTGTTGCATCGACGAGGAAAACCGTGCCGGTGGCTCGAACGATTCCGCTTCTTAACCGAAATAATAAAACCGCTTAACCTCTGGGCGACGAGTTACGCCGGGACCCAGGCCATTTTCCAAGGTTTATTTCCAGGCAACGAGAAAGAGAGAGAGAGACTGGCTCTCGAGGGTTAAACCCATGCCAAAGTTCCAAGGTGCCGAGAGGAACTGCGAAACTTCCCTGCCGCGTGCCATTCTTTGGTCCACTTTCGCAAGTCGAGTCGTTAGACCGCCTCTCTATCCAACTGAGTAGAAATCGTGCGAAGGAAAAGCGATCGGTAATTTCGACGCGAACCAACGATATCCCGATTCGGTGACCCTCTAATTGATTCGTGGACGACCTCGCGACCAGCATAATTTCTCTCGTTTTACACGAGGCTGGCACACACCGGGGATATCTGGGTGACACTCATCCAGCAGGTATATTGAACCTGAACACGTCCCCCTTCCGTTCAACTCGGTTTACTTTTCACCTGATCTCTCCAAGGCCAGCCGACGAGGGAACCAGCCGCTACGTGCTTTCGTCGGCTCGATCGACGCGCCTAAACCATCTCTATCGGTACCCTCGATCGTTGCCTCTTCGTTTCGTGCGCCGATCTTCCGCTCGATTTCACCTGGCGCAACGAAACGAGGAGACAGTCGCTGAAGAACCATACACACCGAGGACCTCCGCGGGATCATCGAACAAAGCCGTGTAGAGTTTGAAGACGGCGAAATTTCTCGCGTGTTTTTCTGCGTTCTTCTCACGGTCAACGCTTTCCTCCGGCTCCCCCGGTCGTGTATTAACCCGGTAGCCTACTTCCCGGCGCCAACAGCCTCGAGCCTTTCGAAAATACTTGGCGTACCTACTTGCCGTTTCCTACGGCACGTCGGCTCGCGAGCAGCCCTATTCACGCTCACAAAGGTTCGAGGAGCTCGACGCGAGGCGAGCAAGCGGAATGGAAGGAAGCGAGGTGGCATCGGGCTCACCGGAGAAACGACCGTCTCCTTCGCGAATGGTAAATCGTAACTCTTACCGCTTCCGAACCCTCCTATCCGCACTCTATCTTAATACGTGCCCAGAATTAGGGTTGCCGTTCGCGGTTCCGTAAAATTCGCGATATTCGAAATTGGAGCACGTCGGAGAACGGCCATCGTTCCGGGAGGGAAGCGTCGTTCGGAAGTTTCGAACGTGGTAGCTGAACGCGACTACCGGTTGGGGGTGGGTTTCCGTGGGGGGGTCAAGACTTGAGTCGAGTGTACGCATACGAGAATGCATTTGCGAGAGAATATTTGGAATCTAGTTTAGCTTGTTCGTGTACGTAGAAGATCTGCTCGATGATCGGTTCATAGATTCGTACGCAATCGAGCGGAGGAACATTTAAAAAACTTGATAGGTCGTTCATCGCCAGTTGTCTGAATTAAGGGAACGTAAAATGGGGCAGTAAAAAAAGAAAAACCCACTCACCACCTCGGCAACGTTGCCGGAACCGTCCCTCATGCCATCTCTGTCCGTGCGTCCCCCTGAAAACGAGCAAAAAACGAGCATAAGAACGGAATCGTTATATAAGTCGATCGGTGATTCGCGTTGTAAAATTTCAAGCGGAGAAAGAGAGACGGATAGAGACTCGACGAGCGTGTTTCATTTCTACTCGCATTCGCAAGGATTCAGGCCAATCGTTACACACGAGTGGACAACGAACGCAATGCATAGACGGAAGTGCCGAGAGTGCGCTAACTGGAATCACGGAGTCGATCAACCGCTCTCGAGCGAGTATCGTTCACTTTTTCCACCGATTTTTCGATGGATCTGAATCGACGATCATTCGCGGGCCCCTCGGCTGATAACATCCACTCGCGTCCGTAAATATCATCCCTCCCTTCGCCCCGTCATCCTTACCGATCATTTTAATGAACGTAACCGAAGCGAGAAATTGTTCTCGATTAAACGTTAACGACCGTCTGATATATTTTTTCCCCCGATGAATTATTCAGAGACGCCTTCGTCGTCTATAGAGTAAAAGTTTCGCGAACGGCGAGCGTTGCGCAATCGACGTCCGCGGTAGCACGTGTGAATGGATCTCGTCGCGCGAGAGCAACGAGCTTTTAACGAGAACGGGATCCTTCCTCTTCCTTTCTCGTTCTTTTTTGCATATTCCATACGCGATGCGCGCCGCTACCCACGGTATTCCATCGAACACCTCGATGCAGGTAATCGAGTCGCGATAATGAGACGTACAATTAACGCGAGAAGGGAAGTGCAACGACCACCGCGGGCGGGCGTTAAGACACGGGTGGCGACCGGTAAATTTCTCCATTTTCAGCCGATCGACGAGGAATCGGACGACACTCGAGGCGCAAAGATTTCATTAGCGGCAAACTTTTCGTGGAACTCGATCCGTAGGGCCACGGGTCGGACCCGGAACTTTTCGTTCTCGAATGAAATTTAGCCTAACGCAATTAGCCCCGAGGGAACCGTGGGGCACGCGCAATGGCGTAAGCGAGGGCATTACCGTCGAGACTTAAACTTTGCTCGGTTGCATCGGTCGATCTTTCTCGTGATCCCGCCGCGAATGGCCTAATCGCGGCCGGCTAGTCGCTAATAACACGTTCTTTGCCAGCGAATCGACCGATTCGAATAGCAATAGCTGCCTGAGGCTACCACGTATCCCGCAGAGTTCAACGACCCGTGCCACGGATGTCGTTCAAGGTCTCGAAGGTGTGCAGCAATTCGTGTCACACGAAAATGACGATGAAAGGTACGCGATCTGGGTGAAACCGCGTTACGCGTTTTATTAGCGAGAGTTTATGTAATCACGCGAACAGTCATCGCACTGTTCGCAAAGGAATGCGAGAAGAACCAGAGGATCGAATACAGGATGATGGTTCTACGCACACTATACCATCGTGGGCTCGAAAGACGAATTTTTCAACGAGAAAGAAATTAACAGAGCTTCTTCCACGCGTTCCTTTCGATTCGCTCGTCGCGTTTCTTTGGTGGCTGAAACGAATCGTTGTAATTTCGCGGGGTACCACCGTCCTCGCCGGGCTAACGTTCTTGCGGTATCTCGGACGGAAAAGTGTTATTACCGCCGCCGAAACGTGCGCGCCGAAGTTTGTCAGGCGAACTGGCACGACAGTTAAATAAATGTTACCAGCCGCGGTAGCGCCGCGAAATTAGTAGCTTCTACATAATTCCCCGCGCGAAACGCGAGCAATTACGAGCGAATAGAACCGTGGCGCCTGCCGCAAGAAATTGGCCTGGGCCTGGCGGGCAAGAAATTTCCACGGGCGAACGTTACGTTCCTCGTGTAGAAATCGATGCTCACCGTTGTCATTCGGCGTAGCATCGCGACGGTTTACCGCGCAATTTTCATCTCCGCCTCCGCTCGATTCCGCCCGACTACTTTTCTTTCGACGGTTCTCGGAACAGTCGACATTCTTGGACGACGTAAACGTGACATTGTCGGTACACACAATGGGGAAAACTGATACCGCGATACAATGTACACTGTCGAGACACGCATGGCGACTCGAAAATATTGGCTCCCGCGGTTCTCGAGGATCGATCGATATCGATGAACGTCAGAAGGAACAACGTTCGCTTCTCGTGACGGAACGCCGGCGAAGTTACGGAAACCCGATCGAGTACAATGCTCATTGTCGACTGAGTCCTGGACGTCCTCGAACGATGCACGCGTCCATCGGGCTACCGCGCGGTGGTCATTGAAAAACGAGGAACAAAGCGCGCGAAATCTGATCGAGCCTATCGATAGCCTCGAATCGATCCTGTATTCGTATTCCGTTAAAACGGCGCTCTCACCAGGAAGGATCTGAGAAGCGAAATTTTGCCGAACCTCTCGAGGACGGAAGGCACGCGGGACCGAAAGAGGTAGAAAGAGACGAGGCAAAGAAGATAAAAAGGAGGGACGACGGAGCGCATGCGCGCGTCCCACGAGAGCCAAGATCGAGTATTTTAAAAACACGCGAGAGGCGACGAGTGGGATCTCAAGGTTAGGCGGAGCGAGACACTCGAGGTTAAACGGCGAACGGAACCAACGTTTCTTCCGTCGCCGAGATGAGAATCCAAAGAATGGCGTAAAAAATGCACCTCTATCGGCACTACCATCTCTCGACCTACTTCCGTCACCTAATACTCTTAATGACCCGCGGGGGGTCCAAGCGATTATTACTCCCCTTCCGTCGAGTTCGCGAACTACCAACTTTCGAAACGAACCGCCGGCTTAAAATAGAATATTCCTGGGGAATGCGAAAGAGTTTCATTCTTTTTCTCTCTGTTTCAACAAGAATCCAAGAGTACAGGATGAATTTTGTCGTACTTCACATTTTGGAGCGCACTCGAAGTAACAACAGAAGCGTTCCACTGTGCCACCGGTATCGCTACGGCCGAATAAACGAGGCTTATCGAATAAACTCGATAAACGATCCCAAAAACAAACGATAAGAGACGAAAAACAGATCGGAGTATTGGCTGACGAAAATCGATGTTGATTCAACCTTGTCGCACAGGACCACTGATCGATACGGAGACCGATAACCAAGGGTAATCACAAACGTGGTACTCGCCTTTTTTATAAACCGGCAAAATTTTGGCAATTCTCGAGTCGCCCGTGTAATCCAGTTCTCGAGGATCGCTCGCGACTTCTCTTCGAACGATGTCCTCTTGGCTCGATATTTTGTCCCGTTTGCACTTAATCGCGGTGTCGCAGTTTATCGCTCGCCCACTCCCACCTTCTCTTCTCTTTGCCTTTCTTCTTCTTTCGCACGATCCTAACTTCACCAGCACAACTACGATACACACTATGACACTCGAGACACTCCACCGGCACGAACGGAGAACTGTAGGCGCACCTCCGAACAGAGATGAAGAGAATCACCGTGGCTGCGATCCTCCCGTTTACTTTCCCTCCTTTCTTCGACTCGGCTCGCAGAGGATCGAGAAACTATTCTCGAAATTCGTGACGTTATCTTTGGCAAGGAATCTACGCGCCACACGCATATGTCACTCGAGGAATGAGGGGAGGGGGCGGGTTTCGCTCGAAAAAGGAACTGCACGCGGGTTCGCAGCTTTCCTTCGTTCTTTTCCTCTTCTCCCTTCTTCCACTCCTGTTTCCTTCGCCCTCTTCCCGTTCCTTCTCTTCTTCTCGTTCTCGTGTTGTGTATTCTACCTGTCAGCGATGATAGCCGCTGCGTTGCAGCGTTGCCGGCTCGGGACTGCTTTCCGCCGTGTTTGAATTTTCCGCTATCTCCTCGAACGTGCCGCGAAGAATTCCGAGCGCAACGAGAGAGCCGATACCGTAGCCCCCCCCGCGTCGTTCCTTTTCACCAGGGATCTCATACGTGCCCTCGCGAGATCTCTGTTCCCTGGCCCGGCGCTGCTGGTGGGAAAAAGCGGCCCGGAGAACCCGTGGACGGTTGATCACGAGAAGGTAGCCGTCGTATCGCAAGCAACCGGAGAAACTCGCAGCCGGGTGCCGCTCCGTATCGACATTATTTCGACATGGATCCTCGGTATCGATTTACTCGCGGTTTCGCGACATAGCCGCCTGCCGGATCTCTCCGGTTATAACGGACAGAAGCAGGACGACTTTTTAAAAATGCCACGCACCAACCAATCACGAACACGAGCGCATGGAACGCAGACGGTGGGTACAAGAAGATAGAAGAAGAGAGAAAGAAGTGGAGCCGCTACATACACGCGCGCGCGCTCGCCTGCTCGCTTGTACACACTACGTACAGGTATATGCACAGACACCGGCGATACGAGGAGGAGAGGAGGGAAAGGGGTTCTCTCGCGCGCGCGCACACGGACGAGCGGCGACGCGATCTTCTGGGTGTCGTGTCGCGATCCTTCCCTGCTGCTTTCTCGCGATCACACCCGCGACCGATCGAGGATCGACACGACCTTCCGCGAACCACTGACCGATTATTATCAACACCGTTCCCCGTCGCGGTTATACGCCGGCCAAATGGTTAGTACTGGTCGCAACTTTTCGTGGAATGTCCGGCGTGAGTTGCGTGGCCAACCGTCCGTGCGGCTAAGGTAAGTTGAACTGAGCAGCAGCGCGCCTACGGTAAACGAGATTAAAGCTCCGTACCGGCAGAACCGCGATATCGGCCAATCAGCGTGCCGTTTTGCGTTACTCGACCAATCACCGTACTCTCTCACCTGGCGAACGGTTAGCCCAGGTGCAGCCGCTAAGGCGCCATTGCCTGGCGTTGGCACGTTACCTGCTCGATTCCTGGAGGGGAGTCCTCGACAAAAGACAGAAGTGGGGAGAACGCGATAGAGAAAGATTGACTTTCGAACCGTCGTATGACAGAGAAAGAAGACAAGAAGGGGAAAGACAAGAGAGAGGAAGAGAGAGAGAGAGAGAGAGAAAGGCGAATTACGGTAAGCCTACGGTCATAAGCATAATTTCGAATGTTCGTTTTCACGAATTTTCACGATCGACTTTCGCGATTACACCTTCGCTTCAAAGTGGAGCGAGAGCTGTACGATTCTCGTTTACTCAACGGCATTATTTAGAGAAGAGAATAATCTTCCGACGTCCCGCATCGTTTCTCAATCACAACGGCGCGCGTAGCAGCGTCTGCACCAAGCCTCCGGAGACACGTTACGCGAGGAGTTTCGCCGGTGATATAGCCAGACCGTGGTGGGGGAGATGGCTGTTATCTAAATTACTCTATTTTCTCGGGGGACGCTTGTGATGGATTTTTTTCGATCGTCTGGAACGTAGGTACCAAATCAAGGTGGGTGTTCCGGCTGTTTCACAGACACGGCCTCTTTTTTCCTCCGCGTTCCTCCTCTTTTTCTCTTCCTTCCATCCCCTCCTTGCTCCTATCATTCTGTTTCTCTCCCTTGTTCTCCGTGACGCGCCTCCTTTCTCCACCGATGCCGGGTAAATAAGTGTCCGATCCGGAGCACCTTCGTGCATCGAACACGAGTCATATTTAATTTCGAGATACGCATCTTTCCATTAGGACAACGACACGCTCGACGCGTAGACCATTCCTGGGGTCCGGGTAGCGATTCAACTAGAAACGAAACAACCAGAGTAAAACGATTGAAACGATCGATAGGGGGATACATACAAAATTAACCAGCGTGCCTCCAATGATATCTCGAACGAGACGCATTCGTAACAAACGGATTAGAATTTCATCCGGATTTTTAGGGGTTCGAGTGATTTTGGAAACACGTCGGCGTTTCGGGATTACAAAAATAGCTTGCTCGTTTTATTGTCATACCTACCGCCCATCGTACTCCGCATGCACCGAGCGTACCGCACCGTTGCCGTCGCACGGGTGCACCGTAAATATTTATTCGTCACGCTTAGGTTAAGCCAGGAACAATCTACTTTTACAGCCGGGAATGGTCATTAATGCACGCCCTAGGGACGAAGAGGGGAGCGGGGGATTAACGGTAAAAGTAAAAGCCGGCAATCGGCGGGCGAATTATAAAAGGAAAAGGAAGCGGAAGGTCTGTTACCTGGCCAGCGTGATTTTCACGCGGAAGATGGTTAGGTTTTTATGCGAATTCCAGGGAACGAGCGCGGGTCGTTCGTGGGAGATAAAACACTGTGGAAATCGGGCCTGGTAAAAGGGCGAGGGTTAGGGTGAGATGCGGTAACGTTTATACAGGGCGAGGAAAGATAAAGTGCTGGCGGATATAACAGGTGGGAGCAATATGGTGGCGTCACTGAATGGAGGGCGTGCTCTCACTCGCGTTCCCCGGCCCCGTAGTATTTGTTCATTCACTCGTTCCTATTTTATTGTAGCGCAGTTTCGTTCACGGCCAACCTCCGTCACCACGTGGATTAGGGACACTGAAGATTTGTGAGAACGGGAGATACTCGATATCCGTCTGCGTTGGCCTGCGCTGGCTTTCCCTTTTCGTTCCTCCGTATCACCTTCGGGGCAGGCCTGCCTCTCGTATATAGAGTTTCGTACGCGATATCGCGATATACGTTTCAGAGACGTACATCTACGCGCTTGCCGAATTAGAGCGTGTAATCAAATATTCGTAGTAGCTCGTACGTAGGGTTTCCGCTTACTCCGATCCGCGACGTCCCCGTTTCCTTTAATCTTGTATCGGGCCTGGCAGTCGTTGCACTCTGGGAACAAGGGGACACGTGTGTAATTATGCAATGCCGTGTCTCGGTTACCTACTTGTTGCGATGCCTTAAAAGAATCGCGAACAACTCGATAACAAGTCATCCTTGACACGAATTCTACATTCTTTTATTTCAATTCCGAACGCGTTAGCCGCCAACGAAGAAAAGCGTCGTTAATCGTCCGGAAACAGTTAGATCGTCGTCGATTTGCAAAATACGTACCCGATACCAGGGTCTTGCCTACCGAGCTAATGCGCCTTCTAAGAAGCTCGTTTGCCTTTTACGATCGTTCCGAATTCTCGCGCCTCCCTCTGGCCTCCGTTATGCAGCTCCTTCGTATCTTCTCGAAAACGCGAGCGTCGATGCGAGAGAATATCCGCGGCGTCGACGGGGCGTCAACCATTGTTTCCAATGACCCGTTACATTATGTTCGTTTCACACCTACTGGGCCGCTGAATAACGCAGCGGTGGGTTTTCCACGGGGTTTCTCGAAATTGAAAATTGGGTTCGTTTATCGCGAGCCACGAGCGAGCAACGTTCCCCTCGGCTGGCTGATAACTGGGCTGGCAAGGGTGTCGGTTCGCCGGTCGATTTCTCGGTAGTAAAAACCGCGAAGCCATACGCGTACAGGGTGTCCTATATAACTGCAAACGGCGAAGCGTCTCGTTCGGTACTGAAAATATAAAAAGGAATATTCTTACAATTCTGCTGTCCGCGGATGGCGCAATAAAAGATATTTTAAGGTTTAGTTAACTTACCTGAACGGAACCCTATATTTTTTTTATTCCTAATATTCTCAATAGCGTGCTATGCAAACGGTAAGTCATTTCGTTTTATGGAAGCCTGTAAATTTCGGTACTAGGCAATTCGAATTGTCAGGTACGGTCAAACGGGGTTCAGCTAACCCAAACTCCGTTTATATTCCAGCGTAATAAAGATAATTTATTATTATTACGTTTACCTCCGTTACGAACAATTTTTGCTCCAACATTTTCAAGCTGAAAAGGTCGCCGCTGAATTGCAACTTTAGACGCCTCTGGCCGTCGAATTAATCGGCTTTTCGAAAGTTCCCAAGCGCCGCGGAGTTTTGTCGATCGCGCGGAGCAATGACGCGGCGGAACGCAATTTCCCGCGATCCGTCAAGAGCGTCACGTTCTGCCAAATTAGCCGCGATTCGCGCGCGCAACGGTACACACCGTGATGGGTATTCTATCGACGCCGGTTTCCTGAAAACCGGCGCCAACAGGCGGCCACGTCATTCTCGATGGAAGTAATTAAAGATTCGGGGCGCCGTTTATTATTGCCTAACTCGGAACGCAGCAACGTCGGACAGGGCGAAGGAGATGGCGGCGGAGGGAGGTAAAGGAGGCGAGGTTGGAAAACGAGTTAGGTGGAGGGGCCAGAGGGGAAGAGGATCGGTCGTGGTATTCATCGCGACTGCTATTCTACGAGCTGGTTTGCATAAAATGCATTGTAATCCCTGCGCACAATGCAGAAAGCTCAAGTTTTACCTGCCGGTGTAATTAATGCTGACTGGACTGGGGGAGGACCTGACTCGCGCCAGAACTCGATGATAACTCGCGGAATGGAACCTCTCGCGTCTCCACGGAAAGGCGCGCTCGCTTCCTTCCGCGCTTCCTCGCGTCCACTTCGTACCTCGCAGGATCCTCTGCGAAAAGATCGCGCTCGATATTCCTTTGTCAGCTACGTGGTACGCCCCAGTCTGTAAGAATTTGAATTTAAACAGGTCAGATTTGAATGTTTGAATTTAAATATCCAACGCAACGCGGCGGTACTTTGATGGTTATAGCCGCTCGAAACATTTTACCGACGAACCTTGAACGCGTTGGACTCTCTGGCGGTTGTTCTACGGAATAAATTTCAATCGGAAGGCGAAACATCGTTCAGCCGCGGTTCGACCCGATCACGGAGCGGGCACGTGTCCAGTGCGCAACGACCGCTCGCGCTCGTGCCGAATGATCTTTGAACAATGCGTACCCGATGGTGGGCGCGGCTTAAATAATAGCGTAACACGTAGGCACGCAAGAATGAACGACACGTAATTATTACAGGAATCGCGGGTAACCCGATACCGTTCCCTTAAGACTATTGGCGCCGAGTGTACGCCTACTACATTTATCCCCCTTGCCCCGGCCATTTCCGTTCGCCCTGGTAAACATTGATTAGAACCTGGACTATCCACCGGGAACAGGTCGGTCAGAGTCAACGACACCGATCGAACGAGATATCGACGCTTTCAAAATCGTCCCCCGTATCTAACCGTAGCCCCCGGGTGAACCGCCCTGGTTCCCTCGCGTTTCTCATGCCAGGCCCATCGAACTCGAATCGACTACGGTCCTTCCTCGACTACCGGTTCCACCTATCTACCGATTCTCTACCGCTTTATCTTTATCACTCCTGGTCCCACGTCCTTACAAACGTGTCGTTTCACTCAACAATTACCTAGCACGCGTTCCACGGTTAATCGGATTAGCCAGTTTAGAGAAATCAGTCGCGTTCATGATTCCTCCGCAACGTCCAGCTGCGATTCGTTAAGTGGTTTAAATAGATACGCATTCGCGTTGTGAGACCAATTTTTATCTCGTTCACTGAATAAAATAAGAGCAATTAGAAATTGTCTAGAGTGGAGAAAGTGAATTTCATACGAGTTACGTTTCCAAAAGGATCGATTTAATTCAGCTACGCCAATTCGCCACGGTTGGTTATTTCCGCGGATAACAATCGAAGCTTTTCCCCGACCGCATAGTTGCATCGAGTTTCCAAAGTTGCATACCGAATACTTTCGCCGGTGATCACGTTCTCTCCGTTCGAACGCGGTGGTACGCGCGTTTAGAAAACGAGATCGCGATATTGTAACAGGAAGATCGCGATGTTTTCCATGCGCTAGCGATGCATCGCGAAACTTTCGCCGTCCTCGGCTCGGCACGCGAACTCCCGGGTACCTCGATCCGCATTATCCGTTCGGACAGGTACCGTTTGTTCGCTTGTTTGCAAAACGCTTTTCATTAGCGTTCAACGGACGATATTCTGGTTGTTTCGAGACAAAGCGCCGGGATGTAATGCATATCGTATTCGAGAACGCTCGGCTCGTTTTCAACGGTTGGACATCTGCTAACACAATCGGCGGTGGTTGCGCGAAAATCAACCCCCTCGAACAACGATAACGCGTTAAAAGCTGAACTCGAAAGTTTAGCCGGGCGAAATCCACCGCGGAATGGCCACGTGTGTTAAAGCATTCCCATTGTGCTGGAGCCACAGGTAGAGAAGGCCACAATTTAAAGCGTTCCTCTGCCATTGTCCAAAGCGGTATAATTCGCTTCCGCGGAACGTCCGTGATAAAAGCAAGCGCACCCTTTCTTTCAACCGGTACTACTCCGTTATACGACTTCCAGATGTCTCCGTAACGATACTGCCGTAGGTTCGCGAACACGTTGGCAAAGTTGACGTGAAACGAACGACAGGGAAAGAGAGAAAAAACGGTGCTTTTTCCTTGGGAATACTCTGCTTATCGCGTAACAGGGGGTGGTTATTGCGCGACACAATTAAAACACGAACGGCTTCCCACGTGAAACGACGTACTTTTTTCTCTGCAAGGGACGATGCATCTTGTTCGAACAAATAACCGAGCGGAAAGGCAACGGGGGTTGGCGAAGTTTAACCTCGGCTACGGGAAAGTTTAAATTCGCCTCCATGGTATATAAATACGGTTCGGCGACGAGAAACCGATATAAACGGGCATAACCGTGAACACTGGTTGCTGCCAAAACTTTGTCCATTACTTTCTCGATCCCGAGTTTCTCCTGGACTCGATTATCGCGCGATATCAATCTCATATATCGCGTCCGGTGCCTCGACCCAAAAGCCACGGTCGAACCTCCCTTATCGTGTCGACGGATCGATTGATTCAACAAAACTAAAAAAAAAAAAAAGGGGGAGAAAAATATTGAAACTCACGTTCGAACGTTATCAAAAGTGATATCGAAAATCGTTAAATATCCAATAGGCAAAAAGCTGCGAGAAAACGATGTACACACTCGCGCGATAGCCTGGCCTGCAACGGACGCAAGGGTTTCTTCCGGCGATCGTTAATCTCACTCAAGCCGGGACAATGACAAATAGAGATGGTCCATGAGGGACACTATATAAGTGCGTTTAGATGAGATCAGGGGGACCTGTCCTCCTTTTACTTGCCACGATCTAAACGTTCCACTATATTGTTCCATCCGCGCGATTTTCAAGTAAACGCCTTAAGAAACAGCAGATTTGATCGCAGCTAACTCGCGATACGTACCAGCTACGTGTATACAACGATCTCGCGGTCCATCGTCTCACAGAAGGACCAACGAGCGGACATAATTCCCCATTATTATTCGAGTCCAGACAGGCGAGAAAGTACCATCCAAACTTTGCGTGTCCCTTCGCTCTCGACCGCAATTCAAATCCCATCGCAGCAGAGCGGAATACGTTTAATCGATTTACCAGGCGACATCGGTTTCGTCGACATTACCAGACCGAATTCACGCGGTTTTATTATTCGCTGGTCTCTCTATGCAAGCCAGCGATCCAAGGGCCGATTGTTCACCCCGCGGTATTGCACCCTGGTCGCGTTTCCCGCCGTCTTGTTCGTTCCTTCGAGATCCATCGATCGGAATTGCATCCACGGAATCGCTGGCCTCTATGGCCGGGCATTAACGCGTGGATAAAAGGCCGCGAACGAAGTCGAGCATCGATTTTCACCCCCTAACTGCGTGACAATGGCGAAACGATAAGAGGGATGAATAACCATCGCGAGCATCTACGAGCGAGCACGAGCGTATTTCAATGCTAATCCTCGCGCAATTTTCTCGATTATTTTTAACGACGATTCGAACGGATTCCCCAGATCGGGGTAAAAATCTCCGTCGAAAGTGGAGCGACGATTACGTAGCTGCGATTCCAGCAAATTTCCATTCGTTCGCTGATATCGATGATCCTCGCACGACTACCGATCGATCGACCGATTTTTCACGTCCGATATCACGTTCGACTTCGAAAGGAAACTTCGTTGCGATGCGTAATTCGAACGGGAAACGATAGAGTCGGCGCTTCGATGAAAAGAGTGCCTCTCTCTCTCTGTCGAGGCTAGACGCGTCTTCTGATCCCACGTCGATATCGGTTCAATCGGCCAACCTTATCGCGACTCGGATAAAAAAAAAAGAGGAAAAAGGGAGAGACAGGAAAAATATCTGGTACACACTCCCGTTCGGATAAATTCAGCCAGATAAACTTGATCATTTCACCCTTTGAATTCGCGAGAGCTTCTCTTGCGATTCAATTCCCATCCACGTAAGATCACCTGTTTACTGATATCCTTGGGGTTGCCGCGTTAACAATAGGCTACAAATTACAGAGGGAATACGTAGGATGCAAACAGCTGCGTCCTATTTCCCTGGGACGAGGATCACGCGCGTCTCAAACGAATCAATCCGTCTCCATTGCAGCTGCACCGGCGGGATGCACCGACCGAGGACTAGGTGTAACGAACGATCGCGTTGCTACGTGGAAGTCGTTTAACCTGTAACGAGACGCCTATAAAGGGGTACTTTGATTCGGTGAAGAGAGAGGTCTCCTATCGAGAGACAACGCGTTTCCATGCGAGATTTCTCGGGGCTAGTTTCACGGCTCGACGCTGGGGCCGACTTCGAGAACCCTGTTGCTGAACGTGTCGCGCAAATTTCATTCCTTCGAGCCAATTTCAAAGAAACAAAAAATTTCCCTTCGTTCGAGAAATTTAATAAACCTGTTCCACCTTCTACGTGGATCGCGTAATTCGTTCGCGAGACGACTGGGTTGGTCCTTCGGAGCGTAATGAATTGCTGCTTCCTCGAAAAACCAAGTTCAGAGCGAGTCGCGTTTGGCAAAGAAGAACGACTTTTCGAATCGTCACTGTCGACGCTGTGCGTCTATTGAGTCTTCTTCAAAGCTCGATAAACATTTCGCAAAGAAATTTCTCGAACCTCCTGGAGCACGGGAAGGTTTTCCACGGAAAGGTACACTCTAACCTTTTACGAAGCCGAAATTCAGTTGACCCGATGCCACCCTCTTTCCGGAGATAAATAGAGAGCGCGCGTACACGTTTGCTTCCACACCCCTTTCCACGCAAAAGTGTCTCCGTAGACGCGAATTTATTTCCTCGAGCTCGTTTCTTTCCCCGCTAACTTCGTATTATTGCACAGCCATCGGTTCGCTCTTGCCTTCTCCTTATTTCTCCCTTGCCGCCCGCTATACGGTCCTCCACTTTGCTGCGCTCTGCCCGTCCATTTAACGCGAGTCGACCGCTCGATACTTCGAAAACAGTCTTTCGAGACCTCTACTTTCGTAATTACGAAACGGGACAAATTTCATTTGGAGAGCGATCAAACGAGTGGCGTTGCTAATGTTCACTGGAAAAAGGCGCGCCACCCCTTTAACGCGCGCCATGCGAGAAAGGCAACCGGCGGAACGTTTTAAGGGAGGCGAACAAAGTTCGCTACTTCAGAAAACGTTCAAACGATATGAATGTTCGAGTCGCAGATAATGCAGAGACTGTGACAGCCGTGGAATTCCAACGAAACTCCATGGAGAACGACGAGGATCCGTTTCTTAGTATTTCCGCAGGAACGAGCCGGAATGCACAGGTCGTATCGGCCATTCCTCGCCTATCAATCGCAGACTGCACACCGGTGGCCACGTGTGCAACACGGTTACGACTCGCGAGTGGGTCGTCCGTAGAAAACAATGAAACACTCGTGTCTTCTTAAATCGTAGTAGACCCGTCGCGTTCTGCCCTCCCCGCTTAAGTGGGAACCAAGTGGCCCGGAAACGGCGCGGTTCGCGCTGACACGAAAACAGACCCTAGGCCAAGAATCCACTCCCCGTCCTCTTGGTAACTCGGGAAACGTTCGTTACCGTGCCACGAGGAAGCAAATTGCGGACGTCGCCGTCGCGGTGTACATACGCGAGTGGAACCTTATAATTACGTCGACTTAATTGGGTACCAGGAGGAACGGGGCGATTCCACGGCGAAGGGGGATGGTATAAAAATTCATGGGACAGTCCGGTGGGTTTCATGAATGTTTGATCAGGGGTGAAAGTTTACGAGTCGAGGCGAGGCCGTCTAAGACGTTCCAGGACGGTTTCGTGGGACGATCCTCGCGGTGCGGAATCAAAGCGTTCTGGCGCGCGTCGAATTTAATTGCGGGTAGCAGCCGATTATCCGGGAAGCCCTGCAACTCGGCCGTTAATTGGATTCGACAAGGGGCCCGGCAAATTGAATTAGCGGACGATTCTCGGTTATTTACCTGTGCGTCGGACAATTCCCCGTCAGACGCGTCAAAGGCGGTTTCAACTTCAGCCACCTGGACTAGCCCCCATGCATCGCGACAATAGTAATCCCACGTTTCATACGTTCCATGGCCGTGAAGCAGAACGTCGAACACTCGACGGATGTTTTCCTTTACTTCTTTCGCTTCCAGGCCACGGTAGATATATCTCGCGACAGCAACGTCTGAGGTAATACGCGAAACAATCGACGAGCAGGTTCGATTGTACGGTCCCCAAAAAATTTCCACGAGATTTTAATGGGACTCGCAATTAGCGATACGCATCGTGTCTCGCGGCGTGTGTGCGACGCGCGAGAAAGAATCGTTCTCAAGAATGTCCCGGTTACAAAAGAAAACGACCTTTGGTGGCAGAATGGTCGGAAACGTCCTGGGACCCTTCCCAGGATGATGTGTAATTAAAGAAAGGCAACGCGAATCGCGCAACACCCGGAGATTCATCTTCCCAAAGCGACGGGAACGAATGATAACCAACACGGACGTTCTCGTCGCCGTTACCGAGGTGGATCGACGAACGTGTCGCGAACCGCTGCAAAATCGTCTGCTGCTAGACTTCCTCTTAGAGATTTCCTCCAGAAAACGAGAGATCGCGAGACGCGTCTCTCTCGCGATTTATTATTCCGAAAGTCGATCTCGGTCGACGCAAAGAACTCGTATCTGAAAGACGTTAAATAGGTCTCCGGTTCACCTGGGGCGATGAAACATTCATCTGGTTCAGGGAAAACGTACAGATAAGGTTCGCGCGATAAGGTTACGCCAGGCGGTCTCTGTTGGTCCCTGTTTTAAATGTCACGATCCTCTGTACAGGTATAAACTCGCGGCAACGGCTCTTATTACCTCGCGTTACGCCTCTGTTATCGTGAACCGTGTCGCGCTGGGGGTGAACTCAACTATTCCACCAGCCCATTTTTCCCTACCGCGCCCCTGCTTCCTTCTCACCCCCGGAATTTAACACTTTCACGTTTCTCCGAATAGTTTCCCCTCGCTGGTCCACCTTTTTCTCTTGGTCATGCACGGTACGCGGAACGGTATGCGCGAACCTTTTCCACGGTGCGACGTGAAAAATTCGAGCGTAACACGCGAGCGAGTCAACCGTGCTCGTTTCCGCGCGCGGAACAAAAACATTAAGGAATCGGTGCACTCGTTACGCGAGTACTCGATTTGCTCGCTGTGCGCTAGCCAGCGTGCGAAGGGTGGCGATTAAAAATTGTCCCCTTTTTCTTTCTATTTTCCCAGCTGGACGAAAATGTTTGCGCGACCCGTGAAAATGCGCGACGTAGCCCGGCTACCAGGAACGGAAACGGTTTTTCCGACCGTACCTCCGGCGTTCCTGTTTCAATTTAACTAACAATGGGGACGCCAAAAGAGGAAGAAAAGGAGAATCGAAGAGGAGACAGCGAGCTGCCGTTTGTATAGGTCAGTTACACAATAAGACCGCGGGGCTAGTTAAAATTAGTCGAGCGACTATTTAAAAAAAGTAAACCGAGCGCAACGGAGGCCGTTGTCCGACCTGTTGTGTACCAGGGGATCCTTTTTTTTCCCCCCTCGGCCCTCGTCGACGAAATTCTCTCTGCTCGTAGCACGGATCGGCGTTTCACCGCGCCACCCCCAGGGCTCGACCACCGGCCGCGTGGTTTCCGGCTAGCTTGATAATCGAGACAAGCCTGCGTGTCGCGTATAAAAATCGATATTAATTAAAATGCAATTTATTAGAGCAGTCGCGATGCGGGACGGGGGGACGTTGTACGCAATTATTTAAATTAGTGGTCCCAGTTATTTTTCGAATCAATATTCCCCGTCGTGCAGCTGGCGCGCGCGGCTCGTTGATTCCGCGAACGACCGATGCGTTTACGTGTATGCACGGGGCAAACATTCGATGCTATTCGTTTTTTTATCAGCCGAACGTTATGTCGTTTATGGAGTTTACGGAGATTGTTCAATCATTTCGTTAACGTGCGCTTTTGCATGCGCCACGGAACGAAGGTAAACGCGTACGGTATACGTTCGCGATCAAAGCGGATAAAATTATAGAGCAGCTTAATTATAGCTGGTACCCGCTGTAATTACTTAATTCCTTTGGCGTTGCTATTGTTGTATTCATACAACGGGGGACATTTTAATGAAACATAATACCGCGAGAATTAAATGAATCTAGCCCAAACGTGGAACAAATGTTATTGTTCTGCTAATGGAAGTTTAACAAACAGTGAACGTGGAATTAACCAGGCTTGTTTTACTTGGAAGTTGTAGAGGACACACGACTTATAGGTGTCAGCACTATGCGAATGAATTTCGTTCGTTCCCACTGTAGGAAATGTCCTCAGCGTGCGATCAACAGTCGATACGAAGACTTTGTTTATGAATGAGTAAACAGCTGTGTTGCTCTCCATTTGGGCACTGTGCGTCGGACACACGTTTTCTGCTACGATTATTAAATGGATGCGCCGATCAACATGCTTAGACCTGAAGAAATAAAAGAAAAATTGAGGAGCTTGTTGACATTGAAACAAAATGGTGAACTAGACACGGAAGAGAAAAAGGGACATGATTCTATATCGTACGATTGTTTGCGAAGCTATGTGTACCATCAGGACGAAGAAGTATTTACACGTGCAGTGTTTTTTTCTTAAATAACGCTACGTTTCTGTATTACAATTTTAACGTGTTCCAGATAAAATTAAACACGCTTGCCCTTGTGGTAGAATCGAAGAAGAGTACCCTGAAATTCACATCCGAAGAACTCGATATAATTTACTTATTTTTATGTGCCAATTTTAAGGAGAAAATAGAGTTTGTGCCTCTAATAAAAAAGGTGATTGTCGCGAATAAATTCCAAATTTTCCCTGCATCATAATACCTTTGTTTATAGGCTTTGAAGCGTATGAAAGATAGTTTGGCTGTTATGAGACGACAGTGTGTGCAAGAAGAAAGAATGAGGAATCATTACAAGAAGAATTGCAGTCCATCGGAGATGAAACAAGAAATACTAGATGAATCTTATAGAATATCTTGCAATTTAGAAAGCGACATAAACATGTATCGCGATACTTTCCAATCGTTACGAAATTTATGTATATGTGGTCCTGATGCTACGTACAATAGAAGAAGATGTTCCCTACAGATATTACTTTTAATGAAAGATTTACTAGATAATGAATTTGAACAAGTTACATGGAAGGCTGAACAAGTGGAAGCATTGTTTAACTTAATGTTATTGGATACATACGAGGGAAACAAAGAAATGTCTTTCAAACTAATAAAGTCAGTAGACCCTAGTCTGTTGCAATTGGATGACAAAAATTGTGTTCGCGATATTATCATGATTGCTATTGAGTTGGGTAATAGTATTAGGCCTATTGATAGTATCACAGCTGCATACATGCTGAAAGTGAGCATACTGTCTCCTATTGTACAGGATGTACTTGAAGATCAATTTGATCTAACAAAGTGGACCAAAGATGTACCAAGGATGACAGTGTTGCAACTGATACTAATTTTACTGAAAAAATTTAAGGTATTTAGCTCTGTGTATATGGTAACTCTGGGGTTTGAATTACTGCACAAAAATGGCTACACATAACTTATTATTGCAGAAATCTTTGGTTCTTGCAAAACAAAATATAGTTAAAACTATAACGAAACATTCCTTGTATGGATATCTTTTCTGCATCAGAAGTTTGTTACTCGAGTGCAACTTGAAAGATTTAGGGAAAGAGCCTGTTTGGCAAAACACTGTAGCAGAATTGGTATCTATATGTTTTGAGCTCAGCAATGCAGTTTCTTTGATAGTAAATAATTCTTCCCCTGAAGGGCATATACCGATGGATCTGAACTTGCAAGCTATCAGTGAAATATGTGGTTCAATACCTGATAAAGAAATAGTAACACCACAAATGGTGTTGCTTTGTTCTTGGCGTACCATAAAGGAAGTTAGTTTATTGTTTGGACTGCTTGTCACTGAAGCATCTATATGCAAAGATAATCCTTCTACAGGATTATTAAATGAAGAACAAGTAAAACTTCCCGATTTATACTAAAAAATTACTTAGTCCAAGACAGTTAAAAGAGAGTGCTTTTTCGATAGATTACCAAAATTGGAGAACATTTGGTTTCATTGCTTACTGAAACGAAACACAGAGGAGCATTTGAACAGGCACATGTGGGCTTTAGTCAATTATGTTCTCGTTTATGGCGTTTGAATGATACAAGCCTAAACCAATGGCCCAAGGTATGGTTGCATCAAATTTTTTGTGCCATTATTGGAATAAAAGAGAACTCTAAATTATGTGCAACAAGAAGAAGTGCAGGTGTACCTTTTATGATACAAGTAGGTAGGATTAAATGTTATAATTCATATAACACAACATTTTCATGCAGAATGAATCATAAGATCTTTACTCAAAAAACAGGCCATACTATCTACAGAACCTCGCAAACAGAAAAATATGCAGACTACAACTTTTGATTCTGTGATGAAAATTTTGTTAGGTCTCACACAGTTTGAAAGTGGAAACTTATTGGAGAAATTGCAATTGATGTACTCAAACACTGTATTTACACAGTATGAGAATCTACTTGAATTATCAAAGTGTAATATGAGTGAAAACAGTGCTCATGTTACGGAAATCAAAACTCATGCTCTAAATATTCTGAGAGTAATATTTAGACACTCCCACCTTGCAGAAGTAGTAAATAACTACATTGAAGATGGTTTAATAGCGGCGATCAGAAGTTACGATGGATCAACGTGGGCGGTAAATTATCAGAATATACTTTCATTTCATTATAACTTTATCTTCTAAATAAGTTCACTTTTACAGGAAAGGAATGCAGCAACATTACTTTTTAGTGCCCTTATCATTAGAATTTTTGGTGTTCAAAGGACAAAAGACCATATTAATCTTACTACAGACAATAAAATGAACTACAGGATGTTTTTTCAGAAATATCCCAACTTATTACCCTTCATCTTAAATGAGCTACAAACATTTGTGGCAATGGATAATACTCTTATAAAATCTAATGTACAGCCAATTTTATTGTTACTGTCACGGCTATATGTTAGTTATAATTTGGAACCCAGAGATACTGAACTGAAGGTAAACAGTTTAAAGTTACCTTGTCTAGTTTAATGATATACAAGTCATACATCTATTTCAGATTTTTGATCTTATAGACTTAGTTATGCAATGTGCAAGAAGTCCTATATTTGAAACACGTAAATTGGCTGCTAGAGCATTTGTATCCCTATTGACATCACAAACCATAGGGCAAATTTCCACAGTCATTGAGAAAATGTATACAGTATTTGCAAAGAATACTTATTCATCTTTGAATTTAATACATGGTTATATGTTACAAGTGAGTATAATACATCACTTTTATAAAATACTTATAATATCTTTAAGCAAATACTTTTTATACTATAGGTGTACGAGGTACTAAAACACATGAACTTTGACACTTTGCCTAATGTAGCTTGGGACAAATTTGTGAAGGAAACTACATGGATTTTAGAGAATTTAGAGCACAAAAATTCTAAGCCTCCATCTTTCTTACTGGCAACAGTTTATATAAATATTTGCAATGAACTATATCGAATAGAATGTCAAAATACGAACGAGTGGATATATCCTCCAATGATACATACCATTATTTCTCATCTACTATGGGAGAAACTAAAGCAAGGACCAGGACGAGAACTGTATAAATTAACAGTCATTAAATTCATTCGTTCTATGACAAGAGAAACTGTATTGCTCGAAAAATCCCTACCTATTGCGCTATATCTACACAATTTAAGAGTTCCCGAAACTCAAACTGTTGCATGGTTAACTGTTACTGAAATTATTGATGAAATAAACTACATGGATGAATCAACATGGTTACTGAATCATGCCATCAGTGAAACCCGTAACATGATACAACATTATTATAGATACAGTCCAGAACTACAAGATGCAATATTTGATTTCCTATATAACAGCTTAATGAGCAAGTCATTTGGTTTCTCGACAAAAATAGACATTTGTAAATTTGTATTAAATGAGATGCGAGTAAACGATAATAAGAGTGGCTATTGTGAAAGAGATTGTTACTTAAGATTATTAGGGAAATCGTACGTGACTTTATTCCCCATTAGTGAGGATGAGAAGGCTATTAATTTGGAATGTACAAGTGATGTACATAATAACTTTTGTGATTATCTATGGATTACAAGTCTAAGTGGACCTTTTAGAAAATCAGTGTTTGAAATCATGAAAGATCTCTTTTTAATGTGCTACAAATACGAGAAGTATCGATGTAAGTTTTAAAATGTTATTGAAATATTTGTATCACAGTCTAACAGAATATTTTACAGATGTACAGGTTCAATGGTGGACCACAGTCCTACAGTTGTTACTGGATAATAATCCTGAAGTACGATACGAGGCATATTTAATACTTAAATATGTACCAGTGAATTGTACAATGATTTTGCCCCATACAAATTTATTACTATCTAAATTTTCTAAAATAAATAGTAATCATCCTGAATTTGTTTGCGTAGTATACTTCTACTGGAGTATTGCGCTGCTAGATGATGCAGATTACGAAATGGATGAGACAGATGTAAGTAAATATAATTTTTAGTAAGTAGACGTCGTGAATGTAATATTGTTTCCTTTAAGGTTTTCAATAAGTGCACAAACTATGACTTTTTTGAACCTGTGGAGCTATCACGAATTTGTATCGAATTTTTACGGGAAAATATGCAACGTTACATAGACAATAGATTGCCGGACGATGTTATAGATTGGGTAAATTCCGTTTTGAACGTTGAATGTGGAAAGAATATTTCGTTCCGGACGTTCGTTGAAGACTATCAAAGCCGTATCCCCGTAATTGAATATAAATTACGTGACGTCTTAAATCCGACTTATAAAAATAAACTGCTGCAAATTTTGGCATACAAACAATTCAGAAACGGATTGTAACGTGTATTTTTATAATACGTTTGTACAAAATACACTCAAGTTTTTAACAAAGAAGACGACCACCATTTTTCTATTCAACCGGTATACAAATCTAAGCATTCGGTTTCGAGCGCTTCTTTATTCTAACGTATCTTACGTATACGAAAAAATGTTGGTTGTAAAGAAAGAATCTTACCGGAAATCCATTCCGCGTGATTAAGTTGTTCCACGCGCGCGAAGGAAAACACGCACAAGGTGAAAGAAACAGCGTTTAATCGAGAAGAAAAGATTTAGCCGTAAAAACGAGGTCCCACGAAATTTGAAATCCACAGATCGTAGGAGTAGTGGGGGGGTGGGCGTCGAGTGGGGGAATATCCCCAGGTGTGCGTGGCTAGAGACTTTAGTTGGACCGCTTGGCGTAGGTAGACGCCACTGTCGCGGCTCGACGTTCGCCGACTCGGTACGTATTTCGTGACATTGGACCGCGGATCCGTCGGATTTTCGCGTTTTTCGCGCCTCTGCGTCGTGACCGTCGAGTATTAGTGTGCGCCGACGATCTTTATCCGCGTCGAACGAAAGGCAGCATGTTCACGAGTGGACGGGCAGATTAAAACCGCAGTAAAAGCAGCTGAGAAGACAGTGGCCGTGCGTGTACCAGGCATGGAGTGGACTCAGTGCGCTCGTTTCAAATCGTTACGAGCCGTTACCGCAGTCCCAGTCGAGCCGAGGTGAGTTCCGGCGACGTAAACACGCGTGATCGGGCTTCGTGCACGTTGCTTCACACTCGTCACGAACTGTTAGTTCGTTACCGGTGAACACCGCCGTTCCCCTTCGGTTTTCCATCGTGTATGACCTACTTGTTGTACAAGCTGTCATCCCTCGATTAGAATATTCCCGTCCGAGACGTCGAGGTATCCTGCGAGCGAACCCTCCTTCGCTAGTGCCGCGCCACACGACAGCCTTTCTCGGGTAGGTTTTCATACAAAAAAAAAAAAAAAAACAGACCGTCGGAGAAAGGAGAGGCGGAGAGAACGGGGAACGAGCACGAAACGGAAAGATCAAGCGAGAGCAGCGAGAACAAGTTTGAAAACTAGCACTGCCAGTCCGTTGAACATCTGCGATTCCTAAAGTGCGTCCTTCCAAACACGGAATGTTAAATAGCCTTCGCACTTGATCAACTAACGGAGCCTTCTCGAATGATCTCTCTTGACCTGTCTCTCTCTCTCTCTCGTTCTCTCACTCTCTCTTTCTCTCTCCTCTCCTCTCCTCTCCTCTCCTCTCTCGTCCCTACTGCTTCTCTCCCTCTCTTTCTTTCTTTCTCTCGTTCTCTCTCTTTCTCTCTCTTTCTCTGCTTCTCCTCGAGGAGAAAGGTCATCGGTCTCAAATTCATCTTTTGTCCACGCCTTAGGCATACAAGTAGTAATGCGCTGCGACATATTTTCCGTTTCCTGCTCAAACTCGTTTTAAATTACCATAAGTAGTACGATACCTCTTGTCCCGACACCGATTGATTCTTTTTCGTGATCGGTCAAATATCTCAATGTCAAGTTGACTACCCGTTACATCCTCTCGTGTTCGATTCAACCACGGTCCCTGTCCGTCTTCGTTTCTTCGTTCCGTGGATAGGAAAATTGCTAATTCGCCTCGCCTTTTAATAATCTCCACGACACTTTTAACCATTCGCTGTAAGATGTTTATCGCAGGCCGTGGTGCGTTTCATTTCGAGCTACGATATTTGTTCATTAACATGTTACGTGTTGTAACATGCACTTACGTATGCATCTAAATTGCATAGTAATCGGAAAATGTCTGCAGTGAACGTTTTTTCCCTTTTCCTTTTTTACCGCAATTAACGATCATTTATTAGATTTGTAAATATCGTAAGTTTGTCTCCATTGAAATTTACAATTCTCGTACTATCGTGACTAGTTGAAGAATGTTTTTTGGCGCGTTTTTACGAGTCTCTCACTTGAGTCGTCGATCGCGACAGTTGTTTTTCAAACGTTATCCGTAAGGATTACGTAGAAAGAGCGCATTTAATAACGAGATCCATTTGCCATGTTCCGCTTACCTGGCGCTTTTAATAAATGATGATAAGGAAAACGACAGCGCGTTCGGTAGAGTCTACCATTTGCATTCTTTCTACGCGTACTTTTTCTCCCCGTTTTTCTTCGGGCATCCTACCGCGGGAGATACACGCTCACTTCCTTACTACAAAATTACGCGTATTAACTCTTTCCGTGGAATGCACTCGAAACGTTTCAATGGAAACCTAGCTCGGCGTTTCTTCCGTGTTTGTCAAACGAACGAACATCAATTACGCGAGAACGATGAAAATGAAAAAGCGACGCGTACGTCATTCTCGTAACGACGTATATAAATTTTAATCACGAACTTGCATACATCGTGAAAATCGTACGTATATGGACTCATAAAAACTGCTACCACCAATCGTATCAATTTCATACGCTGCATATTTTATACGGCGAAACTACACGCGACCAACGATTCAGCAAAATCGGTTTCTTAATTTCTTTACCATCTTAATTTTCATCCTTCTTTCGTTTCAGTTTTTCTATGGCGACGCGTGTTTAACGTCCCGCGATATCGTCTTACTTCGCATCGGAAATGTAGTCCAACCCTTCTTCTTTTCTGCTGTTTAATCCCGCGATCACGGGAGACAATTGGCCGTTCGTAGAGCAGGGGAAAGGTCGAATATATCTGCGACTCACGTGTCCGGGGTCTATTTGTTTTATCAAGCCCGCAGCGGCAACCTGCTCCTGCATTATTTTGACAATAACGCCGAGCAACCACGCGAACCAGACTCAACAATATAAGTAATTTATGCAAAATGCAAGCCGCGCGCTCGCCTACGGCCGCGCTCCGTGAGCGGCGTCCATTACATTATAACAAAACAATGTTTAACGACTATAATTGACCGTAACCGCGGCCCGTATCCGATAAAAATGAAAAATTCAAATTGCGCGGGATGCGTCGATTTGCATGTATCACGCCTCTCGTCCCGATTCGATTGCCAACGTGGCACCGTACAGATTCGCTAAGTACCGTAATGGCGACCCGTGGGAATTCATCACGCACCTGGAAAAAATACACAAATTTCTGATTTCAGGCAGGAAATTACTTCGTTAGTGAAATTTCATTTACTCGAGCGATTACATTGGATTTCATTTCTCGCCGCCATCATTTTCCCTTAGACCCCGAAACGATATCATCGGAGAGCGCGTTCGTTACAGTTTCCACGCTTTCAATTGGGAAATCATTAATTCAACGGCGCGTCCGTTCGATAATCATCGTTTCCCGCGTTTCTTGCGATTTACGGTGTCGAAATTCAGTTTTCGCGATGCGCGCCGTGGCTGCGCGGAACGCGAACCTGTTACGGGGCGATCGCGGATGTCAGTTTCGATTCGGCGGCGATCAAACGCGTTAATTGTCCATCGTCGAGCGCCGTTTATAAACCAGCATCCGTATCGCGCCGCGGAACCCCGCGTTCCCTTTCGTCTTCCGGTTGTCATTCGAACTGCGCGAGTCTGGTTTCCGATTTTACGACAGTACGCTACCGCGCGTTTTATCTCTGGTCATTGAACCTTCTCTACTTCAGGGAGCATAGCGCGAGTCTATTGCTCGATGCCGTTTTCTGTCTCCTTTTTTTTTTTTTACACGCCAGTGCTCGACAGTTGCCTGTATTCGAAATATCGCGACAGTGTCATCGTTGTGCGAAACGTTGCTCGCGCGTCTCGCGATCAGCGTTGGTCACCTAACCTAACTTCACGAGGTGAGAGCTTACACTTTTGCTTGTTTCGTAACCTTTTTCTTCTTTTGCAGCGACGATTTTCGATGTTCTCTTGCGTCGAGTAAGAAAATTCGAGTCATCTAGGTTAAGTATTCGATCGTTACCGTTCCATTGTTCGACGAACGATATTTCACCATTTCGAACCCGTTTCGCTATCATCGTGCCAACGAGCCGAGGCATCGGCGACGTGCCGACAAGCCGAAACCGCATCGAAAACATTGCTTTTTACCAGCCGTGTATCTGGTTACGGAAATCCAGGCATTGTTACCGAACAATGGAATATTCCGGTGGCTAAGAAAAAGGCGGCCATGTTCGTTATGCCGAACATAGGATAGACGAACGGTGGAATCGAATCGCGCGGCTCGGTACACGAGCAGCCCCGCGGTACGTGACAGATATCTTGAGGGACGTGTTCAAATTCCATCGGATGATTCACGGCTACGTGAATACAAGAAAACGTAGCCGAGATTTTTGTCTGGATGCTTGGTTAGGCTCGAGTACATTGGATATTCGATATCGCCGAGGAAGATATTCGAGCGAGATATCCCTGGAAAATCTAACGATCGCTAATTCCCTTGGTAACCTTTCCGTCTCCGTGTGAAATTAATTTCCATAGGAGAATCCAAGCCGTTCAGTCTAGAAACTCGATAGCCGTGCTCTCGTTTCCGGCGTAACCCTTGGAGTATATTGTTCTCATCGCCGTCTAATCGACTTACCTAGTCTAATGGTTTCGAGTGATTACCATGCTTCTTTACCTGCACCGGAAACGGTTGAGTGCCTTCCTAACGATTATTAATGTCTCTTAATGGCGCTTAGCTCGCTCGGTAGCTAGATCACCGCGATTAACTTCGGTAATTGTACTCGTCGTTGAAGTTTAACTCGTTCCAATGTATCTATCTGGACGCGGATGGTTTCCCTGTGATTTCGATGACAATGCCTCCGCATATTTTCTACCGCGGTAACATTTCTATTTCTCGTTGATTACCATTTAACCGCTGTTCCGATAGTGTACACCGTGTTAATGGTTATAATTTACGAGCTGCTGTTTGCAGTACCGTCCCACTGTTACACTTCGGAAGTAAACATGTATCTTTATGACTCATGTTCCCGTTTAACTGTCGGTACGTGCCAAGGACAGCGTGGAGTCGCGGGACGTCCTTGCCAATTTTGGAATCCCGATAAGCAAGTCTGTCGCCGGTGACAAATCATTCTAACGAGCGAGACTGTTTCGAGATATCGGTGACGTGGTTCCTCGGTCTCGTAACCGGCGACCTGGCCCTTGTCCATTTGGAAAATGCCACGAACCGTTGAAAAGTCAAGGTCTCCTCTTCTTCTCCTACTTTTAAATTGCTTCCCCTCTGCTCCATCTTTCTCTTAACCTCATTTAGCATTAGTCAGATTAATTTATTGCTCGGAATTCTTTGCTGTACTTTCTCGACTTCTAAATGTCTGTAAATTAGGTATATTCGTGGACACGTGCCACTGATACCGCGAAGAGGTCTCGTGTCGTCCTCCTTCGTACCATTTCTACGGAGACTTCCGTTCTCTCGTCGCTCGTAAAATTCATACCGTTTTCGAAAACGAAAAGTCGAACGATATTTCCAACCGATTTGTTCAGTGATGCGGGTTCGATTATTAGGAGATTCTGGTTAGTAGCTCATGGTTGGAACCGTGAAACGTCGGGTCACTCGACGACCCGCCGCCCATAAAATCGAATCTGACGTGCTCGCAATCTGGTAAACATTTGCCAGCTGTATTCAAACGCGTCTGGAAGTTCGGGATCGCGTATTGCCCGACACACGAGAAAGGGTCGCGAAACTTTCGCCGAGTCACCCGATGGCGAATCGCCCAAGTTTCCCTTGGCTCTACAGAGAATTTCAACTGTACCATATGCAATGATTCCCCGTGAAATTTATGCCCCTTTACTTCTAGCGGGAACTTCCAGTTCCGAGGATTAACTTTTGCCTCCATAAAACCTACTTCACCACAAAATTTCGCGGATTCACTCCTCGAATCGTGGTAAACTCGACGCATCGAACGATCTACTTTCTTCTTCACGCGCGATACCTTCTATTTTCGAAAACCAACCCTCGCACGACGCAGTCCACCGCTTTGCACTCGTCGAATGCCACGTAAATTTCCTCTCTCCCATTGTCCTTCGCGAAGGCTGCTCCTTGACCAAATGAAGGGATCTGGTAATTGCGTCGTAGGACGCGAAAGGGTTCGCCATGTTTTTCGGTTCGAGCCTTTCGTCCCTCGCGAGGCTGGATTATTTCCCGTGGCGTTTTCGAGGCGGGGCCCCGGTGCACGGCCTTTCTACCCGCAATTAGCATCGGCGATGTATTCGCGTCACGTATCCGCGGGATAGTTTCTTCGCACGCGACTCCACGCGAGACGTCCTTTATTTCGCTTCGTGTACGCGAACGGCCGCCGTTGAAATTGCACGGGAAGCAACACGACCAGCGGATAGAATGAGAAATAGAAAGATCTACCGCTCTTCTTGCTCGTACGCTTGATCTTGAAAATTCGTCCCGTTGCGTTCCTTAACCGGGTAGTCACTCGATCGTTCCCTCTCTGCTGGGTGTTCGAACGCGACTCCTCGATGACCCGTTATTTCTGACCCGTTCGAAGGTCCAACTTCGAACAGCTTAAAAGCTCCAAAGCGATTCTATGGAACAGATACGTTCGCGGTGTAGTGGAAAGTCTCCATCGATTCTGACGAGATTCCTGGGGATTCAGAATCTGACCGTGTATCCCATAAGTCAGTGGGATCGCGGTGGGACGACTCGCGGGCAAACAAGGAATAGAATCGGCCGGAGAGATTTATGGAAAGAGGCGTAACGCGACGGTGTCACGTAATCGAAGCCAGTGTTTTTCGGTGGAGCACAGGCGAGATCGTGGCTGGCTGGTCTCCACCGGAATTCAAAGAAGCTATCGGGATCCGGCGTTTGCATACAGGGTGTCGAATAAATTATCTCGTCCGCTCGCGTCTTGGAAGAAATCGGTTTCGTTCCGCGGGGATCCGTCGAGCCATAAATAATACATAACCGGGATACGGGCGGTTTGGCGCGCGCTGAAAAAAAAATAAAATGGGGATGGAACGTCGAGGGAAATGGAGCGTCGCGAACTAGAAAAGACGCGAGCCTTATCGACGCGAGCACAAGCTGTGACGAAAATCTTATCCGCTCGACATTCTCTTTCTCTCCTCAGAATTCGAGATCTTTCGCTAGCTTTATATTAGAATTCGCAAAAGAAAGTGAAATTTCAATTGTTCTCGAAGAAAGGTTTACTGGTTCTCTCGAACTCGTTCGAAGCTCGAACGCGAGGGTCTTACGAGGCTTCAAAAACCGCGCGTTCTCCACCGAACGACCGTTTGTTTCGAGGAAGAAGAATAAGAAGAGGCGTTCGACGTTTCCCTCGAATCGATGACTGGCTCCCTTGTGCCGCTCCTTTTTCCCGGAGAACCCTCGTCCCTCGTTTCGGCCGCGGTTTCCTCGTAACGACGATGCACGTAACAGTAATCGCGCGTGCAAGCGCCAGCCGGCATTACAGTTTGTTACGACCCGTTGGAATTGCACGAGGACGGGGAACACCGCACCGATAAACATCTCGCTTTTCCAGTACCCTGCCGAGGAAGGAAACCTTCCGTTCGCTTTCGAATCGAGCGAGGCAACGCCACGAGCCTGGCTCTCTTTCCAAACGCGAGAAGAATCAACGAACGGCCACTTGTTAAACACCAACTGAGTTCGAATGCCCGTGATTTATGGCGGCACAGTGGGAAGAAGGCGCGGTTAAGGCGGTTCGGTTATAGATGGGCTCCGTTTCTGAATTGCCTTCGATTAATTCGGAGGCGCTTCATTAGTCTTTTATATCAGGCTGGAAGTTCGAACCTTAAACTGTGCGAGGTTCCTCGAATGAAAACAGATCGGGGAGTCTTACTCTGGGGTAGGAATAATCCTGAGATCCCTCTGCAAACTCGTAATTAGTCGTTTCTGTACGATGAAAATACAGTAGCCCAAGAGTTGGTTATTTAATGCGAATTCTCGATCCAGAATAGAAGAGGGAGAGGTACATTGGGCCTTTGTGCTGGGAGAAGGGCGCGAGCGAGTGCGCCATCGACATTAGAACCGATGCCACCAAGGAGTCGCGGGCAGATTGAAGAGGACTTCCGTCGCGGCTCGTGTAACGCGAAAACCGTTCGAAAGTTAATTCGAAATTTATTCATGGACTCTGCGGGACCACTAGCTGGCTACGTAACGCGGGTACATGTGGCAGGATCGCTTATGCTCCTCTTGGTAGGCCTACGCGCGACGAAACGAGGGGTGAAGCGGCTCGGAACGAGAACAAACCGGCCTCCTCTATGAATACGTAATTTTATTGCGATTAAGAATTAAGTCCTGTCCGCGTCGATCGACCCGTCGCGTTTCCACGTTGCTGTCGTTCCGGCAGCGGCTTTTTTTCTTTTTTTTTTCTTCTTTTCATTAAAAATGGGTCACCTTCGAGTAGAGAAACAGGCTCCAATTTATGGCGTCGCGTTCGCCCGTTGCTCCAGATTCGATAAGTTCGCGGTGGTCCAGGAAAGTAAATGTTACCCCAGAGTTGGGCGGCGTGAACACAAGAAGGTGAAAGGGGGGAGGCCCCGCGGATTTTATCGGCGAGATTTAGGTATTTCGAGTAGGTATTCAGATTTATACGCGGAACACGCCGTTATTGCGGCCGTATATCTCGTGTATATCCGGAGAGGGCCACGGCCGCCACCGGCCGAGGAGCGTTTCTTTCATGAAAACGACAATCCCAAAAGTACACCGTATCGCGTGGAAAAAGATATCGCTTGCTCGTAAAACCGGCGATATTACGTGGCCGCGTCAAAGAGAGAGAGAAAGCAAGAGCGAGAGAGAAAGAGAGAGTACGTACACATGTGTGTGTGTATGTATACGTCGAACTTTCGATGAAAGAGACGAGTATAAATGCGAGTTTGCAGAGAGAACCGTGGAAACGCGGAGAGAGCGAGAGAAGGCGCATAAAATCAAGCTATGCCCGATACACACCGTTCGATAGATTTACAGCGTTGTAATAATAAAACTGGTAGAATACGAGGGTTGCATGGGGCTTTATTAAAACGTAGCGGTTTATGGAAGTTCGACCGGGATCGATACTCGCGCGGCGCTCGCGAATTCGTCGGCTGTTCCCTCGTCTCGTTCGGCTTCTCAGGCTCAGGAACGGCTCTGGATCCGTCGATTCGCATTGCTCGGAAAGCTGGATGAATAAAAATACGCTGACGTAACGAGGTAACGCGAGCGTGGGTCTGGAATCGAGAGGATCGTTGTCGATTACGACTGGGATTGCGTAACGTCTGTCAGCAGCTCGAAGGATGCTGCTCGGAGACGCAATTCTCTCTAAAACTATATCTGTAGAGAACTTGATAGCAGGTCTCTTAGCATTAGAAAATCGAGCGTCCGTTCGTTTCGAGTTGTTTATCGACGTCTCGAGGAAACGCTACAGGTAGTTTCCACGGAGGCGTCCCTCTCGTCGAGCGTCGTTCGCGGCACTCGCGATAAGACGAGCAAGCGAGTCGAGGGAAAAGAGCAAAGGCGAGAGAAAAAAGAAGTTAAGCAAACATAGACAAGAGAGAAGAGAGGGCGAGCAAAGGGCTCGCGACTTGGGGCGAAACCGCGGGAGCCCCCCGAGCGTTATTTCTGGAGGAAGATTCGGTTTCCGGCCCGCGGCACCAATTTGTATAATTGCTGTTTTCTCTGAAAGCAGCTTCGCCACGCTCCCTTGTGTCCAGAAAAAACCTGCCACCCCTTTCGCCCGTCGAAAAACGCCGAAAGACGCTCCTTTGAGTCGACGCTGGCGTCGATGCCTCGTCGCTTACGCGCCGCCCTCCTATCTCCTCCGCATCTCTCCCCTTTGTGATTCTCATCGGTCCATTATCGTAATTGGCAGACGAATCGATGGCTGATCGCTCCTAGTTTCGAGATACGCACGAAACTCTATGCACAATGGCAAAGTGAAGCGACGAATGATGTTTTTCGAAGAACTCAACGACTGATCTTCTACTGTCGTCTGCGGCGCGAGGGGTTGTGAAACAGGGGTTAAGGTTGTCGAATACGAAGGCGCGACTTAATCCAGAGTATATTCAGGGTCGCGCGCGAAACGCGTTTACGTATGTTCGTTACACAGGTAACGCGGTATCAGGTTCGTGAATCGACTGGCTATCTAAGTGAATAGGAGGCTGATTAGGAGTTCTGGCGCATCCCCCGAACTGGTAGCTAAGGGAAAGGAAGGCGGCTTCTCGTTATTCGTTATTTGACTCCGCGAGTCGGCTGATCCTATCGGATCCCGAATGCCGTCTGCATGGTTATATTATTCGCCAGCACCGATTTGACATTCGCTCCGCGAGCGTACGTAGCCGTTTTTCCCTTCAGGAATTCTATCTTCCCCAGCTCTCTCGTTTGGTGTTATCGGAGAGTTGAGCTTCGCGGCGAATTGAATTCGAGGGTAAATTGTACGGTACGTGGCGCAGAGTGGTGAGCGGCGGGGTAAATTGCTCGTCAAAAGGACGCAGAAAAGGTGGAGGACGGGACAATTTGGTAGGTCATAGTTGGGAGCTCTCTTCCTGTTCGCTGGTTGTCTCTTTGCGAGTGGCGGGCAGCGCTCAGACGTTTCGCTCGCGGTAATTGCAGAACGGAACGTTACACGGTCCACCCCTCCATCCGGTTTTTCATTTGGCCCCTTTTAGTGTCGACCTTAAAATAAACTTTGTAGCCCTGCGTCGTCGTCCTCATCGTCGTCTTCGTTGTCGTCTTCGTCGTCGTGGTCGTCGCCGTCGTTGGTCGTCGCTGGTCGTCGTTGGTCGTCGTCAGCGTCGACGTCTCCCTCCTCTGCTCTTCCTCTCCCTCTCGCTCTCACTTTCTCTGTATGCTTTCTCATTCTCCTCCGCAATCTCCTCTCCGCTCCGTTTGGTCTGTGCGTGTATGTGTGTGCGCGCGCGGTCCCGTCACGGCAAGTCAGCCAAAGAAGCGCGGCCGAAGGAAATGAAAGAGGGAGGGAACCGTCGGAACCGAGGGAAGAAAGAGGAGCGCGGAGCGCGGTTCGAGAGACATCCCAAAGAGTTACAGCTTTCAATTTAGTACTGCAAACACTCGCCGCGAGTTAATATCTGCCTTCCATTTCCTGGTCTAACCGAGTCAGCCTAGCCCGCGAAAACGAGTCCGTGAAACTTGTCACCGGGTTGTTCCCGCGAGAGGCGAGGCCTAGCCGGGCTGCTCTCCACGGTACGTCGTTCCCCCGAGTAAGACGATTACGCGGTCTCGATTAAATGTCGAGCGCAAATTTCCCTGGGATACTCTGAGTCCCGTAAAAATGTCAGACGCTCCTAGATACCGCTTGGTAATGGCGTAGAATCGCGGGTAATCGAACGCGAGCTCGCTGTAAGAGAGAAACTGTTCAGGAATTATCCGCAATGACACGGTAAATAACGACGCGGCGTCGCGTTATGAGAGCGTGGCACGCGAGGACGCGGTGCTCGTAGCTAAACGGTCTTCTGGTGCGTGTTGCAGGTCGCAGTGCAGCCGCGAGGATGTGAGGAAGGATGCACGCAGGACCGCGTGAGATCATCGTGATCGCCGGGAGATGGCCGCGACGCCCGTATCGACGTGATCCCTCGAGCGAAGAAGGGAACGCGAGGGACCGGGCACGACGTCGAGCGATGCACTGAGGGCCTCGGCTAACCGCGGTGGCACACGAAGCGAGGCGCAGCTAAGGAGTAGAGCAACGAGCCAAACCGCGAGGATGGAGGAGGTGCGCGGCTCCCCGGCGCGGCGGCTTTCGCAGATCCTCGACCCGATCGCGCGGCTCGCGACCGATTTCGGCTCGAACTCGGCCCCGTGCAGCCCGAGGCTAGGCGTGCGGGGCCACGAGGCGAGCACTGGCATCGTTCAGACGGGCCCGTCGGCAGAGCCTGGGACGCGCAGACAGCAGCAAACCGAGACGAGCCGCAGCGGGCTTACCAGCGGCCCGGAGAGTCCTCGACTATGGCCAAGGCAGTTCCGTCAGGCGCCGGCACCGCCGCCGCGACCCAGACACGGGAACAACGCGAACAACAACCACGCCGCGGGCAACCTCGCCGCCGGAAGTATACCGGCCCCGGTGCACGCCAGGGACTCGCCTTACGTGAACGTGCCGAATCTGTTGTTCCAAAAGGAGAAGGGGTTCGCGGAGACTGCGAGGAGCGCCGGCTACGTCGAGCTCAGGGACGCGAAGCCAAAGTGCACCCCGTACGACTTCACCTCGGAGCCGAGCGGACACGTGGAGTACGCGGACAAACGGACGTTCGCCGCGCAGACCGACTTCGACGGGACGTCCGGTTGCTACGACGCGAAGGATCTGGCCGCGTTCGCCAGAGCGAGGTCGAACTTTGACCCTGGACCGGCGCAACCCCGCGGTGGACACTTCGATAGAGCGTACTCGTTTTCCGGTAGACAGCCGGAGCATAGCGCAAGGATGTTCGCGGAGAATCGACTGTACGTGGAGCAGAGGAACGTGGCGGCGGCGGCGGCGGCGGCAGCGGCAGCAGCGGCGGCAGCGGCTACCTCCGAGGCGAAGAAGGAGAAGCTGGAGAGCAGACCCGCTTACGGCTCCTCCAAGAGCTTCGATGGATACTCGGCTGCGGTGGAGGAGCTTAATTGGCAGGAGAGGTGCCTCGAGCTGCAACTCGAGCTGCACAGAAGCAGAAGCCAGGCCACCAGGGTGCGAGACATGCTTCGCGAAAAGGTCAGTGTCTATTTGCCTTGCTCTTCTTCCTCTACTTCTCTCCGATCCTCTAGCTCCATCTCTTTGGCCACCGTCTCTAACTGTAGTCGCTCGACTTCGCGGCGCGCAACTCCAGGATCGAAGTTCGTTTTAGCTTGAACGGGAAAACCAACTCGTTACTCTCTGCAGTCACCCCACGCCACGGCTGAACCTTTAGAACCGGAACGCGCGTAAGCTCCGTTCGAACCGGAAAAGGTCGGGAGACCACCCTGAAAGCAGTCCCATAGATCGTTGACTAATTCCTCGAGAAATTCCCCTCGCTCTATCGAATACCTATCGAATGCTTCCCAGGCGGTTCGTAAAGTTACTCGATTACATCAGCAGGCGTGAACGGGTCTTTGAATCCCTTCCTGGCCGCGTGTCGCCACGGTTCGATTCGAGAACGAGACTGAACCGGTCCTCGTTACGATCCTCGAACAATTTATACCGTTCACGGCCGGTTTTATCCGACGCTCGACATACGTCAAACGAATCGCAGAAGGGTGAACCGGTCGACGAAGAGAGAAAGAGAGATAGAGAGGAAGAACGTCGGTTGGGTACATATGTCTTTAGTATGCATGGTCACGCGTTGCGATTTAACGCGGCCACCCTAGATAAGGCACATAGCCGCCGCTATGGAGGGCCGTGGAATGGTCTCTTCGCTTCTTGAAAACCCCTCGTGCCTCTTAGACCGAATTGAATCACTTGCCGGATGAGGAGGCTCCACCGGTTCAGGTTTAGGCTCTTCCCGGTCGGAAAGTCACACGGACGGTAAAATACCGAACGATTAGCTTCGAACTCGACTGGTATCGCACTCGTAGCAGCTATAAAATCAGCTGACGAAGCGGAGAGCCACGGCTACAGTTCCTTATCGGTTTGGTATCGCGCCTCCGAGGTGAAGCCCGTTGCGCGTTGCTTGCATCACTACCGGATCGTTGTCCTGATTGACGTAACGTTTGTTTACAGCACGCTTTGCTCGCGGCATGATTCGAGATTACTCCGCCACTCGAACCTCTCGTTCGATTCCATCCCGCGTCTTCGCGTTCCACGCTGCATCCAGCTGGATGCTGGCTCTATTATCAGCTGGAATCACCAAATTGGTATCCACATGCTCGCGTACGGCAGTCCGCGTTCCTTCGTTAATATGCGAACATTCGTAAATTTCTTGGGTGATACCTACGAATGCGCGAGTACGAGGATTAGATTATCTACCTCGAGGGCGCATTGCTTCCCGCGGGGCGCAATTTCATACGACGCCATACCCCGGGCAAGAATCCCTTCGGTTAGCCGAATCGATAAATAGCCCAGCTTAATTGCAATCCCACCGCGTTCTAACAAGCAGAAGTTACGACAAAGCGCGTAATCCGCGTCTACCTCTCGCGGAGAGCCTCCTCCACTTCCCGTGAAGAGGGGCTCCGAAACGAATTTCGCCAGCTCGACGGTGGTTCGCGAACGGATCGATGGCGTAGCCGCGTCGCGCGTACACACGCGGTGCAGTTTCCTGGAAATTGCTCACGTGCTCCGAGAGTTGACCTTTCGTCGCGTGACAAGAGCCCACATTCCGGTTTCACGGTCGCGCCACGGAAATAGTTCGGCTAGTTATAGGAACGGTAGCGGGTGGGTGGCGGAAGATAGCGGGAGCGGGGCAAGCCTAGGCCAACTCCTCGGCTATCCGCGTATCGCGCTCTTTAAAGCCTCTTCAAAGGGCACTGACGAGTAACGGCCTCGTAAAAAAATTAACAGCACTCGCGTGCTTCCGCCGCGATACGATTTCCCTCGCAAGTTAAAAGCCCTTCGAGTAACGTCGTTTACGCCGCCTCTACGGCGACCCCCGTGGAAAAACGGTAGCGGTAGGGTAGCGACGAGACGGCATCGAATGGCCGACGCGAAAATCCGCGCAGGCCAGTGCCGCGCCGCGGAATATTCGGTTTTCCGCGCGTCGAATTTTCCCCAGGCTTTCACGCTTCCTCCTTTGCTGACGTTTCCGCCGGGCGCGTCGAACGGTCGCGCGGCTGAGCGTTAATGCAGACAAACTGCGGCCGAAAAAGGGTGAGAACGGGCGAGCGCGTGTGTGCCTCTGTCGTGGGGGATGAAAACGTTGACGAGAATTCGGCGAGCGGTGCGCTCGCTCGGAAATTATACCGTCGCCTCCACGGGACCGCCATATTCCGAGGTTTTTGCCTGGCCTGTCCCTCGCGTTCCACCCTCCTTCCTTCCGGCTACGGTTTTATTCCTGCCCGCTGAAAACATCCAGTTAAACGGGAAATCGGTAAATATCGCGACGCTGATCGGACGCGTTCGTACGTGTCGATGGCCAGTGCTTTCGACGCCCGTTTTCGTCTCTCTTTCTCTCTTTCTCGTCTTTTTTTCTTTATTTCACAGCGCACGGGTGAAATTTTGACGCGCGTTGTTTGCGAATATTGATTTAGGGCGTCGGGATGATCGTAGCTAACCGTGCCAGCGGCAATTTGCAAGGGAAAGTGCGGAGGAAATGTTGTTGTACAGTGGGTGATGCGTTACTTTCGATGAATAAATTACACGGGTAACCTTTTCGAGGCGGCGGATCCAAAATGGCCGGCACTCGTCTGCGGAGCATGATGTTAAAACCGTCGAGCATTATGCTCCGTGGGAAATACGACATCGTTCAAGTTGATGCAATCTTCGTAAGAACGTCTTTCCCGGGCTTCTTTACGCGAGCGTATCTCTCGTGTTCGCCTTAAGTACCGTCTTGCCGTGGATTCCGGCCGACTGGCCCGAGTCCCGTCTTAAATCTTCGTTAGAATTTCTAATTTACCCACCGTCGTCGTCGTCCGAACTTGGCGATCCGTCGAAAGAAACGGTCCCCCAGCCAGTCGTTATTTTCCACCAAGCTTTTCCACCCCTTCTATCTGGTTCCCTTTGTCCGCAGCCCGTGCCTCTCGTTATTATCTCGTTCCACATCGCGGCGCAGCCCCTCTCCAGCTCTCCTCCGCCGTCATCTTTGTTCAACGAGTGGCGATGCGCTTGTTTCCGCAACGACGAGCGAAACTGCCGCGGCGGATGCAGAATCGCGGACCCGACGCCTGCCATCCGAGTTTCTGAACTGTGTCACGTCTACCACGCGCGCACTCGCCCCGTTCCACGTTCCACCGTCGCACCACGTTCAACGGTAGGAGACCCTCGAGCTAATAATTCAGACCAGTTGTTCGTATCGATTCAATTAATCTTGCCGGGCGCAACTATTGGGATTTAGCCGGAGTCGCACCGCGTGATACATCGCGTCAAACGCCAAACAAGACATCTATCGCCGGTACGAACACGCGAGCCAAGCGGTTTAACCGTGTTCGCCCCGTTCCATACCGTCCCGTCATCGATCTGAAAAACAGGTTCCCCCCGTCCCCGTTCCACGAACGGACGTAAATTTCGCTAATTTCCGCGGTCCGTTTCTTTCCTATCGGCAATTGACGTCGTTGCGTGTCCCCGCTCGACCTCGTTAGCGGCTCGCCGGCCGGAAATCTCCTCTCTCGCGCGGCTATTTCCCGTCCTCGCTACCGTTAAAAGGGTTAATTCGCGAAGGAACACGGAAACAGTCGGAAACGACGCCACGCGACAGTCTGTCTAACCGGCGACAGCTCGTTATCTGAGCGACGATGACAGCTCGAACCGGGCCGCGCCTAAGCAAACGTCGTACACGGACAGACACAGTGGCACGTAACTGGTACCGCGAGGGGATATTGTTCACCAGTCCTATTAATATTGCATTCCATCGGTAGCAGTAGCGCGCGGAACGGCCGCGTTCCACATATATAAAGGCCCCGTATCAATATTGATTCGGCAAGCGACGCCGTGAATGGAGGCTCCCGTGCAAACAGACGAGGCCTTCCGCCGCGCCGCGCGGATTTCTAAAGGCCGCCTCCTCGGCACGGGGTTGCCTCCTTTTCCACCGTTTTCAAGACCTATTTACGGATGAAACGGATGTTAACTCGCAGTCTCGCCTCCTCCGCCCTGTCACCCGTCAACGGAAAGGATATTGAAAGCCGAACGAGCGACCGAGCGAGCTCTGATCGGCCGCATCTCACGCGTTGCAATGGAATATTGAAAATTCAGGGCTCCCACGACGAGTATCTCTCTTCCTCCCCCTCGCTTTGTCGCCGCGGTTTCCATTGCCACGAGTCTTCTTCTTGTTTTCCACCTCGATCGGCTGAGAGGAGCGGCAGAGCGGGAGAGATATTGGTTTTATGGGCTGTATTTAAAGAGCGGACAGATGAATGGAGTGCATTTATACGGGGTGCAATTGTCGTTTCGATAAATTTATTCGACGAACGGCCCCGCGTCGCGAACGGGGACGTGATCCGCAGGGCAATGGTTCTAATGAAATGATTCGCGTCGCGGAACGCTTGGTGTCGTTGGATTTTCGGTGATCCTTCGCGAACTTAACGAGCCGTTTTGTGTGCGTCCCGACACCTTCGATGTTTGCGTTTGCGGCCCCATTGACGCGCGACCGCGGACAAAATTGCCCGATGGAATCCGCGCGCGAGCCGTTCGACGGCCCACAACTTTTCATTAAAATCGTCGCTGATGCGTTCACGCGCGAAACACCGTTTAACAATCGATGGTCGCGACTGTACGTTTCTCTTAAAAAAAAATATATATATATATCCGCGAGCCCGTTGCCACGCGTCTCCTTTTCTTGGAACGAACCGTTTTACGTAACGCGGTGGACGTCATCGGTAGCGAATAATCGTCGCTCTCGTGACCAGCGGTCGGGGAACGAATTTCAACGCCAAACTGGAAGACAAACGGAGGGGAATAATTGCATGACTCGCACGAATTCCGCCCACGAATCGAGGACGACGACGGTTTAATATCGATCACGACGTCCGCGCTTCCTACGTTTCCTCCGTTTTTCCTTTCTATCGGTTTTCACGTCCGTCTGCCTTCGAGAATCGCCTCCTCCTGCGACTTCCCTCTACTTCCCTCGATAGCACACCGCGAGCTGACTTATCGATGCCCATTGCGTTATGCAACAGAGTGAGAAAGAGAGAAGTGGAGAGAGAGAGAGAGATCCTCTATTGATACAGACGATGGTCCTGTGTATAACCCAATGCTCGCGGGACCTATACGACTCAGCCACCCGTTACATTACCGTGAAATATTCGCCATTACCTTGATTTGTATGCCTCCTGAACGGGTCCCCGCAGCGTGTCCGTCAGCCGGTTGATTCGCCAGCGCTCCGCGTTCATTAATGTTTCATCGTAATGGATCGGCCGATTATCTCGCGCGCGATCGCTCGCGTCACTTTCGATTTCGTCGCCGTGACAGGCGCGCACGGGCCAACAACGCGTTCCTTGCCAACGTCCCGTTCGCAGGCTAGAACCGATTAGCCCCTGGTAATCCGTCTCTCCTGTTTTTCTCTCGCACCCTCGGTTCGCCGGGGTTTCCGGGCAAATCCGACGTGCGCAAACAGACTGGTTGATCACGGGTCGAGGAAAACTCGCGTACGGGGCTTCAGGGTATTAAGAATCGTTCGTTCTCCGGCTACCCTCCACCCGGTACAAACAGACCACCACCCTTGGCGATCGATCGAAAGTCGCCGCGACTCGTCGTTCCCTCGAAGCTAGCGTTTCGTCGAATCGAAACGGCCACGAAATTTCCGTAGGACCGTTTATCGGTCCTCCTCGGCTCATTTTCTTCCGGCGCTCTTTGTTTCCTGTTTCGCGTCGGCTCAGACCTCGCTGGCCGTGCCCGCAGGGCATCAAGCCAAACGCGCGTCGCACCGAACGACGACTGCCAGCGTCGAGAAGGGTGCCTCTAATTGGTCCCCATCTAGGAGGCCGTCTCAAAGAGAGAAGAACCGTTCTCCCCCGTGGCTCCTCCGTTTCCGCGTGCATCGCCTCGTCGTCCCACCTTGGCCGCGCGCGTACGAACGAGGCGTGTATCTCTGGCTCGTTTTCAAACGGCCAGGCCCTTTATCTCGTTCCGTATCGTTTCCGGCGCCGCCTCATGGCGAACGCGCGATTATATTCATCGCCGCGAGCAACTTTTCGAAATTAATATCGGCGACGGCCCGTTCGCGTTCGACTTTGCCCCCGCCGTTTCTATTTTCGTGCCCCGTCCGCTCTCTGCTCGTTTTCCCGCGGACCGCCACCAGAAATGTCTTCCAGCTTCGCGAGGGACGCTCCTCGAGCCGTGCTGGCCAAACGATCCGGATATTAACCGAACGAGATCTCTGCGCGAGTTAGCAGGCGAGTCTCTCGAAAGTGGATCCACGGTGCGATTCAATTTTCACGCCTCGCGACCAACCCCCTTTCACGTTGCGCGTACAGCAGACCCGCTCGTGTCTTGGACGTAACCAGCCGTATCGCTCGAAACGAATGCACCGGTGGCTAATGAAACCGGAGAGGGTGGAAGAGATCGGAATCGTCGTGGAAACTGTTCCCAGGTCTGTAGTTTCGCGCGCTGATAACCGAGCAGCGTCTCCACCGTGTCGCATCCGCGCGACTCATTAGAGCCTCGGTCACCTGTATGCGTCGTGTAATATTTTTCACGGTTTACGTCTACGTGCCTTGTCCCCGTGGTTCCCCGCCGCCAGTCAAGCATCCCTCTTTCGCTTTGAGGCAGACAGGAAGGCGCGCACACCAAGAGCCGCTCGACTCTCGGTTCCTTTCGTGGCACGAAGCCCTCAAAAGTCTCTCCCTCGGCCCTCTCGTCGCGGCCACTCCGACGACAGAGGGATGAGTGCCGCGCGTACACACGTACACCTCACAGGGTGTCTCCTTTCAATCCGCTCCGCGGCGCGTCTGTCGTGGAAAGCTGCCTGGAAAATTGCTTTCTTGAGTGCTCGCGGGATTTGCGACCACTGTTTTACATGGCCTACAATCTTTTCCAGCATCCGCGTCGGCGTGCCAGTTTCTCCTCGAATCCGATGCGTCACCGAAAAATTTACTCCGTCAACTGGCAAGCTTTTTCTATTAATTACAATTTTGGTATCTACGCGCGCATGGATAGTTTGGTACGGGTAACGAGAGCGGTTATCGGTTCGAAGTTATCAGACACTCCGTATATACGGACACACGATTCGTACGAAGGGTCGAGGAACGTCGCGAGGGTAGGAGGAGCGAAACGGAAAATTACAATCTGCGAACTCCTCGTTGTAACCGACGACTACGTCGGGTTGCACGGCACCGGGAAGCCCGGACATCGTGTCCAATTAGTAGCCAAGGCAGCGGGAAACTTTAACGAAATTCGAGTTCGGAGAATTTGCGTCTCAATTAAAACTTCGCGTCCCACGACACGACGGGATCGTTCTCCACCGGGCCATGAAATCGGCCCGTCCCGAAGACATTCAACCCAAAACTTTCGCCACGATTTTTAGATCCGCATCACGGCTCGAGTCACCGTCCCTTGTACCGCGTCTCTCTCGAAATAATCGCTCGCTGACACCGGTGCCAAATCGCCCGACCCACCCTCCCACGCGGGTCACGCGCGAGCCACTCGAAAGTCCTCGAGGCGGCGTAATTTTCCACTATTTTCGACTGCCATCGATAACCTCTGCCAAAATGCTTTCTCAGACTTTCCGAATTTCCAATCCACCCAGTTCCACCCCTGTCTCGCAACCGGTTAACTCGTAACGGCCTCGCGTCGCAACTTATCAGTGCGAGAACGAGCTGGGTGCCGTTAATGCCGGTTACGCGGCCCGTGGTAAACGTAACCGTTTATCTTTCACGCGGGGTGGCGATCCGTCCTCTTAAACCCTAACCAGAGATAGGAGCGGGCTGCTTATTATCGCGGAACACCTCGCGCGTGTCTTCTACACGCGTACGATATTTCATTTCGAATGAGATACGAGTCGTGTGCGCGCCCACCGTCCCTGTTTCCCCCGGTTTCCCCCGATTTACCCCGGTTTCCCGTCTGCCGAGGATGACGAGAGCACGGGCTCCGGCCTCGAGACGGCTGGAATCGGAGTTGGATCGATAATCGACCAGCCTCGGGTGTCAACCGGAAGAATACGATGGGACGTGAAACGAGCACGAATCCGAGGGCACCCTACCCGCTGGTTTATGTATATTTTTGCATCGAAATCGGTGTCCCTTCGAAAAAATAGAGCCGTGAGATCCGTTTCCACGTGACTACGGCATCCGTTTCGTTCTCGCATCGTGGAATTGTCAAGCGTCGATCATTTCTGTCGGACTTGGAGAAAGTAGTTGGATTTCTGTTGCTCGCAGGAACAGAGTCGCGTCTTCCGTTCGCTGCCAGGTTCTCCTCGGAGTCGCGTTCGAGGTTGCAACCGGAAGTCCATCGAATTCGACCCTTTATTTGCGGAGCGGCACGCGAAGAACGGAGGACTCCAACGCGACTTCTCGATTCTCTCCCGTTGCCAGCGTCTACCAGAGCCGGCGCCACGACGCCGGGCGTCTCGTCTGCCTGGGAAAAGTTCCACGCCAATAAGCGACCGCGTCTGAATAAATCGAGCCCCTCTCCTTCGCTCTCTCTCTCTTTCTCTCTCGAACTGGACCACCCTCTGGCTTTTCCGCGCTGCACAATGCTGCATCGACGAAACGAGCGGACCTTGTATCGATTTAGAATAGATTTCTACTCGTTGTTTTCGTTTCGTCGTTCCTGTTTTGCTGCGACTCTGAGTCATCGAGTTTCCGAGAGCGCCGAAGTCATCAGGCAAGATTCTTTTCAACTTCGCCAGCGTGGAGAACGTCGCTCGTAAGATAGAGGTGACGCGAAACGGGGGCGTAAGGATCGGTTAAAATCGCTGGTACAGTCTCGTAAAGAGACGAAAGCTTCTCCTCGCCTGGTCTCTCTAGTAAATACGAATTAAGGGATGGGAAGTTTGCAAGTCGAGAAACTTGCGAGATGCGGAATCGTTTTTTACGGCTCCTGGATCTTCTCGACTCCTTAGGCAGTACGTTTTTATCACGAGCCCAGCGCCTCTCTCACGGTCGTTTACCGGGTATCTCGAGTCTTTTGATTATCGCTGGAGGTAAAGGGACCGCTGTCTGGTTTTTCGGGTTTCCTCAAGGAATTGTCGCGCATCACGTTGCACGCGATGTATACGCGTACTTTCAGAGTATTTTCTGAAAAGTCTGAGATTAAAGCCTCGCAGACGGCACGGTCTTCTTCTCAGAGGAATGATCAAAGCCCTGCTACGCTTCCTCTCGACGTCTCTTCCGGCTCCTGTCGGAGGAGAGTCCCTTTTGACCCAGTTCATACATCCGTTTGTAGTTCACCTCAAGAAACAGGTATCACTCCAATCTCAGTGTCCATTCGGTTCCTCGTTTGCGACGTGAACTCTGCCATCTGAATACTTCGCTAAATGCTCGTAAATCCCACTCGAGGGTTACGTTCAAATAACGAGCATTTTTTGTCACGCGACTCGAAACTCTGAATCGCGTAATATTTCTCCTGGAGAACACGCGACCAATGTCCCCAGTTTAAATGCCACCCATTTAATGTCCATATAAAACTCTCGTACAGTATCAAAGCCCTCGTGAATAATTCCTGGCGACGACTTTTACCAACGTCGAAACGATTCGGCGAACGCGAACTTAGGAATCGCGAAGACGCCTGTTCGAGCCGCTGATTAAGTATCCACGAACCGCAGTCCGTGTACCGATACGTAACGAGGTGTGCCGGATACGGAGCCAGTCGATTCCGCACGTACGGTCCACCCTCGACGCCCGTGATAAAACCCTATCGAGAAACCTGTCCACGATATCCCCCGGATAGTACACGACTTCCCCTGGTCTTTTGCGGGGCGACGAACGAGCGGCGCCACCTTTTCTACCACGGCCGATGAATTTCGCCGGTGGTTACGGCCACGAGGACGAAATTGGAAAGCCCTGGGTTTCCGGGATGAGGTCCGTGTACGGTTCGAGTGCCGCGGCGCTATATACCAGGATGGATCCTTCTCTGACTAATTTCCCGGCTCTCCGCCGGGGCCCTTCGCCCGAATCGAATCACCGTGAAAACGCGACGGATGAAAGGGCAATGGGGATAATTCGATACTGACCTTTCCCGTCCAGAGGTATAATTACGTTTTAATCATTCAGCTGCGTACCGATTTATTCCCATTCGCGTGGATCGATCCGCCGTGCTGGCTGATTTCTGCTAATGTTTTCGTTAATTCGTGATACTTTATTGAAAAGAGTAGAAGAGTAGAGAGATATACAGGTGTATTCTTGATTGATAATTAAGCTATACAAGTAGCTGGGCTAGTTTCAGTGGAGCGTGTAGGGGTTTAGAAATTTTCCATATGCCGGTGAAAATCCACCCTGAACGCCGACAGTCTCGACGAGAATTGATTAAGCCCGGTTTAACCCTTCGTTTGAACCCTCTGGTGGCTCGTAATCGTAAATTGGGGTAGCTCTCGCCCCGTCCCCATACATCGCCAACCGAGAAGTGTCGCCCTACCTCCGAGTGTTCTCCTTTAATTCCAGCCTGTACGCACCTGTACACCCTCTTTCGGACACGCCTGCTTCCGGGTGTTGCCGCCGTTACACGTACCGATTCCTCGAGCTTAAAAAATTTACAACGCGACCACCCCCAACCGCGCACCCCAACCCCGGTTCGCGTGACCACTCAACGTCCCGTCTTTTTCCTCGAGCGATTTATTCTTGCCACGGCGTCTCTGTGTTTCTTCTCTGTTTGCTCCTCGAGCGTAATCGATATTCGCCCGCAGTGCAGTCGCCAGCCTCGTCGACCTTATGAATTTCATCTCGCTAGGATCGCGGACCAGGCACACCCTCCCGAATCCCTGTCATCAGGGACCGTTTCGTTTCGTTTCGAGTAATTCTCCTCGTCGTCTGTCTCTTTCGCCGTTCTGCTCCCATTGAAACGAGTCGGGACGATTAGGGGTGGCTTTGCAATGCCGGTGAATTTGCAAGGCTTTTCCGGTCGAACGATGTCCGGTGGAATTTCGGTCAGCTCTCCTATCGGACCGTGCTAAATCCGCGACGCTGAAACCGTACGAACAATGATCGTCCGCGTAGAAAATTCGCGATTCGATCGTTTCTTCGTTAAAAAAAAGGACGAAGTATCTCGTTCGTCGCGAGGGATAGTCTCGATCGATTTCACCAGCGACCTCGCGATATCATATTCAGACGAACGGAGCATCGTAACGCTCGTTCCATGCCTCGGGATAAAAAACCTCCCTCTGGCTGGGCTGGGTATACGTCTTCGGAACTCGTTTCCCAGGAAACTGCCACATGTAAGCACCGAGGAATAATCCAACCCCCGGACTTTTCCACGCGTTCCGCCCACCGTTGTTGGATGCGTAAATCTCGAGGAAAAGCGTACCTTGGAGGAGGCGAGGAACGGTTTCACAGTCCAGGGACGAGGAGCGTTCACGAAGGTCTCATTTGACCAGACGTACGATAAAGCTCGTGTCTAACGGGCCGAAGACCTACCCCGCCACGTTCCATCGGCGGTCCCCCTCGCCCTTTACGAGCGGATTCTTTGTATAAGGGTTGCTCGTACGTCCTACGACGCCCCAGATAGCGCGATTCAACAGGCAGCAAATTGTGCTTGCGCCCGCGACACGCCGGGGCGAGGCTGTAACGAGATCGCAAACGGACGCACCCCCTAATATACTCGCCCGCCGATACGCCAGCCTTTCTCTCTCTCTCTCTCTCTCTCTCTCTCTCTTTCTCTCTCTTTCGAGCTCCTCTTCGATATTGCTCGACGAGAGCGTCACGAAAACAGAGCGTATCCCGTTTCTAGACGGAACCGTGTGTATCGAGCTACTCAGCACGGGATGGCTCGATGATACGAGATATCGGTGATTCGAATGGGTTTCCAACTGCCTCGTTTCCGTTCATTCGAAGCCGTGTCTAGGTTTTGATAGCCCCCAGAGAGAGGTATGGAACAGCGAGAGGTTTAGAGCATCGATTTTTATCTTCCCTCGTTTCCAGCAACCCCCATCGCTCGCGTCTCCTCCCGTAAGATTGGACGGCGAGCGATGGACACGCGTCAGGTGCACAGGTGTTCCCAGCCGTGAATGGGAGGGCGGACAATTCCGGGGGTAATTCCTCGACAGGCGCAATGTAATCTACTTTTGACGGGGAGCACTCGTCGCGGACGTTCGTTCGATTCGCGAGCGGCTCGTAAAAGCTGTCGCAGCGCGACCGATCGGATCGATGCGAATTTTTTTGTTGGCATCGCCGTTAGAGCGGCCTGTATCTCTGTTCGTGCTCTATTCAATGGCACCGAATGGCTGTCGCGGGTCGTCCATCGAACGGATTCTCCGCTAGCGCGAGCGACGCGCGGTCATCGACGAGCGCATTGTCGCGCGGATACGATTACGACGGGTTACCAGCCGGAACGAGAAGAATTGATATCGCGATACCCTGGCGATACGTTACGTGGATTGCGAGGAACGCGTTCGTGGCGTTATCGCGTCTCGCGACGGCGCGACGCTTTTTCGCATTCGAAGCGATCCGACCGATCGATAAATCCTCTCGATCGCGTCCAATTGCCTCGTCCCGTTGATGTTCGCGTTATTACCGTCGTACGCGTCGACGAGAGAATCGAACGAGCCAATTCGCCGGCTATTTAGCTACACCGTGTCGGAATAGTTACCATTTATATCGAAAGACCCGATTACTAAGCGAGCACGGTTTCATCTCGAACCGTCAAAGTCACTTTCCAGTTTTACCACCACCGTGAGCGTTTCACTTATCATCGTGGAAACTTGGAACGCGGTAGATCTCGCCTGGAAGCCCCGTCGAGATCGCCTCGACGTCTCTCAGAATACAGCAATTACATTTCAATGAGAAAGCCGATAGTATCGGAATCCACCCGGAGTATAACAATACCACTCTTTGTCTCTCCCTCCTTTATCCCGTCGCGAGCTATTTCTTCGTATCCCCGGGATCCACTTTCGGAATTCAACGCGATTCAATCCCCAAACGAGAGTTCAGTAACGCGGCGGGCGAGTCGCGCGACTAATAATCTCGCGGCGGGGCGAATATCTCCACGGAGGTTCCGCGAACGTGATAACATCCCCGTGGCAGCCGGAGCGGGGATTTCGCGGCTCGAATTTCTAAATAACCTCACGTTCGATCGGTTCGCGCCGGTTGATTTTCCACCGGTTTCCACGGGCGTTGGCAAATTTCCCCGACGCGAACGCCGGGAGAAGTTCCAGCGGCCGAGCCATTGTCTCTCGCTCTCCGTTCTTGCCTCGTGATCGATCGCGGTCGTTCCACTTTTCGCGAAAGTTGCTCTTTGTCTCGCCTCCGCGCGGGAGAACGTAAAGTGAAATGGATCTTGGTGGAAACCGTTCCTCCGCGTACGTGCGCCGCCCGTACACATCCGTCCGGCCGTCTCTCTACGTGTCTTTCAATGGACTGGTACTTGTTGAATTGTTAGACGTACCGTGTGCCCTCTCATAATTGAAGCGATTACCTCTCGTGGAAACGAGCACGCTATTCTTCTCGTCTCGCGTAACACTCTCTCAATCGCGTATCCGATAAATTTGTAATTAAAAAAAAAAAAAAAAAGGAGACCGCGGTCGTTCAAACCGCCGCTCCCACGTACCGTGGAAATTATGGACCCCAGCTTTCCAACGAGACTAGAGAAACTAGCTGGTAGCGCGATAGAAATATCAGAATCCGTTGATTCGATAAACGGATTCGAGTACTCCCAAACGGCAGGTTTCCACAGTAACAGGTGATTTTTCATTACGCGGGACCTGGGCCCGGTGTTCTTCCGGTCGGTGAGAGTAATGGAAAACCGGCGAGGGTAAACCCGTGAACTTTTCGACGGCTGGAGAGAGGGACGACGCGGAAATAAAAAGATCCTGGCCCGTGATTAAAAGCCCTTGGGCAACAATTGATTTTTCCCCCGTGTCCATTACACGCAGACACGCAAGCGCGCGCGGGCAAACAGCAGGTACCGAGGGACACGCAGGTAGACGGGAACCGCGGGCCTCGAGTGTCCGTCCCGTCGGCTCCACGGCATCGAGGCATCGACCGCCGGGTAAGTAAAGAGGGGCGAGAGTTTTCCACGAATTTGTACGAGGCCGTCGCCCACGATTCACCGTGGGAAGAGAGAGGACGTCGCCCGATCCGCGTCCGCGAATTGAAACGATTTTACTCGATACCAGTCGCCAGGCCGAGCGGGGACGTGCGCGGAATAGAGCCAGCCAATTTTTACGCCCGTCGAGCCGAGGACTTCGCCCCCGAAAAACCGAGATACTTCCGGAATTTGTTCCCCGGACCCGGTTCCCGATCAATTTCTGCGTGCTCCGTGAAATTTGCGTGTCTGGCGTCGATGTATATTTCGGTTGAACGGCGGTACCTCCTCGCGCGCGATTTCACCCTGCTCTATTTACACTTCTGTCTGGCTCTAAATTTCAGAAGCAAGTTGCGCGTGAACTTTGCAAGCTCCGCGTCTGAACTTTTCCCGCGGACGCGATACGATTCGGCTGGGGAAAGATTTCAGGTCGCGCTCCTCCGGTTCCGCCCTCGAGTCCGGGGTGTTGGCCAGGAACGGCAGAAACGCATTACGACCCGCTGTTCATCACGGGAAAACTGGGTTACCATTAGGCGGAAACAATGGCCGCGGCGATGGAGGGTCTTTTTGCGCACCGGTTCCCGCCAGGATGGAACGGTTCGATGCACGTGTCGCTAACTCGTTACAAGATAGCTGCTCCGCGGGCGCAGCTGTGCCTACGCGCGGACGCGACTCCATTCGACGTGGCCCGGACGCTTTTGACGCCGAACGGCGTCGCGCGATTGGCAGATCTCTCTTTCTCTCTCTCTCTCTCTTTCTATCCCCCTTTGCGCACCGCGGGGCCTAAAGCTCACGTCCGCCCGATCCATTTATCCCCGCGAGGGGAAAAAAAAAGGGCCAAGGAAAAAGCCCGCTTTTATTGGACGTCCGCCGTTCCAGCGACAGTTACATATTGCACCGCCTATAAAGCTTTTTCTCCTGCCGGCCGCGTTACGCGCGCCTTTTCCACCACGGACGCGATCATTCGCGGTTCCGGACGAACCTGGATCCCTGGCGAAGTCGAGCCAGTAATGGGTTTTCGCTACGTATGATGGAACGCTTTCGGACGGTTTAATCGCCGTGGTTTGCACGCGACTATTTCCGCTACCTGGACGCAACGTCTCGCGTTTACACCGATAGCTTTTACTCGAGCAAACTTACAGACGTCGAGGGACGCGAAGGATCCGATGCTGTATCCCGTTAAATCTCCTCCTCGATCTTCCCCATCTGAAGAAGTCGCAAATCCGCTGGTCTTGCATAAAATTTCGACAACCATCCCCTGGGTCCCCGATATTATCCCAGAGATCAAACTTGTTACCTCATCCTAAAGTCGTCGATGATCGATAACCGCGATCCTCCCCATCAACCGCAAATCCCTTAAATTCGGAATGGAATACGAGGAATACGGGGCTCGTCTTTACACGCTGGCGTTCAAGTGTTGGTAGCGATGAAAATTCGCCTTCTAGATGACTGTGGTCGCGAAAATTCCGAGGGTTCGCGAGATAAAGCTGGACGCCTCGACGCGAGATATTATTCAAGCGATATAAAATGCGCGGGTATAGGCGTGTCAGGGTTCTCGACGACCCCGCGCGACATCAACGCGGCGTTGGTTTTGTTCGCCGCGTTCTCCGCGGCAAAGGTATCGCGATGGCCTGCCAAGAGAAAACGTCGCGTCACCCGGCGCGGCGCGTTGCCTCTTGGGTTTCAAAGTGAAGTTTCCAGGCAGTCGCATGGAAACCACGAAAATAGGAACTGCGCCGACACGCGCTGTTTTCCAACGGGGCGAAGATTCGGCACAAAGCGGTGGTTACTCGTCGCAATGCGCGTTTCCCTTTCGCTTGGCGAGCTTGTTTCCAGCGCGCTCGTTACCTGGACTTTCTCATTTTCCGCGCGGGTTCATTAAACAATTCGATGCGGCCTCGGGAGCTCGCGCAGCACACCCCTCTCTCCCCTCGTGTGTTGATGGAACTTAAATTACGTTCTCTTGTTCAAATTCACCTCTGATGGATCCCGTAGACCAAGCATTATATTATCTTCCGAACTTGGAGAGTCTGTCTCTCGAGGCTACGCGTGACAGGTAACGCAGAAAAGTCACCGCGGGACTGCGAGAGGGGTGGTTTCCGCGGAACAAAAGGGCGCGGCGAAAGGAGAACGCGGCGCGTGTCCCGCGGGACTTTAACTAACCCTGAAATTAGAGATGCTCGCTCGCGGAGCGAAAGGGTCGGGTGAGCACGTATTCGCCCGGACGAAGGAGAGGCACCTGCGAGGGGCGAGCGTCGAACGCCGCGACAGAGCTAATTTTACAAAACGTCGCGTTTCGCCCAGGTAAATTATTATCGTACCGCCTGCTTCCGTTCCGGTTTCTACGAGCCGGGTCGATAGATTCAACGGCTCTGCCTCGCGTAGTCTAGGTCGGAGCGTGACCAAAACGCCGCGGGGGTGTTCGTGAAAGTTTCGCCCTCGGCCGCCTCGAGGGCTAAGCCGCGCCTGGGGGAATACAGGAGCAAGGTATTACGCGAGGGCCTGCTTTCTCCGCGTGATTCGTGAAAAGCTCGCAATAAAGTCCACCGACATTATTTATTAATTTCGTGCGTGCCTAACGGAAAAAGCCGCGACGCGACCCTCGCCCTTCGTTACGCGGAGAATGCGCCTGGGGGGGTTGAAGTGGCCGCGCTGGTTGCTGGATCCGCTGGACCCCATACATTCGACCCTCCTCTCGGTGAATAGTTTCCAAAGACCAACCGTAATACAGGACACCGGAGAATAAGCATTATTGGCCTTGGATCGTTACACTGTTACCCCGTAGAAACTACTGTCGTTGCCCAGGATTTTCTTAATTATCAGTAGGATACGCGATACGGGGTGAAAATCCGGACAATCTCGCGAAATATCGCGCGCAGTCTGGCAGTTATTGAAGGATTTAGTAACGCGTAGCTGTAAATAATTAAACCATCGTTGAAACGAATAGCAGCTGATCCGATTCCGAATCGTGTCAAGCGGCGATGATCAATTAGCCGTGCACCGTCTAGCATCGATCCATCGAAGATACTCGGCCAGTAGTGCCACCCTCTTATCTCTATCTTATCCGTCTCGTCCGACCTCGCGGATCTTCTTGACCCAGTGCAACGGAAACAGAGGACAAAAGCCGCGGCGCCAGGTTTTCTGCATCGTCTCGCTGTTCGTCCTCTCGCTCGGCACTCCGTGAAAACTGGTAAAAGTGGAACGTAGCTTTTAATATTTCATCAGTCGCTCGTTCATCAGTTCGCTCGTTCGACTCGATGGAACCTTCAACCGATACGATCGTTCGTCGATTTTCAGCAGTTCGATCGCACCGTGGTCGCGCCGTTGGTCTCGTTGGTTTCGTTGGTTTCGAGCGTTTACCTCGCTCGCCATTTCCCACGGGATAATATCGTCGCAGACGTCGTCGCGGGGAATATCCTTTTCCCGCGCGTCGTCCATTTTTCGGGCGACGAAAGGCTCTCGCGGGCTCGAAATTGCGGCTGCCACAGGAGGCCGGCTTGAAATGCCCTGGAAGCAAAATCGATATTTAATTTTAACGAACCCGAGGCCGCACAAAAGAATATTCCACGGCAGTCGGTTCTGTAACGAGACCGAGTCCGCCCCGTACTCCGGCTTTCACCCGTTCCTCCACCCTGTGGCTTTCTCAGCGGCTCGGCTCTTCGTCTTTGTGTCTGGTGTCTGCGTCACGGTGCCTGAACTCTCTCCTCGAGCGACCACCCCGCGCCTAAGGGAGGCGACGAAACTTGAACAAGCCGCGAAACTTCTGCTTTCCTTTCCCCCTGTTACGCCTAGGATTTACTTAATCCCTCAACGCGTCGCTCGCGCCAAAAAAAAAAGATAAAAAGAAACGAACCACGCTCCGTCTTCTCGCATCGCAAGCTAAATTTGACCAAAATTTCTTCGAATTTTTCCCAAGTAGAACGACAGCCACACGCAGCGGTGGGACGCAGCGAGCAATTTCTGCTCGATTCGCGTCCACGTACGCCTCGAGACGACGCGCGAGGCTTAGCACGCGACAAAGGGTGACTCGCGTCACGCGGTGTGACAAAAGTACCGCTCTCTCTCCAATGGGATCGTGCATTTCCCAAGGATTTCCAGGAGAACGGCCTCGAAAATTACAGGAGAGAAAGAGGGCTTATCCGTTGGTCCTCATCCCCTTGGAGCTGGCCGAGAGAACACGGGGCGGAGAGTGGACGAGTCCGTTCAGGGTCCGCCGTGGAACGACGTTGAAAGATCGTACAGGCTTCTTTCCACTCGTCCGCCAGACCCTCCACCTTTGTCCGGACCCTACCGAATCCTCTTTTCCCCTTTTTGCCTTTCTTTCCTCGCCGAGATAGATTCGATCGCGATAGTCTATACAGCGCCGCTGCAAACTTGATGGGACTTGCTTTCGCTCGAAGCCTCCGGTCCACGGAATTTCGACGGAAATCTGTGAACTCGTCCGGCTATTTTCCTTTTTCTAATTAAACGAATTCCTTCGACGATGATTCGCGTCCGTCTTCCGTCTCGACGCTGGAGAGCCTTTCAACAGCCGAATCTCGCGTTATTACCGCACGCGTATTCAATTTCCACGAGAGAAGCACGGCCTCGTCAAAGGAACGATCGCGTTCGCTCGATGGCGAGCTACGCCAGGGAGATTGAGAATTCCACGAGCGACGACGAGACGGGAATTGATCGTCGACAATCGGTCGACGATAAGTCGAGAGCCGGGGTAGCGAAAGTGAGGGCGCGTCGCGAGTACCGCGCAATGGACCAACTTTAGAGAGGGGGCTCTTGTTCTCCACCCTCCGAGTCGTACGTGAAGACATTTTCGAGGTACCATTAAGCCCTCAAAGGCGACGCTCCGCCGCGGAGCCGGCGGAGTAATTAATTCCTCGCGCCTAGAAATTTCGTTAGAGGGTCAGCCTTTGGAGAACCGGAGGGCACGGTTTCACCCCCTCGTAACAGCGGCTCCGGTATATCGCTCGTTTCTACGCGAGGAGCTCTCCACGTTTCTAGTACCGTGAACTTCGTTGAACTTGAATTTTTCTCGGAATTAATAAACCTCTCTCCTATTTCTTTTCTTCTTTCGCGAAGAGAAACGGTATCGCGTGCATGATGGTTACCCCGAATATTTCTTCCTCCGAGGCTGGTAATTTCAAGAGTCCGCCGTGTCGAACGAGAGGGTTAACAGAGGATTTGAAGGAGCACTCGCTTTATTGCGCCCGTTGAAGCGAACGGGTGACTAGATAAATTAAACGGCGGCAAAGGAACGAGCTGTTCACCCTCTCGCGGAGCAACGAGCCAGAGGGCGAAGGCTTGAAATTGCGATGGACAAGCATTTTAATTGCTCCCCTTGAAAAGAGAGAAAAAAAGAGAAGGAAAAAGAAGACGGGAAGGGAAATCGAGAGGAAAGTAACGGGGAAGCGGGACCGGCCAGCAATTTTCCCTCGAAGAACCCCTTTCCTAATATTCTCTCGACGATAAACCATTTAGTTTCCAGCATTCCGCCCCGGGTAAATACCGGGTACGCAGCCGGCACGTGGCAAGGTATACTTACAATCACTGAACAGTTCGTTTCGGAAGCGAAACTCGATTCGATCGATCCCCATCGCCCGCGGGCTTCCACGCTCTTCGACTTCTCCGTCATACACGCGCGTACGTTATACACCAGCTACTGCGCGATCCTCTCCGTTGCAATCGAGAAAAGTTCGGTCAAGAAAGACCGTACTCGGCGAACCTGGGGAAACGGGCGAAATCTCCTCGCGAGAATTTATCACGGCCGTACGAATCTCTCGACTCGAATCCAATTTTCGAGATATACGAGGGTGCGCGTTACACCTTCCTCGCAGTTCCCCCGCTCGAAATCATACCTTCTTCTCCTTGTTTACCGGCCGTGTAGCCGCGGTATCCGCTTGTCAAAATGAGATATACTGGCCGGCGAGGTGGCAACTTTCCTTCCGCGCGAAAATACTTCTCTCTGGGAATCTTTGGACCGAGGAAGACTTGGGGGGGTGCGTTGGTTTGGACACGCGCGAGCAGAAAAATAGATTCTTGCGGAAACGAGGAACCAGCGAGGCGGAGTGAGAGAGGCGGGGGTGGATGCCTGGATAAGCAGTCAATATATCGTGAGCTCTCCTCGGTCCTCTTCCTTTTACGAGAGCCATGGAATACGCTGATGCCGCACTCCATCCGATTCGATTGCCCTGATGTATAGACGCTTTTGTTTCCCTCGTCTCTGCTCCTCCTTCCTCGCTCTCTTTCCTTACCTTTCTCTTGTTCCTCGATTTTTTCTCGCCCGTCCCGGTGTGTCTCTAATTTTCCCTGGCTACTTCCCTCGATTCCACCACCGCGATAAATAACTCGGCACCTCGATAGCCGCGCAGCTGTCGCAGTCAACCCTCCAAGGGAGGCCCCGCGAAGACGGCCTGGCTAAGTCACTTTAACGGGATTATCGGGCTTTCTTTGCGCGCCCGTCGAAGGTCGGGCTTCTTACCGATTATGTGATCGCTTCTTGACTCGCTGTTCAAAGGGAATCTCTGTTTCCTCGACTGTCTTCTATTTTCTACGTTTCGCGATCCTTCTCGCGGCCATGCGTGTCGATCCACTCGTTCGTCTGTGATTTACAACGCTCTTCGACCCTATAGACGTTACGTATAGACGGTATAGATATTCGAAAACCTATGTTTTTGCAAATATCGCGTTATTTCTTCGAGCACGTAAGAAGTTTAGAGGCTTCCAGTTTATCGGTCGAGCAGAGTAACAGAGGAAAGGGTATGGAGAGCCTGAAGATACGCGAAAGTAAAGTAGGGAGGAGAAAAAAGGGGGAAAAAGCTCGGTTACTACCGGCAATTGGCCAGGCGAGCAACCGGTGGTAAACGGCACGGAATATATTAATTAGCCCCGCGGAGCATCGGGCGAAAAACTGGCGGAACGCGAGTTACGACGCTGCGGGTGCCTCGCGTTCCTCGCGGGAAGAAACGGAAGAAAGCGGGGAAGGCTGGCCTCGAATGCCGGCGTGCACGAGCGGCAAGAACCAAGAAGAACAACAATAAAACCCCCGGGATGTAATTTGTCATGGGGGTACGCGGCGAGCGGATGTACCACTCGGTCTACGCCGCGGAACTTTCCCCATTATTATTAACGCTCTCGAGACACGCCTGTGCCGCGGCCAGGCGAGCGCCCCCGTCCTCGCGCACGCAACCACCATTTTTCTTTCATCGCCGTGAAACCAGGGAATCCCGGCGACTCGTTCACCGGGCCACGATTCCGCGCGATACGGCTGAAAATTTCATTTCGCGCTCGCCACCGTGTCGGTAAACGCCGCTACGTCCGTTTCAAATTTTCATTCCTTCGCGGAGACGAACGTTTCTGCTGCAGCGGTTGAACAAGAGTAAGATAAGCTCTTTTTACGAAGCGTGGATAGGAGTAAACGATCGTTCGAATACGTATCGACGAGGTTCGAGGGTGTTCGAGAGGCGATCCGATTCGATGCCACCGTGACTGTTTATATTTTATGAACCGCGTCGAAAGGGGAGGAAAAGATTCGCGCGTGTTCCAGCAACCTCTGAGCACACAAAAGCGTAGACGCTGGAGAGAAGAATAGGGTTCAGGATTTAATAGAGCGGGAAGAGGAAAGCAGGGTCCTTCGTTTGCCGGACAATTGTCCTGATCGATCGAGCCATCGGGGTAGATTCTACCCTCGAAGGTCTAATAGCCAAACGGTGGCTTCCTGCACTGGCTTCGTCCACTTCTAACCGATGTACTTCTCCTTTCCGTCTCGCGCTAAATTCCAGCCTGGGAATCACGGCGATCGCTAAGCGAGGTACATCCGCCAGCCAGTGGATCCGTTCGACGCGCGATGCAATTTATCTTTCTCGAGCGTCGCGGAGAAATAAGAGGCAAGGCTGGTTCGTATGGCGAATCGATAAACGCAATTACGAGTGCACACGGGGTTGGGCACGCTACTCGTCTTGCGAGTAAAAAAGAGGCAACCCAGCCCCGGTGATTACGCGGGGATTAGCCGGTGGAGAGTGCTTTAAAAGCTTCCGACAGATTCGATTAACGCGGCCTTTGGCTTTTTCGCGAGCGCGCACGTCCTCCCGTTGCTTTTCGAAAAAGTTGCCAGCTACTACGGGAAGCACCGCCGACGGCACACGAGGCGGGGCCATTTAGCCCCCGGAGAAGTTATCTCGGCGAACTTTATCGGTTCCGAAAGTACCCTCTCTGCACTTTGCCTGGCCGTCTCCGCGACAGCTGCTTGCTCCCTCGCCGCGCTCGATACTCGGGACTAATACGCCGATGAGAACGGAAACGTAACGTTATCGCGGAAAACAACCGCGCTGCAACAACTTTTCCACCCTTGCGCGGGCCATCGATTCGCTAAATCGAGCCACGAGCGTAAGTGGCTCCGCTTTCGTTCCTCCGCGTGTTTTATCACCGATCGCGACCCCCTCGCGTGATCCAGAAGTTTCGGGTGGAGTCGTAGCGGACGCGAGGCGAAGGAAAACGGGGAATGACACGTGGGAATATATTAATGGGACCCGTTCGAACGAGAAGTCATTTCGACGACGCCAAACAATGCTCGCCAGACGGACGACGATGAAAACAATGGGACAGGTCGGCGTGATTAAAAAAAAGGAACGTAGGGGACAAGGACGGCGGTGATCATCAGGATCCACTTCGTTCCAGTTTAGAGGACTCCTCGTTTGCCAGCGCCCCGTTGGCTGGTCGTAAAAAAACCTGCCGCTCGTTAATTATTTTTTTTCCCCGGGTATTAAACGTTAAACCGTAGCGAACTCGATAAATCGAGCAGCCTCGACCTCGAAAGCTCGAGGTGAAATATTTCACATCGCATTAGGCCGGGGAAGGTTCGGCCAGCTCGATAAACCGAGACGCCTCGACCTCGATGGCGAAGATACTCCGTCGCGAGAACTCTCGAAGCCCGGCGAGATAAACTCGGGTGTTATTTAACTCGCGATTAGAAACGATCGCGTCGTGGAACGCGATCGTTGCGATCCCTCGACGCTCCTCGCGGCGCGTCCACTCTCGTGGCCCTTCGACGGGGATATAATTCAATAAATCACCACGGACGAAGCTAAAGGAGGAATTGGCCAGCGTAATAGGACCCGCGGGTGCCCTGGATATAAGGACAGTTTTAAATCGAGACAAAGGCGGAGGAAACAGAATAAACTGCTCGATGGGCTTTTTATCGAGCGATTTCGCTCGAGCCGGTTCCCCTCGGAGCGATAAGGGTCGATCGCAGGACCTTCCGAGTCTCCGCGTACCGCTCGATCACCGTCGTACCCTTCTGTTCGGCTAGCCCTCCTCGCGGCGCGTGAAACCTTCCAATCTAATTGAAAAAAAAGGCTTCTCGGTTCGATTGGTCAATTTCTTGCCCGCTCGATCCTCCTCTTCGTCGAGCGCTCAATTATTCCGCAAGGATACCAATCAACGAATACAAGGGTTGCAACTGGTGCGCGATCCTCTCCCTCGTCGCGTCCGTTGCGCGGGCTTGAAACTCGCGTTACTCGATCCTGTAGCCGTTCGTTACCAAGCGAAAACATAAAATTGTTATTAAAAAGTGGAAGAAAATATTAAATCGCGCGCAGCACGGGAACTTCCGCAGGATCTGAACTCATGAGCGCGGTCATTACACCGCGCTACATAAAATTCTTACCTTCATTGATCGTACATTCCGTTTAACCCGCTTTAATGCCGCCAGCAGAAAGGGAACTTAAACTTCCCAGCCACCTCCGTTCCACACCGCTCGCCTTCGACAAAAAAGAAGGGTTAAAAGCTTCTAGATGGACGATAAAGCGTAACGCGGATCCGTTGCTTTCGCCGTGGACGGTGGCTCGCGTGGCCAGCCCGTTCTTTGACCGATCGTTTTAATTATTTCCACGGGTTTATCCCCCGGTGAACGTGGAAGCGCAAGAGGAGGGTTGTGCACCGCGCAGATACCGTCCGTAGCTACGAGGACGCCGGCTCGTTTCCCGACTTCCTAATCGGGGGGAATAGAAATTCGAAAGAGGGTCGGGCAACAACGACGCTCTCACGGTTAACGAGGGCGTCGTTCGAGGTGCGACGAGCACCGTAGTTTATACTAACGGCGAGATTAGAGCCTCGGAAAACCTCCCGAGGAAAATCTCAGCCCGATAGAGGCTGCTGGCCGAGCTACAAAATCTCTGTCCCATAGCGCCCTCCGTGATTCACGGAGATCGAGCATTATCTCCTTCCGGTGTTGTTCCCCGAATTTTCTTCACGAAACCCCGCCGGATCATCCCTTAGTCTCCATTGTCCTCGTGGCAACCAGACCGCAGACATTTTCTGATATCCGATTCCAGAAGAATTCTTTTAATAGAGGCAGACAGGGAATTATCTTTGGAATAGAACCACTTTCGACGTTCAATGAAATTGATTAAAACAGTCAGAGGACTACTGTAAGTACGTCGTGGACTGGATGGAAAGTTCCACGGGGGGTTGTTCGAAATCCGCAGTTTTTGGCGGTAAGTAGATCGAGGTACGATCGAGGTCGGACGAGGTGGAGAGAATCGTGGCGCAAGTCGGAAAGTAGCGAAACTTGGGTCGCACGCGAGATTGCCTGGGCGACTGAACTCGATGTCCCCGACTTCCGGAGACCTCTTCGACTCCTTCACCGCGGAGGAAATCACGTGGAATCGAATATTGTTCCCACGGACGAGGGCTTATGATCCACGAGTCTCGAGTGGCAGCAGCAAGTAGATAAACCTGGCGCTGGTCGGACAGGAACCGCGAATAGCCACGAAGCGCGTGTTACGAGCCGGAAAGATTAAAGAACATAATTCCACGGTGTTCCTCTTTGAACAGTGGACGAAAGAACGCGGCGTGGACCGGTCTGATAAGAGCAATATCAGCTAGAACGGAGAGGACGCGACGCGGTCTATTCGCCGTTGATTTCGAGGCGTTAAGTTCCTCTTTCTCTCCGCAGTCGAGGAGAAAGCGGATTCGAGGAACGTGAAACGCCAGCCATTTGAAACGTCTCGTCGAGAATCGTTTCCACCGTGGGATATGCCGCCCTTGCCTCGTCCTGATTCGCCAAGGGAAAATGGAACGACCTCCTCCCTCTCCCGTGCCAGAATTTGACCATGGAAAGAGAGAAAAAAAAAAAAAGGAAGCAAGGAAGACATCGAGGCTGGCCCGTGATAAACAAGAGCTTCATCGACCGTTAAATCACATCGAGCAGCGGGGGTGGGTGGCGTCGCCGGCCGGATTAAAGTACTAAATTCCGCGCGGTTCCGCTGCCGTTCACGTCTCGCGTGTTATCGCCGTTATAGCTCCGCTCTAATCCCACGGTTCGTTACTTACGTTTAATTGAACGTGGCCCGATTCAATGAGAGGCTATCGATACACCTATCTGGCCTGCCTCCAAGGTACACACCTTTAAAACATGCCCGCCGTCGCGTTCCACCGTTCAACCGGGCGAACGGAACAAAGCGGGTGGCCTCCCTTTCTCGTCCGCTTCCGTTTCGTTATCCAGGACCCGGTCGAAGGTATTTACGTGTTTCTTTGATCGACCGCCCTCTTTGTTTCCCGTAGCCAGCTTCGAGACGAACGCGATAACGCCACCAAATAATTCCCTTAGTTTCTCGCGAGGCGATTAGAACCGTGATAACGAGTTGGAATTTCGTGAGACGACCATTTTCTGATTATCCTTCGCGGATGCTGCACGATCTGGACAGCCAGGATCGGCTCGTGGAGAAATCTCACGCTCACGAAGCAGGACGAGGAAGGAGAGAGGTGGTCAGAGAAACAAACGTTAGGGGGTGGTTTCGAGCGAGCGTCGAGGACGGGGAGAAAGATTCTCCCGTGGAAAGAGGGCTGATAGCCCATCCAGGAGGGAGCCGAGGGGCGCTATTGTTTAACTTGATAAATGAAGTAGCCGAGCGCGGAAGCTCAACGCCGAGCCGGTACACAATGCCCGCGATATATTGTTTCGAGTTAATTCAATGCTGGAAACTCCGCCGTCCCGAACAGGTGCGAGGGAACGAGTCGACGATGGCCGCGAGACGCCTCGAATTGCTATCGACGGGATCCTTTTAGGTAGCGCGGGAAAAGTAGAAACCGCCCACCGAAGTAACGAAGTAGAATAACTCGTTGGCGCGCCGGTGAAGCTACGGGGAAATCGTATTTTGGTGAACTCTTGGGTAAATGGCTGGATAAATCGGATAATTTAAACCCGTTAACGAAACACGGAACCGTTGCGCCCTCGTATCGATTTCCTTCCTTCCTATCGTTTGCGAGAACGCGAAGGGCGAGCTGTTCTGAAAATTGTCGAAAATCGACGAATCATTTCCATGGACGAACCTTCTGAAGAAAATGAAACTATCGCCATTCGCCCCAGTAGAGCGTATTCGCAGCCAAGAGACGGAAGCCCAGCGGTACCCTCGCTCGCCAGCAGGGTTTCCGGCTGGCGGGCGCTCCGGTTTTCCTCTCGGATATATATTCAGCTTTTCATTTTTGCCACCACCCCCGTCTGTCCTTCTGTTTTATTCACGGCTAGAGCTCTCGCGCGGCTCTTTCTTCGCGAAAGAATTTTAATTAGTACGTTCTCGGGACGGTAACCCGGCTAGAATGAGAAATTGTCTGGCGATGGAAAAAAAATCTGATTTTACCAACCTAAAGCGTCAACTTGCCCTTATCCCGCGGTGCTGCTTTTCAGAATCTCGCCAAACAGCTCGTAAATACCCACGCGAATCGATTTCCACCCCCGCGGACCTTCGATGCTCTCACACGTAACGTTGATCTCGCGTCGATTCCGACGTGGTCTATCATCGTGGTCCGAAACCACGCGAGCATGGTCATCCCTCGTGTCATCAACGAAATTGATACGTATCGCGGACGGAGCGTGTTGTACGACACGAGTCCAGTACGCGTCGAACGACGTTTCATTAAGCGACGCCTCGCGTAAAACGCGGGGACGTAAACGGAGGAAACGAGCGGACCGTGAAACATCGGGAACTACGTGGCGAGTCTCCATTCCCGCTCGATCCTTCGGCCAAGACAATTCCGCAATTACGATGCAATAAAACCGGGGAGAAATATCGCGGCCACGACTTCCGCGCGCGATCTCTCCTTCTCGCAAACTCGATGCGAAACTAGAGAGAGAGAGAGAGAGAAAGAGAAGGCAGAAAAGAATAAACGAGGGGGTAGAAGAAACACAGGAACGGTTGGTACACAGAGACAGACGAACCGAGACCATCCAATCGTCGTACCCGTCACGAACGAACCGTCTCGCTTACGAGCGACCTTTACGCGGATTAGGTGAGAGAATCGTAAAGTGAAAATCCTCCGCTTCCCATCCCTTGTCGGTTAGCAGATCCCCCCGGCTACGGGGGTAGCTCGTGCCGTCGCGGAAACTTCTGGTAACCGAGTTTCGGCACCGAGCTGGCTCTTTAAATCGACAGGCACGAGCGTACGGTTCGAATCGATGCCTGAAAAATTCAGCGTCCTCGAGATTAGCTGGCCTGTTCTCCACGACGCGACCATCGCAGTTACAACCCCCTTTCCTCACGGTCCAGTGGAACGGAGTCAATTTTACGCGCGCGTACTTCCCAAGGAACGGGATAAGACGGAGGTACGAAATTGAAGCGGAGCCTGGGTTCCGCAAATGGATCCTAAACGGCGCTCCCGTTTCCGGCTGGACCGTGAGTGGAACCAGTTGTCTGCCGCTTCGGTAGAATGCGTCAGAGCCATTGTCAGACGCCCACCGTCTACCTATGTAGCTCCTTGATCCATCGTCGGTTGCTCGACGCGCCTGCCACTGTTTCACTTACTTAGCCGCGCCAAAGGAAGCGGACAATGGTAATCGTAACGATCGCGATGATTAGTAAAAGTCGATGGCGCGATGTCGATGCACGGACGATCCTCGTTCGCGGTTCGTGGCAAGTTCGAAGCAGGGGCTTATTAACTGCGAGCGTCCGTTCCCGGCGCAACGCTATTTATAAATTAAACTACCAGCCCGTCTCTCTTCGCTCTTCAAACGCGACTCTCCACCCCTCCGTCCGCCCCTCGGTGGTCTCCTTCTCCGCGCTCGTTTTTCCTTCGCTTTCGCTTTTCTTCCCGCTGTCGTTCGTCTTCACTTTTCACGGGGAACAACTCGCCACGGAAATTGTCGCATCGATATCCGTCGCTCTACCCACCGTATTTCACCACCCGTCTTCGTATCCGTTCTTTCCCTCCTTCTTTTGCTCGCGCGGACACCCTGGAGCGCTTGCGTAACGCGCGCTATTCTCGTATCCGCGGCCAATTAAACGTAAAACCTGTTCGCTCGCGATTCGTCCGACACGACGGACGTTTAGTCTGCCCTTAACGACGAGCAATTAAAATATCTGATGCCGCGTGGCATTTTTCTCGCCTCCACCTCGAGGAAGTCGCGTCGAGGGTGCTAAATGTGCGACGCGCCCTCGAATCGGTCGTACGACGGCGAGTACTCGAGCAGAAATCTTATTAGCGGCGCGTCGAATAAGCAACGATGATAACTTTAATCATCGCCAGAACGGAGCACCCAGCGTTCTCGCGCCGTAAACCTGCCCGCCTCTCCGCCACCCTCCGTTGTTTCCATCTGGCATTATTATTCGGCCCGTTACGCGCGACACGGGAACTTTTACGACGGACCGTTGACGCGGTCGAAATTACGAGTCCGAACGCGTCGCCTCGCGGAATGCCCGCTGACGAGTGCGTTAACGTGTTAATTAAAAACTTGCCGTATCCACCGCGGCTTACGACGCACCGGGGGTAAACGGCACGCTTATTACGCGAGCCACTGTGAAATACGGTCCAATTCCGAGCTTTCCCGCCCCGATTATTGGATTACCTGCTTTATTAATTTACAAAGTATCCTCAGCGCCTCTGCACGACGTCTTGGAAATATTTCCCTCGCGTATCATCGCGTCGTCGTCCCAGCCGTCGTTCAAAATCGCCTCGATCGAGCGAAGAGCGATCGAGCTCGACCGTCAGGGTAAACAGACGGCGCTTATCGGTCGCTCGCAGCGAGGCTCCTCCGCGTCGAACGGGGGTGCACGAATAAAAAGCCTGGCGAACGTTGGTGGCCGTAGTCGCGGCGAAAAATACAACGTAACGATGATAGGGAGGACCGCTGGCTGCACTTACCGGGATGACACGATAATAAAAGCACGCCCACGCTGCTCGCTGCGTTTCTACGTACGCGCGTGTTTCCACTTGTCTGCCCGCTGATTCACCGTGGAGCCCGCCCGCCGGAAACGACCACGGGACGGCGAAAATAGCGGCGAGAGTAACGAAGATCGCGACCACGACGACGGTTTTATAGATATATCGTCGTCGGTTACCTGGCTCGCGGATAACGTCGCCTCGATATGAATTATCGTTCCTTAGAGCGAGGTCTCGAGGTCCGAGCGAGCGAGAGCCGCGCGCGCGCTCGTCGATTCCTCGTTTCGACCGCGGAGTTATGCAAAAGGAACACCCATTGCCGGGGATTTACAAGTTTCCGTAAAACCGGGCTTGTTCGCGAGATCGAAGTTGTCTCATAAAATATGTAGAATGGAGATTGAGTTCGTTACAGGATCCGATGGTTCTCTCGAGCCGGCGTGTAACATCGCTCGTGTATAACAAGCGTGGCGCCACGACCGCGTCCAACCGGGGTTGATCTATAATTTATGGTGTCACGATCGCGACGCGATGCAATAAATATCATTAAAACTTTTTAATTCGCACGAAAACTTTCGCCCTGCCAAGTTCCCACATGCGCTGCAATTCTTCTGCCGTTCTCGAAATCGCACTCGTCCAAGCGATAACCAACAAGCATCGCACCGGTGGAATAGAAAACGGCGTCGCTTATTTAGTCGTTACGGTCGGATGAACGAAGCTGGAGCACGGCGAAATCGGACGATAATACTTAACAGACTGGCAGCACCAGCCTGGGGTTATTATTGGAAGGTGCCGGTAATTATCTTAGCGAGAGGCCGCCTGCAGCTCGGGGTTGCTCCCCGGAACGGCGATCTTCGCGCTGTTTATGACAATGATGGATGGTTCCCGCGGCAATTCATCATCCCCCATCGCGATCCCCTCTCGTTGTCCCCGGGTCGCTCGTTCTTCCGCGATCGGCTAACCGTCTTCGTTCGACCGGACGAAAATTCCTCGCGGATTTTTCCACGCTCTCGCTGGCTCGATCGACCGGCTGAGAACCAGCCAGCACGCACCCCTTCGCCCCCTCGACGCGACCGATCGCTTCCCGTTCGGATCCCGCACGCTACCCGCGCGATAAACCGCGCGTCTGGCTCTCCGCGGATGGAATTCGACGCGGCGAATTAGCCCCGTCGCGCGTTCATCATCCTTGACCTCCGACCACTTAACGCTCCGTATCGATCGGCCATATTTTTAGAGACGGGATCGTAAACAGGTAGAACCGAGCCGCTCTCTCGTCTCGTCTCGAGTCGGTTCTCGGCGTTCGAAGCATCTCCGTCGTGGGTGCTTCTCGAAATCCGCGTTCAGTTACCAACGCAAGAGCGCAGAGGGCAAGCGGTCGATCGTGGTGGATATTCCAGTGGATATTCCTCGAGGATCGAACCTTTCGACCCCGTACGGTGAAGGTACAGTTTACACTTGGCAGGCGTAACCGCGGTGCTCTCTTTAGAAAAATTAAGGAGGCCACTCGTCGGGGCTGGAGACAAAAGGGGGTTGACGAGAACGATCGTGGGTGGTGGTGGTGGTTGTTTCGTCAGCCGTGATCCTCGATCCGGCGACGCGTTCGATGGTCCTCGAGCGGTAAGGGCGCGAGGCTAGACGGGACGGGAGACGTCGATAAACAGGGGTAAACGGGGGCAAACGGGGGTGGAAAAGCGGAATTGTTTGCGGTGGCCGGGCTACTCGCCACGAGGGGTGGCTTGAATTAATGGCCACGATCCTATATTCAACCTCCTTAGTCCGGATTAGTACTGACACGAATGGCGTGTCATTGGGAGCAGAGATTCCCGGGGACGGGCTGGCGCTAAGCAGCGGCCAGGAATTCCCTGGAGGTGCACGGGGAATAGAGTTTCCAGAGAGCTCTGCCCGGCGTAACCGCGGATTTCGTCCCGGGATCGTCGTTTACACGCGATACACGGTCACGATCCTCGAGATTCCGGCTGGTAAATAGTGCAACGCGACACGGTACGATGCAATTTTTATTAGCCACGCTCCGTCGTGCTCTCCGGCTGGAACCAGCGCTCGTGCGTTCTTCTTCAGGGAGGGAGAGGACGAAAAGCGAATCGGCACGCGGGCCGTGTAAGCTCGTCCTCTAAATATTGGATCGCGACGAAAAAATGGTCGATTCTAGTGCCATCTTTGCAAACGTTGTCTCGTTCGCGAACATCGACCAGCGGTTGGTGGTCCGTTTCTATACAGGGTGACGTGGAAAGAATTTATTCGCGCTTATATCACGCGTGCCTTCGTACACGCGGTTCCATTCCGCGAGAGTGGAATAGTTTCGTAATGCTCGGACCGTCCTCGATCAGACGGCGCTCGTAATCCGCTTGGTCGTTTAATTTCCCGGTCGATCGCGCGATACCGCTTTACACGGGCGGTACGTATTTAATTTCCGCGCATTAAGTCGTTCGTATCAGCGGCAATAAAGCGTGCGCGAGCGCGCGCGGGCTTCTTCGTTGGCCGTTAATGGTCCCCGGGATGCTCGCGATACAGCGCAATCGGTGGAACAGTCGGCGAACGAAAACGGGTAAATGGAAACAGCCCCTCGTCCGCCACCTGCCACCCCCGTTCGTTCGACTCTCGTCGACCATCGCGCGAACGACGAGCAATGGTACCTGCAGCGGGAACAATGACGATCATCCGGTGGCTGGGAGAGCATCAGCGTTCCCGTTATTTACACGTCGCTTTTGTTTCCTACGCTCGTCTGCCCCTGTGCGCCACATTCTCGCTCGAGAAATATAAATTACCGCGGCGCATTCTTCCGCGACGGAATCGGCGCTGCTCTCGAACACCAGTGTCGAATGTAACGCGTTGATTACACCGCGTCTCTCATCACCGATGGCGACCGAGTTTTCCTCTCTTTTTTCCCTCTTTTTTCCCTTCTTTTTCTTTCCCCTTCCTTTCTCTCGCCTCTGTTCTTGCTCGCGGTGTTCGAAGGATTGATGCGTCGGAAGATTTTCATCGCCGCGATGCGATCTCCAGCGAGTTCCAGCGTTAATCACCGATCCCTTGGAACGGGCTCCTCCAAGGCACGGGACTGATGAGTTCGCCTATACATGCTTCCCTCTTACGTTCGTCAGGTGTCTCGCGTTTCTTCGTTTGTTGCTCGTCTCTAGTGCTCGAGCATCGATCTCTTCGGGGATGCTGTCATTTTTTAAATCGGTAATCCGTTCCATTAGAACGTTCGCAGATGTTTGCACTGTTTGTTCTAAGCTCTGATCGTCTGCAAACGATCTTATGGAGCGTAACCTTTGGATAGTTGGCGGCGAAAGGGGTGGAAGCGCGCGAGGTTCTCGAGGAATCGTCAAGGAGGATCGATCGAGCGGAAGTCGGACGGGAATAACAAGCCCGTGGAAACGCGCGCGGTCCTCCGGCTCGACTACGCGGAGGGGATAATATTACGCGCCTGTATAGCCGCGGAGTCATTAATTCTATCGATTTCGCAGTCCTCCGCGCTGGTTCCTCGTTATTCCCGTTCAAACCTCTCGCGGAGATTACAACGAGCGAAAGGACTCGCTCGAGGAGCCGGCTAACGAGCTACTCAGACCCAGTCGCATCGAAATTCTAAACACTTTGGGTAATTAGAACCCGTTCCCGACGACGTTCCCTCTTCGTCTCGCGCCGTTTCTTTCTCGAAGATCCTACCCTTATCACGGCTAAGGGGGTGCTGTTACTTTGACAATTTTCGAACCGCTTCAAGCAGAGACTGCGCTTCTGGAATGTAAAACAGTACGTAAAATTGGCCCGTTCGCGACTGTTCGAAGCGTTAGCGCGTCTACGAAAGGGGTTCGAGCAGGGGATGGTAGTCTGACGTTAAGATAATACGTTAGAGCCAAGATCGTCGACGAGTAAACGAGCCACGCGAGGCCCGCCAAGTCCGCGCCGTCAAAATTAGTTGAACAACCAACGAGGTCGTAAGTTGGGATTGCGGAGCACTGCATTAGCCGAGACCTCGCTCGAGGGATGCTTAAACCATTAGCCTACGTAATCTGGCTGATTTCAATCAATCAGACAATGAGTCAGTCCGTCCTCCACAGGCATACCAGCCTGGAAACGAGTCGAACTCTAAGGTTAACTCGTTACTACTCGAACCTTTCGCGCGAGATACCAGGATACTTCGAAAACATCGACCAGCAACAACAACCGCGTGAACCTCGAGATCCACCCTTGGACGCATAAAATTGCTCGCAATTGTAGCCGATGCGAACGCGAATTCCCGCGGAGTCCAACGATCGCCAGGCCCGACAGAGCAATAACGGTCGCGATAAATCGCGAGATGCAACCGGTGCGCGGGTGTCGGCGCCAGGAAATCAATGGCCGCTTGTACGCTGCCGATCCAACGACCGATGATTTATCGCCGCGTCATTGGTTGCCCTGCACGCGAACTGCGGACCATTTACCCGCCTCCAGGAGCCTGTCTATCGCCCGTGAACGCCGACAAATGCCCGATACGAGGCGTATCGCGTCCGAATTTTCCACGACGCTTACCCCCTCGCCTCGCACGGGGTGCGACTCCGCTAACTTCGAACCGATCCAGCTTATCTTCGTCGCGGGAAAAAAAAAAAATCGCCGTCGCGTTATCAGCGCCCCTTTATCGACCGTCTCCGCACCCTCTGTTCGACTCGTTAGATTTGCGTTCGCTTAGACGCCGGGTAAACCGAACCCTCGGCAGACGCTCATCGCTTTCGTCCTGCCCGTTACCGATCGCTGTCACGATTACGCTTATCCGAGGAATTAATCGAGCTCGTTTGTAAGACGGACACGGGGCGTTATTAAATTTCATCGCGCGCGAGCCTATCGGCTCGTGGGACTTGTTTGATCGCGCCAAGGGGTGGCTTCGCCGCCCTCGACCGCTCGCGCTTTCACCCGGGTATATCGTTCCTCTTCCTTACTGGCGATTTATGGCTGCCTTCGGACCTGTTCCATCCGCCCAGCCACGGGATTCTTCGCGAAACGTTTCCCCAGAATCGTTGGAGGGGGTGCCAACCACCCCTCGGCTCGAATTCCGTTTCCTTCTGTCGCGATCGCGATTATCGCCGCGATAACGAAAAGATAACGAATCCCACCGTGGCGCGAAGTATCGATCACCCGCTCGTTCCCATCGTTCTTCCGTTTTTCCAATTACTCGTAGGCACACACGCACCCGTCGGTGTACACGCGAGAATTACGTGAACGCTGGAACCCCCGCGCGAAGTCAGGGGCCACCCTCTGGCTCGCGTTTCGTAATTTCGATGAAAATTAACTGCCCGCCCACGCAAACACATCAAGAACGAGGGTTGTCAAGCCGCTCGCCGGACATTTTTACTTCGCCCAGGGCGTAGAGCGCGTCGCTACCCCATCCGCTACCTTCGTCCGGGGCTAGGCGAAAATTTAATTAAACCAGCCGCGAGGCCGGGCGCCGGGGCCGTTGCTGCATTTACCAATTATCGAACTAAATGGACGTACATTATGCACCATTTACATTCCGATAATTATGCCGCGAGATTTTCAAATCACGCCCCGCCTCGTTTCGCGGCCGGCGTTAAACATTCACCGACGCCCGGTGCAAAGGTTATTGGCGCTCGGCTAATTGCGTCCGCCACCCGTCGTTCCGACCAGCTCTCGTTGTTATTTTAAACGTTCGCCTGACTCTTTTCCTACGAACAACCCCTTCTCTCGCGTCTCTCGTTCCGTGTGCAGAAAAATTGTTGCGAATCTCAACGAGGAATGTCTCGACCGAACGACTACCCCAACAGAGATGCTGGGTGAAAAATAAACGCCAGACTTTCGATACTCCGGAGAAAGAATCCTTGGCCACGCGTGGAGACGCAGAACGATGGAATGCGATGCTCGAGAATCCCCAACAGTCTGTTTTCGGTATGCCTTATCGAGTTCCAAAGATTCAGAAGAAGCTTTCGCAACCCCGCTGGTTTCCTTCCTCTACTTCCTGTTCGCGGCTCCATTCTTCGTTCGTCCGGCACAGCCACGCGGCGGTGAAAGTAGACAGAATTAAATATCGATCTCGAGCCGGCTGGAAGCTAGCAGGGGCTAACCAGGGACAAGTTTATCGGTGAATCTTGCCGAAAATCCACTTGGATAGAGTTTAAAAGGCCTCGACGTGACGGCGGGAACGATTTAGCCTCTATTTGCGTGCGGCGTGCGCCCTCGGAACCAGAGTGAATCGGAACTTATTGCTCCCTCTCGCCTTTTGTCGCTCGACTCGAGCTCCATCCGAAGCGGCGCTGCGAAAAGCTTCGAGGGACCCGGTGTAAAAGCAGCCTGGGAAGGTTCGCTGAAAGGCCTCGGGTTCGCCTATTCGCGCGGATGGCAGACGTTGACGCCATTTCGCCCGCTCGCCCTCCATCAATCCTCGTTCCTCCGCTTCGAGTTCCACCCCGCCTCCTGGGATCGATCGCTCGATAGAGATCCGTTCGATGCGACCACGGGACCGTCGCAAGTCCTAAGCTTCGTTAAAGTAGCCTCGCTGACGAGTCTCTTAACGTCGACCCGCGGCTTACTCTCTCCCGGGACGAGAGCCACCCCTTTCGAGCGACGTCGAAAACTTTGGGGCAAAACTTGCCATTAGCGGTGGCAGATTCTCGGGACGAAACGATTCGAGACGGCGACTTCATCGAGAGTCGTGGCTCAGACCGGTAGCGCGGCTGAACGGAATTCTCCGTCGTCCAACGCAGAAATTCCTTCGCCAGCGACTCGCGCCGCGCAAGGAGAATGTCGTCGGCTCTCCGCGGATTAAACGGCGGTCCTGACCCAGTTCGCAATGTTGCCGGTGATAATTACGACGTCGCCTGGGCGTTGGGTAATCGAGAAAAGAGACGGCCGTCGTTGACGCGGACGACGAAGCGCGTGGGCGCGGTCGCGTCTCGAAATTCACTGCACGAGCTGTGCGAGGGAATTTCGCGAAAATTCCCAGCGTGGCCCACCGCGAGGGGTCATCGCAGGGACCCCTCTAATGAAACCGCGTCGATTAATTAACCCATCGCATCGATTAATCATCTTTAGAGCGGCTCGAGCACGCTCCCGTCGAGTCTGGCTAGAACGGATTCTAGAGACCCTCTATTCCTCGTCCGAGTAGAAGAAAGGGTATTATAGTTCCGCGCGGTGATGGACGGACATTTTTCTGCGCGACAAGCATCGAGGATCTAAGTATTAGGAGGAAATTGATGGAAGAAAATCCACCGTCCACTGATGGTACAGAATACCATCTTTCATCGTGCTTCTTGGATCTCTATCTTCGTCTGTCGCTTGGATCTACGTGTGACTAGAAGCTGAGTCGTAGAGACTATCTAATTAATCTACATATAAATGTCGAAGACTTTGTAGCCGTGGTATTCGGTAGACTCGAGCGCAGGGGGATTAAGGAAGAAAAGAACCGTGCGGATCGATCGATGGATACGTCGTTCCGCGGACGAAGGGTACCAAAACACCAGTCACGGTCCACTGATCCGAATGATCGAACGTCTGTGCCCCGTGTCCGATCGGAAATGATCGCGCACTCGGTCCGAATTCGTCTCGGACGCGATCACGGTCGAGAGGACAGCCGCGTAGAACGCGAGTGCCACGATGGACGCCGTGACCCGAGCCCATTATACGCGGGACTTAATTTTCCACCGGCGTAATGGACGCTTCCGGTCCAGTTGCCGCGTGCCACGGGCTGCCAAGACGCTCGCGGGCAGAAAATATTGTCGGCGGTCAGTTTCGCGCGCGCGCGCGCGCGGACACGCGCCCGGTTTTCGCCCCTCGCGCAAATAAAAGCACGCGTTAATTTGGAAATAACGGAGAATTTACGACGTCTGCGGATCTCGTTAAACCTTTCCGCGATTAAGAGATTCGCACGTATTTCATCCGTTCAGTCAGGGCCGAGGGAAATTAAATCGGTTATCCGAGTTAAGCCGAGCCAACCGACGCGTCTTATTCTCGGACCCTGTGCACGCGTTTAGAAATCGTCCGTCTTCGACGTCGACCAACCGGGAGACAATGAATCCTCTTCGACGGTAGCCTCTCCAGGTGATTAACAATACCAGTCGATTTCAGTCGCAGTCATTGTTCCTCTTGAATAGCGTTCGACAAGTACGATAAAACGTTCGAAGAAAGTTACTCCGGAAGTTACTCAGGCTTAATCCATTATCTGGTAATTAATTAACACCCATCTCTGCGACTTGGGACAACGTTTAGAATCGCTTGGAATTAAAACTCAGCCTAACTCTCCCTCCAGAGCAAATAAAAAGTTGCCAAAAACCATCATAACCAGACCGCGAACCATCTCGAATCAATTTACCCTCCTTTATGGCGCTCGGCTGGTCCCCTCCGCGAAACCGCTGATGGGGACCAGCATCGTTAAGGTCCGGGGCTTCGAGAGCGCGCGTGCGCGCCACAGGAAATCGCCTCGCTGCGAACGATTATGGTTCACATCGAAATGCAATCGGCTTCGTTCGAGAACGCGTTTCCTGCATTCCACGGTTCCAGACGGAGGAGCACGTCGAATCGTAACCGGGTTTACGCGCGCGCGTCCCATCGGCCGCTGTCAGTTGTACGGCTCGACGAGCCCGCGGTGACACGCGAGATTCCAGGCTTCCACTCGGCCGGCTCCGCATCCTGGCCACGTTTCCGTGGCTGTCTAGCCCGCGCGCCGAATATCAAGCGCTTCCGCTATCGCTTTCTCGCGGTGACGCGCCCCGTCAGGACAATAACGTTACCGGTCCCGTCGCCCACGGGGAACCCCTGCGTGTTTCACGCGCGCGCCACTGTTTCAAAAGCGACCTCATCCACCTCTAAACGTTCGTTCGATTCTAATAACGCGAGTCTCGTTTTTTCTTTCTGTTACAGGTGAGTGTGCCAAAAGCTGTGGTGAACTGTTCGCGCCGTGCTTTGCCTCGATGATATCAGCTGTGCGAGGTAATAGCCACGAGTTCCATTAGAAAAAAAAAAATATATACCCCTCGATACTGAGGTTAACGTCGAACGATCGCCGACTATTTACGATCCTCCGCTCCACACGGCGACCCCAAAGCGGAACGATACTTGTTACAACTTCCCTATCTCAAACAATCTCACCCCTATCGGGGGCGGAAAAAAAAACACACACTCGGGCACATAGACGCATTACGCAATCGCTCGATCCGATCCCCATCCACCCCCGTACGGTTCTCGATAGTCAGTCACCCTCGACGGTGTTCGTTACGTAACCCCTGGCAGGAACAGGGGACGTGGGTAGCAGAGAAGCGGGGCCAGCGGAGGCAAGCGAGCAAGAGTTGCCGCAGTCGCGCGAAAAAGGTGATTACGGGCGGCTGTCGGCGCGAAACAAGAGGGAAAGAGGGACACCGGAATAGTCTGGCTGAGAGGGTGGCCCGTGGGTGGGAGAGGTTGCGGGTGCAGTTTGGCAGAACTCCCGATTCCGTATTCTGCAGTGATCCGCTGCATCCCCGTGCGGCGCGCGTGCCGTTGTTATTGTTGTTCACGGTGTAGGAGAGTAACGGGTAGGGCGAGGGGTAGGGTAGAAGCGGGCTGGAGAAAGGGGAGAACCGTGTTGAACGAGGACAGCCGGGCATTTTTGTTTGGGATTACAGCGCGCATGTGACGTACGGCACGTTCTCTACGCGGGTCTCTGTCGCTCCCTCTGTCTCTTGGTGGCTCGAGCACAACTCCGAGGCTAGAACACAAGTTCCCTCTCAGTGGCCCGTGAACCGCGACCGGAGCACCACGCTCTCTCCCTTCTCGTTACGATCGATCATCGCCAGCAGCGAGACACGCGATCGTCAACCCTCCGCTTCCGACCTCGTTCCCCCTACGGCTGGCTGACACTTCCGTGATCCGCGATGGACGTTTCCGGTTATTCCCGCGACGCGTCCCGCTAACGCGGAACACTCGCCCGTGGCAATCCTTCCCCTCGCTGTCGATCGTACGGTGGTGTGCTTTGCCGAGAGTCGTCGAAAGGATCTCGTCGATCCCATCGATCATCGCTCTTGACCGTCGCGGACCGTTCTTCGATCAGCTGGTAAAATGACGCGGACGGACGCGCTCGCTCGCGACGAGTATCGGTGAAGGAACTTTGAAGTGGCTGGTTTTTCGCGAGTCGAACAAGGGTGAACACTCTGTTCCCTCGAACGTTCAGTGGAATTTGTGAAACGAGGGACCTCCGTATCGGTCGATAAGAGGCACTCGACGCCGTTATCGAGCCAAGTGCCCGCGGATTTCATACCGTTTTATTCGTCCGCGCGACTTAATCGGCCCGTGAAATGACGATCGCAAGACACCGGCTGTGAGGGTAATTAAATCGCGTGGCACGATTCCCTCGTTGTTGCTCGCACGCGCCCCATTCGGATCGATCAGACGGAGTTTTTAATTAAAAATCGCTGTCCACCGGCATAATTAAACCGGTCCCCGTTAAACGGCCGGTTTAATAAAGTTACGATAACGAGGACGGGGCGCTGTTACCAGCGCATGGATCCGCGTCGCGTTCGAGGCGCGAAACAGCGGACGAAGAGCGGGCGCACGCGACCAGTGTAATAACGAGCGAATCGCGCCGAGAGGAGGAACGACTGTTCGAGCGTACGCGTTACGACGCCCTCTTCCTATCCGGCACTTTTCTCGATCATTTATTCACCGGTTCGCCAGGTTTACGGGACGCTACCAGCGATTCGATGAATTATTCGCGTCCAAAGTATGCTCAGTCGTTACGAGCGTGCGGGACGCCTTCGTAACCGCTCGTAGCGGGAACATCCGAAGAGCTTGTCTTCGCGAAAGTTACATATTTTTATGGGGGGATCCATTACAGGGGGTATACGTGGATGGTATTGTGCATGGGATCGGGTTTGTTCCGTATCGATGCAATTCGGGGGCGGATAAGCTGGTTCTCGATCCACGGAGCGTCTTTGCAGTTATCGTTTATGGAGCCGTTTAAGTTTTGTTTCGCGATGCCGATGGTGATGGGATGCTGTTAGTTTCCTCGTGTTTCGCGTTACCTTTCTTCCCTTTTTTTTTTTATGGGAACGTCTACGTAAACTGTTTCGAGTGAACTTTTTCCGCCGCGTTCCGAGTCAGACGTACCATAATCGTTGACGGCGGTATCGTTGTATCAGAGCTTCGCTCGCCTTTCTTGTTTCAATTGTCGTAGCTAACGATACGAATCGCCACGTGTGCGATCCTGGGACTTGGGACCATTTCGTGTCCGTTTTGAATGGAAAAGAAAAGGAAAAAACAATTTGTAGGCGGGACGAAAGAGTCAAGTGCCATCGAGCGGAATCGAATCACAGGTGGCAGACGAGAATCAGGCTCGCTCGTAATTGCGACACGCGACGCGTCAGGCGCCGCTAAGATAATTAGCAGCCCTGCGACCGGCGATACTAATTAGCAGGTAAACGGCTCACGGGCGAGCGCGAAAAATCAGTGGATCCTTTCTGCGCTGGTAATTAATCGGCCTCGGCTCAAGTTCCTGGGGGCCAATTAGCAGGGTGCTCGATCGAGGGTGTGTGCACCGAGCCCACGATTCTTTCGAGGGCCCCGGGCCCCGTTTTATCCCGTTTCTGTCGCCGTTGTCCTTTGGAATGCGTTTCACGGACGGATGAGTCGGGTGTCGCGCGCGATTCGATTCGTGACAGACTGGAAGGGTCGTGGAGTGCCGCGATTTAAAGGCCCGCGAAGGGAACATCGAGGCGTCACCTCGTTATCCCCCCCCCCCCCCCCCCCCAAGTAAATTGTTCGCGTTTCAGTGGAGAGTCAGAGGATTAAAGGATTACGGGATTAATGGAAAGAGCAATCGAAGTAAATGCAATCGTAACGCGCGCTAAAACGACACGTATCTTCGGGTGTATACCGTAATACCGTAGCCGTACAAGTACCGATAATTCGACGCGTATAGCCTATCGTCGAGGTTCCTGCTACGTAAATACCAACGGTGCACGCGTGCACAACAATGAAACCGAGCAACAACGCGTATCCCGGCCGTTCATTCTCGTGGCTAAACGAGCCGTAATTGTAGTAGAATAGGTACGAACCAAAGGTTCGACCCGGGTCCATCGTCCCACGTGAGGAATTGAGATGACATCAGAGGTCCGCGCGCGGTCTCCGTTGAGAATTACCTTGGACGTGGTTGCGCAACCGTTCTCCATTTCCTCGTCGCGTCCCCTGTTCTCTCTTTCTCTCTCTCTCTCTCTTTTTACCCGCAGCTTTTAATCTGTCGATTTAACCGGGTATGGCTCGCGAATACCAGCGTAGCCTCTGTGCGAGCCTGTACACGGTGGAACGGAGGTAAAAGGGTGGTGTATCGTCGATGGTATTCGGCCTGGTATCAGTTTCCATTCGGCGGTGGCTGGCAGGGGTGGCACAGCTGGGCCCAGCCCTTTTTCAATTAAGCTTTGATCACAAAGTCGAGATAAAACGCGGCAGGTTCGCCTCGCGTCGAGTATCCCGGACGAGCGTCACTCGATCGACCGAGGACGCTCGGCTCAGGTTGGGAAAAAGGTTGGGAAAAGCATCGGGCCACCCTTAGTTCGCGATGTACGCGTCGAAATCACCGATCTGCCGCGCGTTCCCATCGCTTTTGATCGCGTCTGTCCGCTTATTGTACTCGTCGAAGCTGTCGAATCGACGGAAGCCTGGCGATTGTTTGCGATTAATGGACCGAAACGCGCGGGTTGCCGACCTTTTTAACGCGATTCTCTCTTTATCCGTCGATGCCCGCCCGCCAACGATGGAGAACGTTCGCGCGATACGCGTTCGAGCGGAGTAGAGAATTCGCAAGGTGTGCGATTAGACGATGGAGAAGCTTCGAAGCCTTCGCGGAGGAAGCTCGAATACATTTACGCCGTCGGTTGGAAAATAAACGAAAGCCCGGCGAACGGGCCGCGTATTTACGTGTTTGCGGAGCACCCTGTCGAGCTGCCGTTCGGTAATTAAATGCCCCTGGCAGCGACTCCGCTTTGACCCGCGCTCTGCCCATTCGCGAATTAACGAGCCCTCCTCAAACATCGAGCACCACAGTTGGAGAACGCTCGATATCGAAACTCCGTGGGAAATTCTTTCCTCCGTCGAGTCCCCGATCTATGGAGAAGAACGGTTCCCAGTGTGCTTGGAATATTTCCGGTGAAACCGAGCGAAAAATAAACGCGACGGGACCTTTTCGAGCAGCTTCCGCGAAAGCAGCCGAGCGTTTGCGTACGGGTACGAAGCAGAGACGCGGAATCGTTCTCCGCGATCTTCGTCCCGGTCGGACGTGGCGTTCTGAAAAATTAAATCGATCGTGTCGCGGTGCGAGCCGAGCGGGGCAACAGTCTCGCGGGAAATTAACCGAGCCGAGGCGGGCGAGCCGCGTCTTCGTTGTCGCGTTCCCGTAGTAATTAACGAAACCGCGGGATCACGGATCGGGAAGCGTCTTCCCGCCGATATCGCCGCCACGCTCGAGAGAGAGAGAGAGAGAGAGAGAGAATTGATAACGGCGTCGAGGCCGTTCCAGTTTACGAGTCGAACCGTACTTTTATTAAATCAGCTTTACGATCAAACTTTTCCTTTTTTTCTCTCCTTTTTCATCGGTGCTTCGCGCGCGCGAAGAACGTGACAACGCTTCGCGACTACGATCCACCGGTAGGCGGACGGTAAACCAACCCCTCGACGGGGGTGCGCGACGATATTTCTCGGCAGTAAAAACGCCGAAAGTACCCGGAACTCGTATAACTGTAGAGAAGAGCAGGGCGCGTCGGACAATACGAGTAGATAACTGCCTTTCGATTCGCGTTTCGCGCGCGCCACCCCCGTCAACCCCCCGCGTTCGCTCCAACTTGGAAACGGTCGCCCGTAGAAGGGGTTAACGCCTCTCGATCGCTGACTCGTGTTTAATCTTCTCGAATGGAGCCGTGAAAATTGTCGCTAGACTAAGCGGCTCTTAAATTAGAATTCCCCGCGTCTTCGCAGCGACTCGAACGGCAGAATCGATACTCGTCGCTTCTATAACGGGAGGCGAACGCATTAGCTGCTAAGGGAAAGAAATTACGAGGGATCGCGGTAGAGTCTGAGAGAGGGGAAACACGAGGGACGGTGTGCGTAAGAAAATTCCGTGGCGTGGTTTTTCAGTGGGCAGGCTCGATTATCTGGGGAGCAGCGCGGGGTCCTCGGGGGTTGCAGGGAGGACGTGGAAGCGAAAGAAGCGCGGCGCACCCGGTGCGGTTTCCTTCTCGATCGGTCCGTTCAGGGAAAGGAGGCACGGGGACAGGAAACGCGCGAAGCGGGCTTCTTTCTCCTGGAAATCGGTCGTTCGTGCTTCCAAACGGAGCTTAAAAATATCCAACCGACCGAAAATAGTCGATTCGTGCGAGCAAACACCCTCGACGCCGCGTTTCTCGACATCTTCGCCGCGTCGCGATACTTGTGCCGCTCTCGTCGTTCATCCCACCCCCCAGCCGCGGTTTTTCTCTCGTCGTTTTGTCCCGTTCCCACGTGTCCTCTCCGGTTCGTTCCGCCGAAAAGTTCGAAAGCACCGCCAAAAAGACGAGCGGCCGAGGAGAGACTGTTCGCCGCGTGTCTGCGTCGACTCGCCAGACGTAATTTATACGTCGGTTAAAATAGGAGGCCGGCTCGAAACCATGCGTACACGCGTCTCGTCGCCCCCTTCGACTACCCGCGTTTCTCTTAAATTGGTCCTGAGAGAAAACGCGCAGGACCTCGTTTCTCGAGTCGCTAGGAAATGAAGTTCCGATACGTTTCGAAACGCGATGGTCAAGAGTGAGTTTCCTTCGAAGGGACGGGAGCGACGCGCGAGTGAACAGTGCTATCAGGAAACGACCCAGCTGCGACGAGAAACTGTGACAAATGGTGCAGCCCGTACGCACGGAGAACAACAACTCCGCCCTGGACATGGAGTCGCTCGAGGAGATGCTGCGCAAGGTAAACGAGTCTCAGCTACCGTCCGTTCCTCCGCGTTTACGCCGTTCGAACGCGTGCCATCGTTAGCCGGATTAAGTAGACACGGGATAACCGGGCTGTGGAACGAGCAGGAATCGGGTCCACGTCCCGTGGGTCCGAAGACGAACTGGCTGCGTGGGGCACCGTCAGGGGAGAAGCAGTTTTTTAACTGCTACTTCCTGTAATGTATTCCGTCAGGCAACGTTGAATGGACCACTTAGCGAGCATCCCGCACGCACACGTCTGCCACCGCGTACAGAGAGCGACGGAGAGAAACCCTCTCGCGTTGTAAGCGCTTTAACCGCGCTCAAAAGCCTTCCTCCTGCCGCGTATGTGTACGTACGCGTCCCTCTCGCTCCTCCTAATAACGCGCTAATGGTCAATTCAGCAGAAGCTCCCCCTCGCCCATCGAGGACTATCGAGGACTCTCGTGCCCCGTTTTTTTCCACCGCGACCCGCCGTACGATTCCACCCCTGGCCGAAAAGAACAGCGACCGAACGTCCTCGCTGAAAACGATACGCCCTTCGCTTTCTTTCGTCGACCATGGTGGCCAAAAGGGGACGCGTACCATTCTGTGCTCGAGCGTGGACAAATAAGCGATCGTTCGATCACGTTTCGAACGAGAACGAGGAAGTACCATTTAGGAATTATTGATTCAGGAAGCTAGGCTCGAGGAACGAGCGGCCACGAACTTTCTCCCGCTAAATCGTTCCACCTGGGAAATTTCTTTTCTAACCAGCGACGGCGTTCAACCTACCGTGGTACCGTGTACGCCTTCGAGAGTGAAACGGTAGCGTCTTCCGTGGGAGGGTGGCTTGGCTTCCTCTCTGGCTGACTCGTGGCTCAACTTTATCGAGAGGCTGATGAACGCTAATATTGATGGAGGGATGTTCATAATGTACGAGTGTATACTAAGAAAACAGTGGCTGATATCAGCCGCTTCTTGGGGAAACAACAGGAGTTACCTGCGACGTTGGTCGTTCCATTATCCATTTGATGGAAAGTGTTCATCATATTTTATCTTTACCATCGATTAATCTTACGGCAACTTTTGGTAATATCGTCGACGAAATTAAAAGCGATAGATACTCGAAAGCCTTCCATCCCTTCTCGATCGATTCCAGAGTCCATCGAAGCACTTGGAATCGGGAACGCGAATTTACCGATAGCAAAGAGCAGCGCGAGCGTCTGCCGTGCTGAAAAAGCTCGCGCTGAACGAGTCGCGTTCTCTTTCCTTCGCTTTCCACAAGCTTTTCGCGAACGCGTTTCACACGCGAACCTCTTCAACGACTCTCGTTCTAGCTTTGGGCTTTACTCGATGCGATAGAGGACAAGAGAGCGGGACGAAGTCAGAGGAAAAGCTCGGTCCGCGTAGCTGCAGTAATGTAGCTTTAATGCGCCGCGCGGGGGAAACCTCGTCGTCCCCCTTTGACGATTTTCCGCGTCAAACGGCCGCGCTGATTTTCACGTGCCCGTTCCCCGTCTGCGTATTAGCGTCTTCGCCAACCCCCCTCTGTCCTTCTTCAACGTTCCTCTGCTTTCAACCAGGCGAAAAAGCGGAGGAGCTACCAATGATCGAGCAGAGCTTTTCGCGCGACAAATTTTCCTGGAAGATGGAACGTTTGTCGAACGATAAAACTCTGTCGCCTTCCCAACTTGCTGAATACAATTTACCCTCGCCTGTTCCTCGACTTCCTCTTTTCGCGATCTGCACTTCCGCGTCGCTCTAATGTACCACGCGAGAGTTAAGAAACAGAGACGGTATTCCTGTCTGAAATGAAAAGAGGAGACGTCTTAGCTCTAATCGTCGAACAGATTCCACGCTCTCTTATCTTTTATTCGCGCTATCGTAGTTTGGGGGCTCGCGACACGGTTAGTCTTTTCCACGCTGGCAGCTGTTTCTTATTCGAACGTTTTCAACGCGGCTCATGAAACATTCATGCCCGATGGCCGCGGAAAAGCACGGTGAAATTATAAACGGCCCTCTCCCGAGCTGGCCCGGTTTATTCCGCCGAAGTTGCCCGCGCCGCGCCGCGGCTATTTTCATTTTAATTGGCGTTTGTTAGGCCGCGGCCCTCGCCTCTATTTCATTACTTCGATGCCCGTGGAATTCATCGCTGTCCGTCCAACGACGGCCCCCAAAAAAAAAATCCCCCGCGGCTGAGTAATTGCCCCTGAAAGGGCCGAATTAACCGCCACCCTCGCTACACTTTTCACCGTCCTCCGTTTTTAACTGCGAGCGTACATTCCAAGCGCAGAGAGTTTTCATCAGAGTCCCTTCGTATTCGAACAAGAGCGCGTAACACGAGAGACACGTGTTTTTCTTTTTCCTCTCTTTCTTTTCTCTCTTCTATCCAACTTGATCTCTGATCGAAGAGCACGTTCCGTCCTCCGTTTTTAACTGCAAGCGTACATTCGATGCGCGGAGAGTTTTCGTCAGAGTCTCCTCGTATTCGAACAAGATCGCGTAAAACAAGAGACACGCGTTTTTCTTTCTCTTTTCTCTCTTCCTTCTCTTCTATCCAGCTTGATCTCCGATCGAAGAGCACTGTACCGTCAAACTTGTGTTTCTGGGTACTCGATAGCCGCCAATTAAGAACAACTATCTGTTTCAATTTTTGTAACGTATATTTAACTTCTAAATTACAACTATGTACAAGTATCTCGTGGTAAAATTGATGTGTGTGCTGATGCGTCGTGGAATGAATGATTTTGTAGAACTAACTGAGGGCGAAGATCTGTCTGGTTATATAGAGTCGTCGAGGGTGGTTGGACTGGTGGAAATGGAAGTTGTGGATCAGTGATTGGTGAGGTCCTTGGTGTGAGGGTGTGTCGAGGTAAAGGAAAAGTAAAGAGTGGGAAAAGGCGGAAAAATGCTAAAAAACATGCGGGTAGGTATAGAAACAAGAGGTAAAGGTAAGTGCAGGTCTGTCGAATCTGTTGGAGCTGTCCATGTGGTCACAGTCTGTTTGGGTGATTTCGAGGGTTGTGGAAGGTGAGGAGATTTACGACACGGTGCATGCTATTGAGATAAGTTAGGGCCAGGAATTGCAAAATGTGTGTAAAGTCACGTACCATCTGAATTTGGCACCCAGATGGCGAAGGAAAACTAAAGACCCTTCTCAAAAATAGCAGCCATTCCGACCGTGGCATAAATCTCGTAATGAATTATGGGATGAGTTTTGAAGTATATGGTTTTCGGGAACCGAACAAGCACGTTTGCAACGAGACTGTTGCCAGTCGCCGCGAAGATAACACTTTTACTACCGTAGCCTATTTGTTCTCTTAATACCGTCTACAAACTTGTACAGAGATGTTCGCGATTGCGTCACTGTAACAGCTCTCCCGCCGATAAGACCGTACGTACCACCTATGTCGGACGTGTTCGCGGAACTTTCCACGCGAAAAGTTACCACCGAAAGCGTTCCCCTACGCGAGGCTGGGAACAAGGCGCGGGCATGTTCGACGAGCCGAACGTTTCACGTGTCGCGTTTATAATTTATACATGGAATGCATAATCCGGCAGCCCCGCCCCGGATTTGCATAGTCGAGGCTGACCCGCGTAAAATAACGGTTAAATAACCCCGCGTCCAGCGGAGACCAACGCTCTTCCGTAAACCCCTTCGCGTTCGTGTGTTTAGTCTGCAGAAGCCGCGCTCTGTTAATGCGCCGGGCCATTTGTCCGCGCGAATGGACCAGTTAATTGTCCCCCCGTTACCGTGCAATTACGTTTGTCATGCGAGACAGCAGCCACCGGTATTCGCCGTCTTCGCAATTAGTCGCGCAATTAGCGTTTTCTTTGCCACGGCCCCGATATCGAGGCCCGCCCGCCGGACGAAGATTCGCGAGCGGATAACAGGGCTGAGCTTGGTGAACGAGATATCCGCGCGCGTGCGGTTAAGAATATATACCGGATTTCCCGGGCGACCCAGCTAATTTCCAACGATCCGGATCTCGCTTCGAAGCACTTCGATAACTCCTCTCCGGATAGGAAATTTGCTTCGAGCGGATTCGACGCCGGTTGCAGGTGGAACCGGTCGCAGTCGCTGTGCAAAAAGTTCCCGAGGAAATTAGAATCCGTTATTGGAACTTGGTGCTTTCGATTCGTGTTCCGGAAAGGATGTCCTTACGCGCGAAAACAAGCTCGCCTTTCGATGAGTTCTATCGTTTCGTAGCTTTCGCGATGGTAACCGGAATGGTGGAAAGTAGCATCGAAAATCGTGATACTTTTAAGAGGAGAAAACGAAGAGATCGTATTAGGGAGGTTACGTCTTAAGGGATGAAAAATTCAGCGTTCTACGAGCACTTGTATCACTTAACGGGGTAAACGTCCAGCTGCTCGAAATTGCGCTGTCGGAGACGCTGAGAACGCCAACTTCCTCTCCCGTGACCGTCGAGGTGCGCAACCGTCATCCTTCTTCGTTGGTCGAAAACGTTTAACTTAACTCCTACTCGAGACTTCCAGCGAGAGGAAATTTGGCAGGAAATACGAAGAGTTCGTCCAACCCTTAACTGGGCTCGGGAAATTCTCGTGGAAGTTAAACACCGGAAGGAGTATCGCGTCGAAAGTATCCAGAAGTTCGCCCCCCTTAAGGAGACGGGTGGAAACGTTTGCGTAGCTCGTTAATCGGGATCGATTTCAATTTTCTACCGTAGCTGAACCGCGAATAAATGACCAACTAACGAGGGAGAACCGCTACGAGCAAGTTTCGCGAACCGTCGAGAGCAAACACTCTGGCCGGCTGGCTCTCCCCCGTGTTGGTTCTCGTTCGTTTTCGTCGTGGAACGGAAACCAGCGAGGCAACGTAGACACGGGGACGGCGACAGACGTAACGAATCGCGAACCTCGATTCGTAGGAATCACCCGGCCGGAGAACGGAAACAAATATCGCTCGTACACCGGTTAACCGTCTCGCGTCCCCCGCTCCGCTTCTTCTTCGGTAAATAGACTCTCTGGAATCGGATTCCGTGCCCTCAGCGACGGGTGAAGCGTGTTTCTTAGCCGTCTCGTCTAACCGGAAGCGCCGTCGGATCCTCCGGCGTCTGAGACGCTTATAGGTTTCGAATCACGCCGCTGAGCGAAGCGATTCGCGATCGCGAGGCGAACTGTTTCTCTTCCGAGGAGAACGGACGTCGAATCGATCAGAATCGAAACGCTCGATAGAGATTCGTTGCGTTTCGACTGGGAAAAAATGCGGACGATCAGGGTTGCGCACCCCTGGCCGGAAGAACGGTCGCTGCGAATAGCGGCACCCTCCCTCCTGGCGCCCCTGTTAAAAATGAGACTATTCGCGAGCACTTTGGCGCGAGCCGACGGAACGGTTTGTCGGAAAATCGTGAAAATATTTCAGCAGCTTTTCCGGGCCGGCTTGATGCCATCGATATAATAAGAGCAGTGCTGCCGCGGCGGCGGCGGCTCCTTCCAGCCCCGGCTCTAAGCGCGGAGACTCATCCGGCCCGATAACTTCTCCGAGAAGCAGAAAATAGAAATGGATAGAGTAGGGTGGCTTACGTACCCCTCTCCGTCCTCTCTCGGATATATCCTACCTTTCTTTTCCCTTCCCCCCCAGCGCCTCGTACGCCTTTTCTACTCCCCTCGGTGGAGACTTATCCCGGCATTACCCTCGGCCGCGATCCGAGAATCATTAACGCTGTCCTTCGCGCGTATGCTTCGCGGAAATTTACGAGCCTCGAGCCGTAATTACAGGCCGGTTCAAAGGCGAAATTCTCAGGACGATTCGCGGTAAACGATATCCTCGAACGTTTTACTCGCGGTGGTGCTCGCGGCTACAGCGTAATCTCGATTCCGCGTTGTTTGCGCGAGATTCGTCCGCAAATATTTCCCAGCTCGACGATGTTGCTTTATTCAAATATTGATCGGAGAAGACACCGAGACCGCGGCGCGGGAACGATAAGGCTCGTTACTTAGCTGGATCGAAGGTGGCTGTCCTTTATTTCGATGCTTCCTGATCCCCTGCCGACGCTTCGCGTTTACCCTCCCATTTTTACGTGTCCAACGCGGTTCCATCTTAATCCGTCAAGCGGGGCGACAACGTTCGCGAGGAGAGCAGAGAGAACGCACGCTTTCTAATTCAATCTCGCCCACGAACGAAACGTCCGATTCGATTATTCGCCAGCCGTGATATCCCCAAGCCTGGCGGAGGACGGAAACCGCAAACGTGGCTCGATCTTTGCTCCGAAATCGAATCCCCCTTGACTCGCCGCCCTGTCGCCTTCCCTCCGTTCGCAAGGATAACGGACGTGGTTGCTCGGTAACTCCAACAGCCTATCCTAATCCTGCTAGGCGCAAATTTTCGAAGGCGACGCAATTCGACGCGCAACAACCCTCGATCGTTTAGAATTCGTTCCAATTAGACGGTGTTCGAGTTCCAATTTTAAAGGCTTCGTTGAGCCTGGCCCAGTTCCTCTCTCTAATTAATCCAAACTCCGTCGAAAGCCTCGTAATTAGCCGTAGTTTATCCGCTGGCAAAAATTTAAAACGGCCACTTTCACGGTAGACTTTTTTCGTATCCCTTTGCCGGATGCAGGAGCCTCGATTAGACGAGCGAGTGGCTGAATCGAAGGATCCATTTCTACTTTTGACGATCGTGTTGGAAACAGGCCTGGCTCGTCCCGCAAAAAGCCGCTTAGCCGCGTCCGTTACCAAGGGTGGAAAAGCTCCGAAGCCCCCGTCTGCGCTCGCCGATTTCCCTGCAGGGATAAACGGCAAAGTTGAAAGGCATGTTTCCCTGGTTTTTCGCTGTCTCCATCGAGGCGATCCCTCCCTCGTGGACAGGGTCACCGACGAAACTCGCGACGCGCCGTGGAAAAACACACCGTGGGGGTTGCGTCCGATGGAAGAGCCGGTGAAACTCTACCCGCGTGCTCGCGCGAACTTTCGACGCACCCTTGTTCCCGTTTGAAATTTTATAGCCAGTCAGAGTTCGCGTAACGTCCGCGGAACTGCGAAGGAAACTGGTTTGCGAATTTTCTTTCCTCCCCTCGCGTCGAACGTCGTCCGCTTAATCGTGATTCAGCGAACAGCCTCTCGACGGACACCGGGAAATGGCAGGTAACTGACCATAAAAGGGGCGCGCGAGACGGGCTTGTTAAACTTTGGCCTCGGGGGCAGGTTTTTGATGCGTCGCACGATGCGGGTAGGAATTAACGCGCGGCGCCTCGTTCGCTTGAGCGATGAAAAGAGAAAGAGAGGAGAAAGCGGGGACGAGGGAAGGAAGAGAGGACGGGCAGCGGGGTGGGTTAGGGTCGCGAACGGAAGTCAAGGGCAGCACGCTCGCGGCGGACGCTCGCCCCGTTGAAAAATGCATAACGAGGCGAGCACGCTCGGTCGGCGCGGTGCGTGCGGGCACAATATCAGCCGGGGAAACGGAGAAAGTGCCTGGGCAGGTTGCTAACCAGCCGGCATGCGGCCCAACGGACAGGTGCCGGTGACCTTGAGATCGTGCACCTTCCGCGTTGGTGAAACAGTCCACCGTGCGCTTGCTGTACGCTTCGCGCTGCGAGAGCGATTTGTATTATCTGAGGGCTCGTTTCCGCGGTGTACAGCGCGTCCAACTTATCCGTAGATCCCAGAAAAGTTTGCAAACTACGGAAGTGTTAATCGAAAGTGTCTTCGTTGATCTTAACTTCCTCATCGTAGTTAAAACTCGTTGGAATTGTATGTTCGAGCGTTCAACGCGTTCCTCGACGACGATCGTCGAATACGAACGAACCCACCCCTTCGAACGATCATCTCGATTCGCGATCGGGTGGTTCCACGAGGAACGCGAAGCATCCGTACTCGATTAAGCAGAATTTCAACGGCGGTAGGGGAAAAATCGTAGGGTCGGAGGGAATTTATGCGAGCTGGAGGGCCTACTCGGATTTCTGGGGTCCAGGAGGAGCGCGCGAACCATCCAGGCTCGCCTGGCCGTCTAACGGGGCAATAAAACACGGCGTCGGGACGCATCTGGGTTACGAGCCGCTGCCACGTTTCTTTATCTCGCGCCCCGGACGATCCTCTCCGGGTTTCTTCCACCCTGCGGAGGCGGCGAACCCTTCTTTCCCACCCTCGAGCCGACTCGCGCGACCATCCTCGCGCACCGATAAGCGTTTAACTCCCGCGCACTCGTGCGTGCCTTAAGAGGTGTACTCTTTCTTCTGCACACGGGGAAAACGAGCAAGTAAAGGCCTGCTCGGAAGCCGAGGGTCGTTCCAGGAAACGTTCGCGTGCATTTCGCTTACGGATACTTTAAGGATCGCGATCAGTTTTACAGAGGGGAAATGTTTCGATTGCGAAGTTGAGATGGAGGAACGCTGGTTCCGGTTTTTTTTTTTATATCCAGCTGTTGTACAACAGATAAATCAAAAGCTGAAAAAGGAGTGCTGTCGCGAACCTTCGATCTGGTGCGCGATTCGCGACAATTCGGTGTTGCGTTTCAGAACGCGAAGGGGTTGATGGAATTATATAGCGTGCTCTATGGAAATGGATACGTTTCCATAAAGCCTAGCGAGCGCAGTTCGCAGCCCCGCATTAGTATTCGAAATTCTGGTCGGATGCAAACCAACCAGCCTATCCGATGATCCCGCGAGGTTCCTCCACCGATGCCCTCTGACCTTTCCGGATATCTGACCCGCGCCGATCTGTGGTTTATGGAAAAGGCTATCGAACACCGGTACGCGTATACAAGGAGGAGCCCGCAAACGGGTATTATTCACGCGAGCCGGCATGCTCGACCGATTTCTCCGATCGAAAGGCCGCTTCACGTTCGAGTTATCGCGGCACAAAGAGCCGCTTATCAACTGGAACACGCTCCGCTCCGTTTCGTCTCGAATATTTTCACAACTGGTAGCACGAGCCGGTCGATCCGGCCGTCCGAGGCTATTCAGGGACTTTGTTACCCGCGCGTATTAACTTCCAGGCAATAAAAGTCCGGATAATAACGTATAGCCGCTTGCAATAGTCACCGCAAGCCAACCTAAGGGAAAACATTCGTTTTTCCGCGCGTTACTCTTCTACGCTCCCCGGCATTTCCTTTCCCCGGTCGCTACTCTCCGCCAGGATTTATTTCACCCGCTTCCACTTACTCCCTAGCCCCGAATTTATTCCGCGCGCGACCGAAAAGCCGATCCAGCCACCCTCCTCGGAAATACCTACCGGCGAGGCTGCCCCACGGATTTACTTTAATTGGCACACGTGGCGAGAAATTAAATATACGATGCGCGAGAAACGACCGTCCGTTCGACCTCTCGTCGAGACACCCTCTCGCCACCCTTTCGCTCGCGCGACAATTTTCCCGTTCGCCACGCGAATTCTCGCGGTCTTGCCTTGCGGTCCTCGTCGGAAGCGTTTAATTACTGTTACAATCGCGTTTCAGAGGCGCGCAGCACCCGCAGCGAGGGGGCGGGAAAAAAAGTAACACGAAGAATTCCTAACCGAAGGAACGAGCCGCGCGGCCGGACGAATTATAGCCGCAAATTATCGTAAAACTCGCTGCGCCACGGCCAGGTTACGACCAGCAGGGTGTAATTAAAAATTTCAAGCGTTAAGTGCACGCGTATATAAACGCGGGTGACTATGCGACGTTCTCTCCGAACAGAGCAACCACCCGCCTACCCTCGTTTCCGATATCGATGCTAAGGGTGGTTGGTTACCCGCTGCGGCTAACTCGCCACCGTCACTTGGAGGTCCCACAATTTTTGCTCGAATCGCTCGAAAAGAAGAAAGGAAACGCGCGATATCGACGAGTGGAACAGCGACGATGAACGTTCGAGGGGGTAGAAAACGATACTCAAACGAGACAATCTCGAAAGCTTCCTAATCGATGCTCAGTTTCGAAGGGTTGCGCGCGAACCTGAGAATGGCTCGAACGGGTTCGATTCGATTTCACCGCGTCTGTTTACCTTTCGTCCTGGTAACGAGCACCCGAAACGCTCGGAGGTATTTCAAGGAATACGATTATGACACCGCAGAGCGAGCACCGCCCCCGCCTGTTCTGGAGCAGGTTGCGCGCAGCTGATTTTATCGGTACACAGGGAAACGCGTGTAAATATGCAGATAGCTACTTGGCAACTCGTGTATACCCACGCTTAATGCGACCAGCTCGAGTCGTAGCCGCCCGCGGGAAAGCACGGACAGAGCTGGGGAACGTGTTCGGCTAAAGGGGAGTAATACGGTATCGAGGCCAGTCCGTGGTTCGCTGCTTTATTAATTGGACGCGTTTGTGGAACGACGATGCTGGAAGCACCTGACGCGTTAATCCCTTTTCCGAATCTTTGGACCAACGCAGCTCCCGTTGAACGTCGTCTAATTAATTAGCAGAACCGTTCGCGATAATCTACGGTGACTTTTACGCGAACGACGGTTCGTCGAGTGACGTTTGGGGTTGGTTACAAGTTCCTCTGCCGAGAGAAAGATACACGCGTCTCAGTGGCGAAAGTTCGCTAACAATGCCCAGCCGATGGAACATCTGTTGACAACGGCCGATATCGAGGGACCGTGATCGGCCAGCCCTGACAACTATCGCTTCTATACTCGCGAGACCCAATTAGAACGTCGAGCCTATCGCGATCCGACCGCTCGATCGAGGGACAACGAAATAACACCCCGGTCCAATAAACCCGCGCCAGATGTAACATCGATCGCGTCTTTATTTGATACGCGGCCGGTTCAACGAATAAATACCTTGGTAACGAGAGGTGCAATCAAATTTTCATCGCGCCAACTCTCTGTTGTACAGAGTCGTCCTCCGTGTTTTCTCATAGTTTCCCAACAAGTCTGTCGCAACCAGACGATGGTTAAGGTCGGATCCACGGATTGCTCCCGCACCCAGGAGACCTAATTACAGGAAGCTCGAGCCATCACGCGAATCCACGGGAACACACGCATCCAAGCTTCTCCGACGGAAGTAGCTCGCGCGTTTCAATTTGCGCGGGAGTTCACCAAAAATCTCTCCCGCCTACGGTGATTCCAGCCCAGAAGTTACCCATTAATTCGTCGTGATCGCTGTTAATTTACTATTAATTTGTCCGTGTAATCGCCCAATCAAATGCATTATGGGCGTAACGCTTCGAACGAGTCACTGGTTTAATCGTTGTAATCGAATAGGGTTGAATTTAAATTGAGCATTTACTGTACACAGCGTGCTGATAGAATCGATCGCGGTCCTATCGAAAATGGTAGATAACGGGGTTTGGGGGACGAAGGCGGAGAGATAGCTGGAAAACAGTGAGGTGGGATTAAAAAAAATTGGTGTAAAATAATATCTAATTTCGAAGGGGACACGAGCGAGGCGTTTTCGAGGCACCTCTTTGAAAAATTCATGATCGCGTCGTGCAGGAGGCGAGCGGCGGGCAAACAAAATGCACGCGCGCCCACCCCGACCGCGACAGCCTTTTCAATATGCAAAATAAATCGAGCTAACCGCGCGACCGGCGATAAATAAAGCAAATATAATGCGTGCTCCCATCGAACAGGCGTTTTTCCTCGCGGCCCGTCGCGAAAAATCGAATTGGCCGTCCCGCAAATTAAGCGCCGGTCAAACAGCCTTTCAATACGGCCTATGAAAATTAAATCCCTCGGGCATTGTTGAAAAGCGACGCGTGTGCACAGAGGCCTGCGCCAGCGAACGGGAGGGAAAAATAGAGGCGAAGCTACACATTGTTGCTCCTCTCTGTGTTTGTAACGCAAAATCATTCGAAATGATTGGCTAGATTTTACAACCAGATGAGTTCGAGCATTGAATTCGAATTGTTTAAAATCCGCCACTCTCCAATTCAATTCTTGGCGATCCGATCGATTCGCGTTCGCATCTCCAATTGAAATAAGACAGTTAAAAGATGTTCGAACCCAATTCGAATATCGATATCGAACAAATCCACTTATTCCCCCAATTCCTCGACACTTTCGCAGGTGCGCGAGAAGGGTCTAAAAGCCATCTAGGCGGATCGTCGTCGAGCAATCGAGTACCGCCGCGACGAAATCGTTGCAGGCAACGCGTGTGTCGCATCTCGTCCTATTCTCCACCCCCTCGTTCCTCCGCACAGGATTCGATCGTCCCGCGAACGTCGCTTCGCTATCGACGCGGTAACCGCCATCGTCGTCGCCCTCGCGATTGTTAGTACGAATCGTCGTTATCGTTATTGCACCGCGGCGAGGGATGACGCGCGAGTTGCGGTCCTCGCTCGTTTCCCGCCTCTCGACTGCCTACGTGCCCAATTCCCATCGCAATCCCGGATTGCGGATGCCCGCTGGAATTATTTCGCCGGGCAGCTTTTAGACGCCACCCCTCTTTGACCGTCACCCTCGTAGCGAGAGGCTCGATGGTGCTCGTCGCTTCGCGCGTGGCTCGATGGACCGTTTTCTTCCTGAAATCGAATCGAACACGCACGCTGGTCGTTCGAGCGGTTGGCAAAGGCTTCGAGTGATACAACTGTCCGAGATTTCAGATCGACCAACGGAAGACGATCAATCGAATCGTTAATCGCGCGATCCGGTCGTTAGGCCGGTGTAATTGATTGGTCCGCGGCGCTAATGGGCACGCGATGAATTATATCATCGTGGCTGTCCTCCTCGACATTGCCCGGTGACCGCGAATATGACCGACGTAGAGGGGGTCGCTAATGAAATTTGCATCGTCGGAAATTAATTCGCGCGCAGACCACCATTCCCGTCGATGGTCATCCTCCGGACGGAAAATCGAGTTATCGATTTTAATGGGAAACGGAGGCCGTCTCGCGTTCACGCCCGAAATCGGGACGCGAGGGGATTCACGAGGGGTAGTAAAGAAAGTTCCCGCGTGCCCGCCTCGAAATCAGACAGCCGTAGAGAGAAATCTGACTTTATCTTTCGCAGCCTATTTTTACGATTCTCGGCCGAGAGATATTCAGACGGCGTGGCCTGTTTTGAATAAGTAATACGCCCTGGAAAAGTCGATCCCACGGCGTTCCCGTCGTTTCGCATCGATCTCGCACCCCCGTTACCGGTCTCTGATTTTTCCGTGAACACCTCGCGCGATTAAATGCGTCATCGAAACGGTGGAGAACACTTTCGAACAAACGCGATGGTTCTGGCGATGAAACACGCCCGAATGAGAGCGGTAAAGAATGAAATTAGCCTGGGACAGAATGGTTAAAGCGAACAGAAGCCATTCGGGGGTTGGCGCTGCTCGGTTGTTGGTTCTTAAACGAACAATTAATGCGAAGAAAAGACCTCGACGTGGTCAGGGTCGAGGGTGAACTCTAAGTAGGTTTCATTGCGATAATTTCGACGATAATAACCGTAATAATGGCAACAGGAGCGAGAAGAAATTTCGCCCGGGGCAGGGTACAACAGGTAGCATCCCTCTCGAAGACACTTTTCAGTAATTTCAATGGAAGACGGATGAGGGGGGGAAAAATGTAGGTAACTTCGGTTCTTCTCGCTCGAACATAACCGTCGTCCCGTCCCATACCCATCGATGCATCTTTTCGTCAATTTTCTCACGGACGATCGATTTGCTCGAATAAAAGGTGAAAAACGGGGGGTGGGGCCGGGAAGTGGATTAAAGCAATTTTCTGTTTCGCAGCGCGTACAGTTCCTCGACTTGTCCGCGGTAGCCTGGCTGCTCGTTGAACGAAAATTGTGGAAGTTGAGATTGGAAGTTGAATTAGATTTAACTTTGAAAGTCCATCCGGCGGCAAGTCAGCGCGGCAAAATAGCCGAAAGTGACAATTTCCTGCTTTCGGTCACGAGCCGTGAAACACCGTGGAACTAGTTCCCATCTTGTTTCCTTAATCCCGCCTTTTCTTTGAACCCCTTCCCACGGTCTGTCACTCTAACCGGGGTATCCTGCGTGACACAGCTCGCGCAACTGTTGCATGTAAAACTTGCTCCGAAACTATAATTGTCTCGGATGAAATTTCAACAAATCTTATTAAGCACGAGACACCCTTAACGAAGACAAAACGCTACGTAGTCTCTATCCATTAATTACATCCTCCGTAGTCAGATTCAACCGCAAGGTGGTGTAACTACCCGTTCGAGGAGTATGCAGACAGTTATTCTTAGCAGCCTGCATTATTAACGCTCGTTCGACTCGCGTCGTTCATTTTCCATAAGCTCCGTGAAAGTCATAGCCGATCGTCGAGCTAAAAACAACCCCTTCCGATCCAACGACGAGAGTGTCGCCGATCTTGGGAGATAAATCTCGAGCGAGTCACGTCCGTGAATCCGTGCGATATTAATTAATGAAATCGATCAGGGAGAAACGACAACGTTGAACGTGACGAATCTGGGTCAACGGTGCGCGAGGTGTCGGTCGGTCGTATCCACGTAATTTTCTTGCCCGTCCCGGCCTCGAGGGAGCCAGGACCGGCCGTGTCGTACCCTTTTCCGCTCGAAATAATTAATATACAAGGCACGGGAGAGTGATCCGTAGGCGGTGGGATTTCGGTCCAAGGAAAGCTCTTTCCGAGGGAGGCCAGGCGAAGCCCATGAAGTGCTAATGTGCTTCCGTAAAGACCTGCACGCCGCCGCGGCTCCGACGACCGGTTCATAAAAAATGTACGGGGCTACGCGAGCTTGCCAGGCGAACCGTTTCCTGCTGCTCCGGGGTGAACTCGCGATTTTAACTAAAAGGAACGATAAGGGGACCTGCGCGATGTAATTTAAAGCGCGGATATGTAGAGCGGAATATACGTGCAGGGTGACTCGAGGGCGGAAAGTACTCGCGGCGATTCCGTGGTTGAAAGCCAAGCCGTGTCAGTTCTCGAAACGGTTTACTTTCCTAGCTATCGATGCACGCCCACTTGTACGGTAATTTCTCGATGAATCGAGAGTTGGATTACGACGAAGCGAAGGGAGGCTAGCTTCCGACACTGGACGGAACCCTCAAAGAAACGGAAGTACACATCGCGTACCGTTATCAGGCGACGCGTGTCACCCTTGAGAAAGCAAAAAACGGACTCGCGTGACGATTTTTCCAAGAGAGAACGGAATTAATGTAACACGGCGGCGGGGCCGGTGTATCACGGGGGTGGTTCTGTCCGACGTTCTTTTTCGCTCACGCGACACGCTCGAGCCCGCCATAAATTCACCGCGGCAAAGAGAAACGAAACCCAAGAAGGCGCGCGATGCTTTATGTCCCGCATCACGCGACCCACCGATAAACATTAACGAACCAATCCCAACCCCCCGTGCCTTTCCGCGTTTTCCACCCTCCACGGGTAACCGCGCCGAGGGTGAAAGTTATCGTTTCGGCCGGCTGCTCTCTCGCATTCTTCCACCAACCCGCCTCCTTTCCTCCTGAACCATCGCACCCTCCCCCTTTTCCCTTTCGCCGCTTCTTCAACTGGAGCTTGGCCCTCTTCGACCCTGTTTGGCCCACTTTTCTCTGTCGCGTGGCGATCGCTCGTCCTCGTTGGACACGCTCCGATTTTCGCGACGAGTAGTTTCCGTCGAGTGATAGTCGCGTTCTTAATCATCCCTGCGTCCTCCCTTGGGAAACGCGATCCGCTCTTCAAGGCGAACGGGTAACCTTTTCGCGAGGAAAAATGGATCCGTTTCGTGACGAATCAGTGGATTGCCCGCCGTAGTCAGACACGATTCGTAAATGTCGGGGGGTGCCGAAGAAACGATCTATCGGCGGTTTGCCGGCTCTAGAAAAAGCTCGACGATATCGCGTGGGTTAGATTAATTTACGGGAGCGGTGGGAGGCGAACTAGGTTAAATTGTAATTCTCGTAGAACGGGCGATTCGTAGAGAACCTATCCAGTCTTCTGCTCGACGTATCCCTCGTTCGATACCGATTCGAATTTGAATTCCAACGGCGCCCACGGCGCACTTGACGTCGAATACCCACGCGCACAGACGTTTTCATTTAGCCGTCGAGCCGGTCCCTCTTTCTTTCCCGCCTTAATTCCCCGCCCCTATTCGCAACCCTCTGTGCTCGCGCCACCTGTTCACTTCCATCGAGACCTGAAGTACGCGCGAGACCCCGTAACGAATGCGTTCCCGGTTCTACCCGTGTGAGACGGCTCGATAACGATCGACGCTCGCATCGCGAATAACCCCGCCTTTTCATACAACCGCGTATCATCGTCGACGACGTCACCCCATTCTCTCTCACCTGAAGCCTTCTCCAGCGGAACTTGAAAACCCTTTCACCAACCAGTCAAGTTCAATCGCGTCCGCGACAATTCGAAACGTTCTATAATGCTTTAACGCGGCGATTGCGAACAACCCCTATAAGTGTGGGTTCGTTGCGCGACACATCCATGGTGAAAGCACACGCGGTACCAACGCGTGGGCGGAAGCCACGATTTTCATAAACCCTTATTGCCATGTTCGTTGCCGAATCACGAAAGAATCGCTAGGCGACGGAGGGAGAGGCGAGGAGCTTAAGCGTTGACGACAGTTTGAGAGATCCAGCGGGTATCCCGTTTGCGGCTAATGTACAACCCTCAACCCTCGTAGCGGACGTCCTTTCCTCTCGAGTAGAGCCGCGACTCGAACGTCAGAGGAAATCCGCGCCTACCCCGTTTCGAGGAACGTTTCCTTCGCTACCTCTCTCGTTCTTCCTCCAGTTCCCCTCGCCTGCTATCCGTTCCTTTCATACGTCCACCCTCCCGACTCGTCCCTCCCTTTTTTCGCTCCCTCTCAAACGCCAGATGCTGCTAACTGCACCCTCCTGACGAGATCCTCCTGCACGCTGCCTGTTCAGCTTCTTTCCATCGAGCCTTCTTCGCGAGCCGTGGCTGAATTCTCACGCACGCGGCTCCGTCCAACCCGCAGACCAACCCTGTATCGAACGTCTCGCGGTCGTTCGACGCCCTTTGCCCTCTCTACCACCCCCATCACCAGCGTTTTGCGGTTGTTCGCGCCGCCAGCCACCCGACCAACCCCTCTCTCCATCTTTCATCACTGCGATTGGCCCACGAGCGTTGTTGTATCCGCGGAAAAATTGCTCCGAGTAATTGAAGGGCTTTCGTCTTACACTCTGATTATTCCCTGGCCTTCGCTCCAACGAACCGGTTCCGTCGAGAGGGGGTTGAAGTGTCCATTCGAAACAGTGAAACGCTACCGTCCCATTAATCGCCGATCGTTTATCAATCAGCATCGACGCATCGATCGCTCTCTTCGACACTCGTGCAGCTCGCGTCGATACACGTGTACGCTAAACTGTACGGCACGTTCGATCGCGCGGTAACAATGGCCTCGCACTCCCAGCGTATGGTCTCTCGCGCGTTTCACCGCGTCAATTACCAGCTACGATGAATCGTTCTCTCGTTAATGGCTGGCGGAGGGACGCGTCGCGATAAATGCGCCGGTTATTTGATCGGCGCCCGGCCCTTATTGCATAAACAGTTTCGCCGTGGCATAAATTTCTGGCAGAGCGAGAGGAGGAAGAGGCGGAGGGGTGGCCTGGTCGAACGAACGAGGGAATTCCAACGATACGGCGCAAGCGAGAATTCGCCCAAGTTTCGCGAAACGACGCGGACGCCGGGCAACTCGGTGCTGCTCGGGCACGCTCGGTGATTAATTAAAACGGAGGTTAATATACGGGTCGGGGCGCGGCTTTAAGAGCAATTCATACTGTCCCGGGGGTCAACCACGGAATACTTTTAAGCCGGTTCCACGGTGGAAAGAGTCAACGAGCCGGCCTGATTCCACGGCTGACTTAATGGGCTACCCTGCTAATTCCGTGGAGACTTAAATCACGCCTGCGTATCGAATGAATTACCCACTAGTTTCCACGAATAGTTCCTGTCCGCGCGCCAGAAAAACGCCGGCTCCTTTCGCGCGGCCGCCAGCGCTCTGGAACGCTGACCAAGAGGGTTAGCTCGCTCTTCCCACGGAGGTGACTTCGCGGCGGAAAATAGAGTTTATCGGTGAAAGATGAAATGAAAATGTTCGACTCGTCGAGGGAAACGCGCGGGGCGTCTCGTATCGCGATGAAATCAATTCTCGGGGCGGAAATGTCGGATGCTCGAGAGGGTGACCGTATCAATCTTTGACGGATCAAGGGGGCTTCGCGGCGCCGCTCGAGTCCGTGGCATCCATTAAACTCTCGTCAGCCGGGCATCGAGGCGTTGGGCAATGGACTTAAGCAAGTTGGATGAAAGTTTCCCCGCTGGAAGGAAAATTAGATGACGCGAGATATCGCGGCCCCTTTCTTCCCCTTTCTGTTCGTCGACGATGCTTCGTGCCTGCTGACGCTGGATTATGAATATTTCATTTTTTCTTTTTTTTTTTGGCGAGAACATCGTGGTAGAACCCGTACACGCTCCCTGAATCCCGACATGCGTGCCGATGGACGCCAGCCGTTCATTGTTCGAGGACAATATACGCGCCCCCGAGTAACCTTATCAACGTCTCTTCTATTTGGACTCTATGTCGATGGTTATTCAATGTTCGAGCATCGTGCAATATTTTACCAAACTGCTGCGTATTTACTATCGAACTGACTGCCGTATTTAATGGACCAGGATGATCGCAGTCAGAAATTGTAGCGAGTAGCATTGTCCATTTGCAACCACGTACGCAGAACCGATAATAGGCGTGGGCGACGTGGCATCCAAGGCATTAAAATAATGGAAGAGAGAGAGTTTGATTATAGCGATGCCGAGCGTCTAACACAGAAGTACTAAGTAACTAATCCTGTTCTTTCTCTTTCTCTGTTTCAGCTCTCGGAGCTCGAGCAGCGGGTGTTGGAAGCGGAGGGCCGGGCCGACGAGGCGGAGGACAAGGTGAGAATAAATTACAATCGCCATTTCGTTTCGTCATCGACGGGAAAACCTCTTCTCCTCCGCGTTTTTCATCCTCTCGATTCCCGTCTCGTTGCCCGTTTCCTTGAGCCCGTGAACAACCCATTCAGGCCACCGAGAGAAATCGAAACACGTCCCGTTAAATCGGTTTCGCGCTAGCGCCTCCGCCGCCTGCCAATGTCCAATCGATCCGATGTAAATAATTAAGCCACCTCGTAATTTAACGGGACGCGATTGTCTTTGATTAACGCGCGATCGACTAGCCCGAAGGCATCAAGGATAAATTATTTATTTACCGAGTGGTAACGACGTTTCCTTTAATCATTCACCTCGAGGACACTGTGCACCTGGTGTTCCGTTGCAATTTCATCGCGGTGAATCTCGCGATTCCGCTTCGAAGATCGTATTAACATCAACAATCCGGTTTCACCATTTAGCGAAACGAAAGGACTCGCGTTATTTTGACTAATCAATAGAGTGGCATAGCGAAACGTTGCATTGCAGCTCTACGCGCACTTTGACCTTTTCTAGGAACCTTGCCCCTGATTTCCACCTGGCTATTTCAACTTCCAGTTAGACCGTGAAACATTAAGATTCAGTAATCCAGGTTAATTACCAGTTCGTGCATAAGTTGGCGGCGTGGAATATGGAAAGTGGATACGTTAATAAACGCTCGAGAACATGTAAACCTCCTGTTCGACACTCCATCTACGGAACGATAACGTAACACCGGCTGGGACACTACATCATTTTTCTTCGTTCGAATATTCATGCATCGCACGAAGTGTTAGCAGCTGTTTATTTCCGTCGAACTTCACGGCGAAGAGAAAAGAAAAATACAACTCTCAAGTTCCACGTGAAAATACCGATACTGCGTTACCGACCAGAGGAAGGCTGGCGTCGACTTGGAGGGTGCAGCTGGGTGCCCGTATACTGTCGTCTCCACCGAGTTCCTCATCGATTTTCTCGCTCGACCTTCTACCCCCGTTGCCTGGGCCCTTACCGACGGACACTCGAATTTCCATAAACGATTTCCTGCCACCGTACTGTACCAACTGTGGGCAATTACCGTTCTGAAACGACCATTTTCCGACCTTCCACCTGGTATCTCTTTAATTGATACAATCGACCCTTCGAGGTACCGACGAACACTTTCATCGATCCGTTTCGCGTGTCCACTTCGATCGACGTCGATGCTCCTTTCGTACACGGAACAGTGCACAATGATCGCCACGAAACCATCCATTCGTAGAGCAGGAAAAGCATTCTTGACCCAGTTTCACTCCACAGTCATCGCGTACCGTAACAACCCCCTAAGTTACCAATATCCTCAGAATTCTCTCAATCTCGATGCGTGTCCATTTAAAAGTCGAAGTCTTCCGTTTATCCCGACGGAAGAACCAAGTAGTAGCTCCAGAGAGATGAGTTCAGTCGGTATTCCCGTAGGATCCGGGGTATCAGGGCGCATGTGTTACGGTCTCATTGATTTTCCCATTCTATGAGAAAGACGGAGGCCACCGGGACGGGTGGAAGGCGACCAGCTGGAACCGCCGATGGACGGAACGCGGGGTGCCGCGAGGTGGCGAAACCGCGGGGGCGGGAGGGTGACAGAGGCCGCGACAATATGGCCGTGCGACCGGCGGGCAAGACCGTCGTTTTGTTGTGACCTCGAAATCCGGTTGAGAAGAACGGGCGTTCGCGTAACCACGTGCATCCGCGGTCCCCCGATCGTCCATCCGCGGCCACCCTTCGATCACGCAGGGGAGGATCGACCGTGGCCAGTCTCGTCGACGAACCACCGCGTTCTTGAGAACTATGGAGCACGGCAGGTGACATCGATGAAAGGTAAACCAACCAGTCCACCCCGTCACCGGCCAGGCCGCAACTTCGCGCCTCCGTGTTTCGGGTCTTCCATCGATTTCTCGAGGAGTCGTCTTCGGTGTTTAGCCTTTTGGGTCGAGTGGTTTTTGAGGTCACGGGTGACGAAGCCATTCCTCTTTGCGGTTATTCCGTTCGAGTAAACTGTTAGTCTTGGTTGGTTCAAGGGGCTCGTGTTAACCCTCTCGACACTTGACTCGCTTGCTTTCTTTACGTTCGCGTACTTCCCTCGGATGCGTTGTTTAACTATCGACGAAGCAGACGCGTAGTTGGGAAGAGGAACCAAGGTGCGTCGAGGTAATTTTTCGAGTTTAATGGAAGTTGACGAGTGTCAGTGCGTTTGATCGCGATTAAAGCGAGCGGGATCGAGGAGTGCGACGACACGAAGTGTCGCGAGGCTAGGGAGAAGAGCCGAGGGAGAAACTTAGGGAGACGTTGGTTCGACTTAACGACCCGCTTTGACGGGACGTGTCGCGTATAGAATTGGCGTACGGCCAATTCGTGAGTAATCCCCGTTTCCCGTGAGCACCCGCACCGGCGAACAAAATAAAGGTGCGCGCAGACGTTCCCCGCGCGCACACGCACGCACACAGTTCCTTTAAATATTTCAAAGCAACCGTGGCGCCGGACTGTTTCCAATGTTACTGTTTCGCCTCGTTTCAGACCCCTTGCGCGGATAGATTCTTCGAGGCTACCCTTTGAACCGAGTTCTACGAGAGCCGTCGTCGGATCGTAGCTCTCCATCGTTTAACCTCCGCGGAGTTTGCGTTCCTTACGTAACCTTCGAGAAAATCTGCAACCATTTTCCTTATCACGCTCGTTGCCAAGAGTGCAGCGTTCTTTGAAACGATTCTCGTTTAACTTATTTCCACTCGACGAATCTCGATCTCTCTGGTCCCCGACAATTCCTCGTTAACGTTAAAACTTGCGCAACTCACGCGATACAGCGGACAATGTCGAGCCCTTCAGTCGACGACGCGTTTCTCACGCGTTCGTCGGTCGTTGATCCATTTAGTCAGCCGCACTCTTTCCCTCCCTCTCTCTCTCTCTTCTTTTTCGTTTCCCTGCTCTTTTTTTTCGCGGCTCGTTCCCTCGACGATCGCGACTGAATGAATGTTTCTGCATGTACAGCGCGCGCTAACGGGCCTGCTTTTGGCGGGAAGCCAGCAGCGATTCGACGCCGCACCCCTCGCGAGGTGATACCGTTTAGTCGCGTGCACGCGCACGTGCGCTGGACCAGCATCGAAAGATAAGGGGACCAGCCAGTCTTCCGCTCGTCCAGTCGAACCCTCTCGTTCCCCGCTGTAAATCCATCCACCCTATTCGACGGGCAAACAAAGTGGCCCTCCCTTGCCATGCGATCATCCGCAAGTTCCGAGACCCCGTATGCGTACGGGATTTTTAAAACGCTTCGAATATGAAACGCTTGTAATATCTGCTTTGAATTCATTAATACAGACAGCTTGAGAAATATCGTAGTTTCGAATAAATGTATTGGTAGCTGGTCTTCCAAGAAGAGGAAGTTTTGTTTCCCAGAGAGCACTCGAACGACCGTTCTCGTAGATCAACGATAGGATAGGATTCGATTATTCCAACGCGGTGCTATTTCTAGTTTCGCAGCGTTTGGCTTTCAGGTCCGCGCCTCCTCGGGCGCGCAAGACGAATCGATAAATCTTCGGATAGTCGCTCGATCGAGTGATGAACTCGGCGTACCTCGGTCGTTGCCTGTGAATTAAACAGCACCGACGACCGATGCCAAGTCCGTCCTCTTCCTTCATCTTCCCCACCCCTGAAATTCAGTGAACCTGTGGTACGTTGAAAATTCCCGATTCCGTCGTACGATAATTACCAGATTAAAAAGAATCTCTCGGTTTCTCCCTGTTTAATTTCGCAGGAGCCCGGTGAACCCCACCAACAGCTACTCCCACGATCCTCCTCGGCGAATCTACTTCAACACCCACCAATCCTCACTCGGAATGCTCATCCCTCCCATGCAGCAATCAGCATCGCCATAAGGCACCCCGTGAACGATCGTTCATCGCAGAGCGTGTCGCGTGTCGTCGACGGGCGCAGGCCTGCGAGATAGAAACGCGGCGCGGGTCGATAAATCTGAAGACGCTCGACGGTCAGTGTTCGAGCCGAGATCGCAATCGTCCAGCCCGATTTTCCATCCGTAAACCGGGACGGTGGCGGGCTGTGCGGATCGTCCGACGACTGCTCTTGAACCGAGGCTGGACTGTCTGTCGTCGGCTGTCAGGCCTCGGCTGCTACTCACCCCTGGCGTGCCGCGTCTGTGTACACGAGGACCGCTACGAATTTTGCCATTGGCCGACAGCCAACGTGACTCATCGGCCGTAGGAAAGGCCGAAGAGTTTACGTGCATCGGTTCCTTTCAGTTCGGTTCGATCACCGGCAACGTGCGCACCCCTTCTCGCCCTTGCGAGAGCCCTGTTCCGCTGGTGGTGGTTTACGAGCCAGGGGAGATCCCGTGCCCCGGTTCTCTCTGTGCGGGAGTGTCCTCCAGGCGAGAAACAAAAGGTTTTAAAGGGTCCTCGGTTGGTTCTGATTAGCTCCCTATCGGCTATCATGGCCACTCGTAGCCTTGGTAAGGAATCGCATCTCGATGCAGTGTTTCTTTTCTTGTTTCTTTACTTGAGATTCTCTTTTCTGTGTATATATATATATATATGTAGAAGGTAGAGAGAGAGGGAGAGGGTTGCGCGGGGGTTGGATGTAGGTGAACGAGGTGCATTTAGAGTCGAAGGTGTGATCACGCGTGGTGGGTTATATATCGTAGAGCGGGTGGGAATAGGGTCGCGGCACGTGACTCGATGTGATTTGCAGTGAAATAGGCTAGTGCGATGCGGTGGACTGGAAGAGTGCTCGGATATCTGGAAAGATAATTCTGAGTGAAGTGACGGTGCTATTAATACTGCTCTGCCAGAGTCGATTCATGTGGCGTCCCGGCTTTGTTACTCATCGCGCAGGAATACCGTAGCTTTCTCCAATTATCCCTCGGATCGCGTCGTACGAGTTTCCGTCTCAATCCTCTCGAGAACACCCCCGCGACTGAATCCGCAAAACTCTCGCCGTGTCGATAAAAAAAAAAAGATAAACGATCTGCAGTAAAATAAAATAAAATGAAGTAATAAAATGAGAGGAAGAAAAAGAAGGGTGGTTGTAATCACGCGATTCTCGTTTCGTAGGAAAGGACGACAATGAACGTGAAAACGTACAGGGTGATCGATGCGGCCTCGCGAACCGCATTCGCACACACGCGGCCGCCATAAGGAAAACATTCGGCCGGAGGATTTCCCCGCTGACGTATTGATTTTCTCGATACCTCTCTCTCTCTCTCTCTCTCTCTCTCTCTCTCTCTCTCTCTCTCTCTCTTTCTCTCTCTCTCCCCTTTTGCCGCTTTAGTGGACGCTTGGCTTGGTGCGCTCACGTATCCGTTCTGCGTAGAACGCGATATCGATTTTTGACAGCTGCTGCGAAACGAGCGACTGTCGCCACCGTACCAGAAAAGGGGTGCACGAGGTCCACACGCAACGCGAAACCGTTCGTTCACCCTCATCCCTTCTCGCTCTATCCATTCCCATTTCCCTCTCCCTCTTTCTATCTTCCTCTCTCTTGTTTCTCCCCGCTGCTCCCTCCCTCTTTCTCTTTATCCCCCCGCACGTTTTGTCACCGCTGTTTACTCGACGATCCCACGCCACGAGTCTCAGGGCTGGCATGCTTCTTCGGCCGCACCGGAAACGTGTCACGCTCGCGTGACGCTTTTCAAACCGACGAAATTCACGATAGCCGCAGTTTTTCGTGGCCGTAAAGTAGGTTGTTCGGTGGTCTCGTCCAGGAGGGATTCCATGGGAAACGTTCAGTGAGTTTGGTGGTCCGTATCGGGTTGTTTTTGGATGGTGATGAACCGAATGATAAGGATAATTGTTCGACGTTGGATCCGGGTTTTTGTGACAACTGTTGGAAGAATACGTGTCGATCTGTTGCAGGTACGGATGATGGAGGAGCGGCTAGTGAAGGGTGAATACTGCTTGAGCACATCAGGCGTTGGTTCTCCACCGCACTCGCTGCCGTCGACTTCCGGTACGCAGAATGAGAAGATCGAGGATGTCCGCTGTGCCTGCATCTCGAAGCTAGAGACACAGGTCGAAGAACAGGTGATAGAAATAACCGCGACAAATATTCCTAAATCCTGAAACTCACATCGACGGTGAATCACAGTTACGGATTGTTCGAAGCTGTTTAAAGTTTCCAAGAATTTTCCGCGGGGAAAGCATTCTGTTTCATAAACGATTTTATAGAATCGGTGTACCGGTATATCTGACGCGTCAGGCGTCGCGAAAAATGCGATAATACGATTCTTCGTATCAAGAGTCGGATCTCTAGATAAACCGACGATTCACGAGCGATTATCAATTGCTTGCGCAGAAACAGTTGCGGCTTCAAGACGCGAGGCAGGTCGAGGCGAAAGCCGCGAGAATAAAGGAATGGGTGACCAATAAGCTGAGGGAACTAGAACAGCAGAACCAGCACCTGAGGGAACAGAATAACAAGTGCAACCAGCAACTGGAACTGCTCAGGAATCACATAACCAACATCGGCCTGAAACCACCTGTAAGTTCTCAAATTATCTTTCTCTGTTTTGGAATTACTCTCGTTTTAAATTGGATTCGCTGAACTAAATCGAATCGTTTCGCTCTTCAGGCACCGACGAGGGCATCTCTGTCCCTGGAGGTGGACACCACGTTACGCAGGCGATCGGAGAGCCTGGAGGGGACCCCACAAGCGGTACCGGAAAGCGTGCAAAGCGCCGTAGCGGAACCGCAAGCCGGCACCAAGCATCGAAGACATCTGTCCGCCTGTGGGACCATACAGCGAGGGATCGCTACCACCAACATGGACTCTAGGTAGAATCTCGTGTTGCGCAGAAAAAAAGAAAAAAAAAAGGAAAATTCCGTTCGTCGAGCGACGCTTGTTGGCTTGTTCTCTCGCAAAACGATCGCTTCTTTTTCCGCTTCTGGCTGTAGCGTCGCGCGTAGATGTGTCTCGATTCTCCTTGGGAGGTCTCACGACGTGATAGCGGCGCCCGACTCTCGAAACTGTGGTACCCTGTAACGTCCTGAGACTTCCTGCGGGGATCTGTCGACCCGTGTGCCGTACACTTCCCTCTCCGTTGCCTTCGGACGAGACCGAGCGATTATTTTTCATTATTTTCACGTCCGTTCTTTCTTTTTCCCTTCTTATATTGGCACGAACGATTGTCACGGGGCTGTTTCGCTAATTGCACTCGTATCCGTCGAAGCGATTATCAAATGCGTACGCTGGCACGATTAGTTCCGTGTTTTACGCTTGCTGTTCTTTTTTCCGCTCTAGCCTGCTATCGGAGGAGCTCGCGGCGGCGGTCGAGAACCTGGTGATGCTACCGAACATACCCGGTGTCTCGGAGACGAGCAGAGACAGCGGCAGCTCGGAGGCTGTACACGATTACGCGGAGATCTACACGCCGAGTAGAGAGGGGATGAATTGGGCACAGGGGGCACAGGGCCCGCGACCGCCCACACCGCCGTTGCATCGATTTCCAAGCTGGGAGGCCAAGATATATCAGGTAGAGCTCGTTGATCCATTGCAGCCCACACGAAACCGCGTTCAACGCGTACCCGCGACCAGCTGTTGCTATTTGTAAGGAAACAAACTCACATTTCTCAATTCCATAGGTAGCGGACGGCGGGCTTGGCATCGGTCCACCGACGAACGAGGAATCCGCGCCTTCCACGATGACCAACACGACCAGCTCGTCGAAACATTCCCAGGCGACAGGACACAACTTGATGGCGCACAACTCCCAAGGCTACTGCGACATTTCCGTTCCAGTCTACGCTACGGTCAAGGGTAAGCCCACGCTATCTTCTCCAAATATCGACTTTGAACCTCGCGTTTCTATCGTTGATAACCGTTAGACGTACAGTCACGATCGCCCCCTTGCTGTTGCGCAGGACGCGCCAGTCAAATCAGGTCCATGCCCTTTGGCGACAGTTCCGACGACAGCTCGGACGGCGAGGAGCACCCGAATCAGACGGAGACCAACACCAGAATCACCAACAGCTCGTCGGACAACACGGACTCGTCGCTCGGCAGCGGTAGCAGCCCGTCGAAGAGCGTTAAAACCACCAGCAGCCTTAGCCCCGCCAAAAGGAGCTCCAGCGGCTCTCCCAGTAAAAGCGTGAAACGTGGTGAGCATTTCAAACGTCGATACGTATCTAAAATCGCGTGCACTCGTCAACTTCAATTTCTCGTCCAATTCCCAGACACGTCCCTGGAGTCTGGCCTGTCGGAAGACTACGCGATACCTCCGGACGCGCTCAGCTCGACCTCCCTCGAATCTAGTATGCCTAGCTTGCTGATGCGCGTCTCCGGTGAAAGCCCGAAGCGGCAGGAGTCCTTGGAGAAAACTGGCCACCTGGCGAAACTCGGTGGTAAATTGAAGACCTGGAGAAAGAGGTGGTTCGTGTTGAAGAACGGTGTGCTCACCTACTGGAAGAGTCAGAACGACGTAAACCGAAAACCTCAAGGGCAAATCGTGTTGGACGAAGTGTGCAGGTAAGCGTCCAGCAACTTAACATTCCCCTGCCTCTTTCGAAATCGCCAAGACTCCGGTCTTTCTCGACAGGATAAACAGGGCAGAGGGCGCTGCCACGTTCGAGATCGCGACCGGAAAGAAAACGTACTATTTAACGGCGGACTGTATCGCGACGATGGAGGAATGGATAAGGGTTCTACAGAACGTACAAAGGCGGAACGCGACGAAACTTTTGCTCAGCAAGGAGGACAACAAGCCGACGATACAGGGATGGCTGACGAAAGTGAAGAACGGGCACGCGAAGAAGTGCTGGTGCGTCCTTATCGGAAAAATGTTCCTTTACTTTAAGTGCCCTAACGATACGGTAAGTCGTCGATCCTCGAACGCGTCGATATCTATTACACGAACCGTGTGAATCTTACAAAACTTTGCATCGTGCCTTCCCAGAATCCTATCGGTCAAATAAATATGAGAGACGCTAGAGTAGAAGAGGTCGAGCATGTGTCCGACAGCGACAGCGAGGAGAGAGACACCGAGTGTCCTCACGAGAGAACGATCGGCATCTTTCCTACTCATCAAGGTCCTACGTACTTGTTGATGCCCCACAAGCAAGAGAAAGATAATTGGCTGTACCATCTGACAGTGGTTTCCGGAGGTGGACCCAGCGCGGGGACTCAGTACGAGCAGCTGGTGCAACGATTAATGGAAACCGACGGGGACCCCAGTTGTGTCCTCTGGAGACACCCGCTGTTGCTCCACACGAAAGAGAACATCACTAGCCCACTGACCAGCTTGACATCCGAAGCCCTGCAGACCGAGGCCATCAAGCTTTTCAAGGTAGCTTGAATACATATAGCTTAAAGGATATCAGATGTTCGGGTGTTTATCTCGACATTGTTTCGTTAGCATCGCAGTCAGCTTCGTCAGAGGTCGAATGACATACCGATAATTACGTGTACCTCACAGTGATTCATTATTTGAATAATGAGTTGACGACTATTTACCGTGGACGAAACTAACTGCAGTACTTACGAAACAATACCCGAAAGAAATGTGGCCGGCGAATATCGTTTTTTAACCAGTATTATCGTTTCCATCCGCACAGGCTTGTCAATTGTTCATGTCGGTGGCAGTGGAGCAAGCAGGCATAGACTATCATGTGGTACTAGCGCAAAACGCGTTGCAGCAATGCCTAGACCAGCCTGAACTACAATCTGAATTCATATGCGCCTTGGTAAAGCAGACAAGTCGTCACACTCAACACCGTTTGGGCGTACAGGTAAAAAAGGCCGCCAGACTTGTGTCGCTGGGTACTGCGCGCGTTGTAAGTCCTGCTTATTGTTTAACAAACACTCTGAGACCCTGTACCATTTTTACAGTCAACGTACTGTCGCGTAATTTAAAAAAAAACACGCTGTCGCTCGCGCGACAGATCTGACAGCCGCGATACAATTGAGAAGCGAAAAATTGTGAAACGAGGCATAAATCTCGTTTTATTCTGCTCAAAAGAAATGGTACATTGGGTACGCTTAGTCAAGTATTATACAAAATAATCTCGTCGAACCGTAGCGGTGAACTGTTTAGTTGTCTTTTCCCTTTTTTTCCTTTTCTCGAGGTAACTAATCACTAATAAATTAACTGGCTGCCGTTTGTTTGTGAAAACAATATGCGTATAATAACAGCAACAGTAATAGTAATAATAATAATAATAGCAGTAATAATACTTGACGAAGTCTTTAACAAGAAAAGATTTTAGTTTTAACATTCATTCACATTTCATTTTCATTTGCTGCTTTACGTGTGCTGTTCCTAGGCTACTTCTAAAATCGCATGCGTTTTATTTTTCGATTCTTATTTTGGTTTTTTTTCTCTCTTCATAGAACATCGTCGTGTTCAGTTTGTCTTATTTTTATTGTGTACTTTTTGATATCTATACATGAATACCCGATCACCTGTACCCTGATGCCCTGATCATGTGAGCCGAACATATTTCGACAATTCATTTCACCACCGTAGGAATTATCACTGTAGAATCACTCTGTCGCGCTGTCTGTTCCATTGATCACGCTTCATCGTTGCCGATCCATCGTCGATCGATTGTCCGTTCGTCTTTTTAATGAAACGACCGGTGAAAACGAATCCGCGATCCCGCGACTTTTTGTCAAAATACGTTCTGCGGCACACACACTTGCAGAATGGTATGTTGGTGTACATAAGAAACCACACACAGAAAAACATCTTTTTTACTAGATTGGTTTTTTGTTTCTGTTTCCGTACGTTTTTTTGCTCGATAGCTCATTACAATATATTCTCTGTTTTTTGAATGCTGCTTAGAAAAATTAGTCTCTGATTATCCGGTCATAGACGGTTAATTGAGAAAAATGATTTAGAAAAAAAAGTACGAGGGGGGTGGGTGCGGGAAAAAAAAAAGAGGAAGAACAGCAACAGCTAGAAGCACCTTACAGATTCGAACGTCCATTGTAGAATACCATTGGTTCCGAAGAACTCCCGAAGAGAGCTTCGCATCGTTGCGAGAGTACAATTTTTCTAAAGTATCGCTGAGAAAGAGCGTGCTCGATTCGTTCGTAGCAGAAGAAACGAACGAGAGAAAACATGCCTTCGAGCTGTAAGGTAGACTCACATGGCCCAAAAGAAAAAAAAAAGTACAAAAGCGCTTCTCTCATCCACATTTCTCTTAATTCATTCGATTTATTACGGTCCATGCGTTTTATGTGATTAACACACATAGAGTTTATGCGTTAATCAGTCCGATTTCGATTGCTTACATACTAACAGGCATTACATTATGACGACGTGTAACGAATCGTGAGCGTCCCATCCGATCCGAGGGACATTCGAACTTTCTTCTAATCCTAAAGTATCCCTTGAACAGTCTAAGAGACAATTCAATCCGTAGACGACCAGAAAAACTCCAATAAGCTCTTTTGAATCGTGTAATTCCTTTGACCGTACCGACGAGGTAAAGACGCTAGAGAAAGGATAAAGCAACGGACGAGGACAGTGGAGCGCGGTTCTTTATTTGAGAAACGAGAATTGAATGAAAAAGAAACGAATAGATAAGAATAAAAAAATGAAAAAAAAATGAAAGTAGTAGATTAGGTCTGGTTCAATCCAGGGATCTAGTAGTATGCCAGCATACCATTGCAGCAGCTCCTCCTCTGCGCCACGCAATCGCTGTTCACCTGCGATACGCAAAGTCCCGCGGCAAATGGCAGCGGTGAAAATGCGGACGCGCAATCGACGGCCTCCACTTCTCACAGTCCTCCGCTCATGCAGGGCCACTCGACCTCAACGATTCTGGACTGCAAAACTAATCCCGCGCAGTACGTTCTTATCCAGGGATGGCAGCTGCTCGCGCTCGCTGTCTCTCTATTCCTGCCAAGGAACAATCGGCTACTGTGGTACCTGAAGTTGCACCTGCAAAGAAACGCGGACACCAAGTAAGTCCTTCGCCTTTGGATCTGAAGCTTAATCATACGATTCACGCGCTTCACCGGATTCTCTGCGATTTTTAACGAAATTTTCCATTCTCCATTAGAACTGAATGCGGTAAATACGCGGCGTACTGCGAGAGAGCTTTGGAGAGGACGTTGCAGAACGGCGGGAGGGAGGTGAAACCCTCCAGGATGGAAGTACTCTCGATTCTGATGAAGAATCCTTACCATCATTCCCTGCCTCATGCGATACCGGTTCACTTTTTGAACGGCACGTACCAGGTTGTAAGCTTCGACGGTAGCACGACGATAGAAGAGTTTCTGAATACCCTGAACCAGGAGATCGGCTGCCGGGACGTTCATCAATCGGGCTTCACGTTATTCAGCGACGACCCGATCGAGAAGGATCTCGAGCACTTCATCGATCTTCAAGCGAAGGTACGTGCGTCTAGAAAAGACTCGAGTGGCGTTAAAAAAACCGAGGAGGTGGCTCTGATACTGTTGTTGTTTTCCGTTCGTTCCAGCTTTGCGATATAATCTCAAAATGGGAAACCGCGTTGAGGGAGAAGGGTTCAGGGAAGTTCGAGAACACCAGAGTGATACAATTAACGTACAAGTCGCGGTGTTACTGGAGACAGGCGGCCAAAATGGAAACGGACAGGGAGAGGCTGCTTCTGTGCTACCAAGTGAATCAACAGGTCGTGCAAGGCAAATTTCCTGTGAATCGAGAGCTCGCGTTTGAACTTGCCTCGTTAATGGCGCAGGTAAGACTTCTCGCCGCTGAAAACCGTTGATAAGCGAGGATTATTAATAGAAAGGTATCGTAGATCGATTTCGGAGAGTACAATAACGACAAAGCACGTGGCAGCGGGCCAGGAAGCAATCCGCATCACTTGGTTCTTCAAGCTTTGGACAAATTTTATCCCATACGATATCGGACGAACATCACTACCGATCAATTGAGGCAAGCTTCGCTAATTACAGCGAGATCGTTCAACGCACGTGGTAGTTGTATTTAAAGCTCGTGATTCCCCCTTACAGAGACCTGCAGGAAAAGCTGCAAGAGAAATGGATCGCGTTAAAAGGCCGCAGCGTATTAGACTGTGTTCGCATATACCTAACTTGCACCAGAAAGTGGCCTTTCTTCGGAGCTACGCTGTATCAAGCGAAGGTTAACAAACCGAACCATTTCTTTACAGATAGGGAAATTAAATGCGAAGCTGTTTAACCGTTTACGTATTCTGTCCGACAGCTGAAACAAGCCGAACCGATAACCGTATGGATAGCCGTTTCTGAGGATAGCGTAACGCTGCTAGAGCTACAAACGATGGCGGTAATGTGCCGTTACAATTACGCAAATATAGTTACGTTCGGAGGATGCTTAGATGATTTCATGCTGGTCGCTTGCCCCGACGAAGGCGCTGCTGAACAAAAGCTTCTGTTCGCGCTTTCGAAGCCTAAAGTAAGTATCATCCAGCTTCCTTAAAGCAACGCGATTAAGACCACCATGGATCCTCGAGTATTAACGTGTTCGCGTCTGCACAGATTCTGGAGATAACATTGCTGATCGCCGATTACATGAATGCCTTGGGACATACTTTACCTGGTACCCCACAGATGAACACGCTGACCCGCAATGGGTCTCACAGATCCATAAAGTCGACGTTAAGACCCACAACTGGTTTGTAGACACGCGTACAATCGTATTCGCGTGTTACTCCCCTCTTTTACTGATCGAACAAAAAATTAAATCAGGTTCAAGCTGTCTTCCAACGCAACCGGATATCTTGAAATCGACGCCAGACCACCAAAGACCTTAAAGAGAAGAAAGAAAGCAAGACTGGTCGAATCGAATTGGGGGAAAAAAGCAGGGGAATTACGGCACTTGGTTCACGAAAGTCTGATCCTGCCAAGGCACTAACTTTATACTCAAAGGTACTACAGGCTGTATTATAAAGATCCGCGTAACAGAACGGTGAATTGAGAAACGCGCCGAGCAGTGCGCGCGCTATAGTTAACTTTACTTGCGTTTCGTGTAAATTAGAGATGATGCTTGACAGACAACAATTTTCGTGTACATATACCTGACAGCGAACAGGAGGAACTCTGTGGTCCACGTTCAGCGATTTAAACGTGGGTGACTGAAATTAATCGAAAACGATCTGCAACACTGCCTAAAGTAAATTAGTATGTCTGAAATTACATCGAACAGTTTGATTGAAAGAAAAGGAAAAAAAGGAAAAAAAAGAAAAAAAAAGCTAAAGCATCGTGCTGAGACTTTTTTGCTACCGTATTTATATACCAAATTCAAAACGTTTAGCATAAGGTAAAGTAAACAGAAGTGGTCTATCACATACTATGTATATAATAACTAATCGGAGTTACTGGATGTTTAGAGGTCTAGTGAGCGATGCAGCGATACCTTTGTCTTTAAATGTGAGAGTACGTCGAAGAGAAAGAATTCTTATACTTCTTGCCAAATCAACCGCAACCACACACGTATATGATCGGCTGCAATTGGTTTCGCAGCGACAGAAACAAGAACGCGCACGTGAAAACGATTACGCTGGTTTTTTTTTCATTTACTCGAGTTTCGTTTGACACGCGAGACACGCGAAATACAGTAACTGTGCTTACTGTCGTTGCAATAAATGTTGCGAGAGGTTCTCACTTTCGATCATTCTGATGCGTTCCAACGATGAAAGTACCGTACACGACCGTTTTGATTGTAATCAGTTAATCGCATTTGATATATTTTATATTTTCTAATCGGAGAAATATATAGTCAATTTGAGGCAGTAAGTACAGACAGTATTAAATTTAAGTCCCATTGAATTAAAGCTCAATCGTAAGAGGAGACTCTTTATACGGGGAAAGTGACAAAACGGAAACTTATATATTATCGTGTTATTTTGATAACAGCTAGTCTCATATTTTCTATTTATTTAAATGTCTAAGCAAATAAGTTCGTTTTATATAAGGACACGACCAAATAGATGTAAATGGGAACGCGTTTTCTTTAACAATTAGTATATCGTTCCTGGCGATGAAATACATAACGTGCAACATTTTTGTACTAATTAAAAATACACGGCGATGATCCCGTCGCGTATAGAAGTTTTGTACTCGCTTGACGTGTCCTACGTAACTAGCAAATGTCTTCCTTCTCTTTAGTACCCAGAAATAAATAAAAAAATGTTGAAAAGTAGGGCTTTCGTGCAATAACGTACAAGACTTCTATAATTTTATAATTCCTGAGATAGGCCGAGTATGACTGTGCCTCTCTAAACAGTAATAGACAAAGTTAAAACTCTATGCACGGCTTTGTTTAGCGCATTGAAGGTTTATAGAAAAATAAAGTAAAATAAAAAAAAAAAAAAGAAAAGAGAGAGTAAAACGATCGAACCTCAGATTACTGGGAGCAGTACAAAGATATGCAAGAACGACATTTTGTCTTTAATTTTTATAATACGCAATGAAATGCTACTATTCAGGTGCTCTCGCACCTTTGTATCGTGATGCAGTGAAAAAAAAAAGAGAGAGAAAGAGAAGAGTCACCGATCTGTAAATATCACGTTAGCCTTAAGTTTCTAAATATAGTAGAGCGAGAGACGAGGGCAGCTCTGTTAAAGGCTAAGATCATCGTAGAAATCTCCTGCGATCCTCTGGCTGTCTACGGGATATTCTACTGAGCCTACCACCTTACGATTTCTATTTATTATTTATTCGCATAAAACGACGCATAAAGGCACGAGCGGTGTAAGCAAGAAGCATTGTACTATTGTACAGTAAAAAGAAAATAAACTGCTCGGATCTGCACTTTATAAAGCTGGTTGTTTATTTCATATATTAAATTTAGTCGATAATAATAATAGTGTATTTAATCGCAGATTCAATCTATCTCTTCGGGTCGTACAGGATGAGTTAGTGGTATTACTGATTTTTTCTTCACGTCCCTCGAAAGCGCCTTCCTCATATCTGAAACAAGAAACAAATTGTTGACTATTTTATTGTACTTTTGGAGACTTTCTTCAAACGTAACAACGGAGATCACCTACCAAAAGCATCCTCATCCGGATTTCCGCTATAATATTCCAGCACAGTCCTGTACACGATGTATCCTAATTGTTGGTACATTTTGATCGCCACTTTATTACTAACTCTTACAAAGAGATCCACAAAATACGCTTGTTTCCTGCAATGAATTAAAACATGTTAGAATAGAAAATACTCTATGTCGACTTATATTTTTATTTAACATACTTCTCTGAAACCTTCTCTAAAGAATCTATTAACATTGCGGCTAAACCCAATCGTCTGTACTTAGGGGAAACTGTAAGAGCCGTTATGTGACCATGCCAGTATTCTCCTTGTCCTTCTGCTTTTCCCATGACTGTAACATTTTTTTAAATACATGAAAACATTTGATTCTACATTAACTATGGCATTCCTATGTCTGAATCATTAGAAATCTATATGATTTAACAATGACAAGGTACGTATTGGCTTAAGAACATGTTACACGTACCAGTCCCATGTGCGTGTATATATGTAAGAATAACTTACTGTAACCCATAATTTCTCCACTCGGTGATTCTGCCACTTGAAAATACTCTGGCCAATGCGCCAGGTAGTGCGTGTAAAAGGAGAGTCCATACTATATGAAGCACAGAATTAAGAAAGATATATGTAAACATGATTCGACCAGTGTATTGTAACGAAATATAGTATTTAAAGGATACTGTCTCTGTGAGAGGGTCTAAGTTCCTACAAAAAGTAAACTTACTTAGAAAACATTTCCAAACAACGTGTCTCTTCAATTATAATTGCAAAGACCAGTTAAAGAGGTAGATGACAGGTAGACGTTTTAATACTTACACATTGTTAAACTTAAACAAATCGTTGCACGTGAAAGGTCTGAGAGTCGTCATGCTTCTAATATAGGACAACGAATCGGGTAAGATTTTTCTGAACGTGATTCAAGAGCACAATTTTGGTCACTTTTGTGTTAAAACTGATTTCGTACACACGATCTCAAACGAGATCAGTTAAAACATTGTTGTGCCATTAATCGGGCATTAATTTCACTACTCTCTGTAGAGATAGCGCTAGTAGTTCTTGAGTAGTTTACTTCGCTGCCGATAATTATGTGCGACCAGTTTGAGCACTTTTTACAGAGATAGCGCCAGGGTTTCAGAGTAGGGTCGGTAAAATCTGTTTCATTCTTTCTAATAGCATTCTTATATATCTTTCTCTCTCTCTCTCTCTCTCTCTCTCTCTCTGTCTTACCTCTAAAGCGGGAAATATACGAAAAATTGCAGTCAACCAAATATATTATAATCTATTGTATATATTATTAGTTTTATTATAATTTCTTGTATATTTCATTAGTTTTATTGTATTGTCATTTCTTAAAAAGGACATTAATTCTAAGAATTGGCGTATTTAAAAGTATTAAGCGCCGATATTCGAATTCGAAAATTATTTCAACGTGACCGGGACTATGTTTTACTTGCTTTTCTCCTGTAAAGGGTTGAAATCGATCATTTTAAGATTGCTGGATAGGTGAATGAATAATTAGACGGTTAATTAACAATGACTGGACGTTTATTGAGTTTTTCAACAATTTACAAACTACAGAAGTATTCTTACAATCTAATCATTATAAACTATACTTAGAAACTCATTTACAATACATCGTATAGCTAAAACTTATACAAATTTTTAATACAAACGCGGATTTAAACTATTTGTCAAAGTTCTTCCTCATTCCAGTTGTGAAGCTGGTGACCATTGTCCCAAAAATTGTTAGCTTTGGAATGATTACTTTAATAATAGCCAAATAAATAATTTCTCGTTTACCGATGTCATATCTCTTATGTTCCTGGTTTTTTAAGCTGGTTTATTAGTCGGTCTCGAAGGAAATCAAGTCGCTTTACAATGTTCTTGCGCGTCCACGCAAGTAAAAGGCACAAGAAATCTGCACACACAATCAAACGCATTAATAACTAATTATTAGACGTGTCGTCTGGTCACACCATATGATTTTTACCAATTGCGGCAACTGGAATTAATATAATTCCTAAATTCTTCGTTTTAAACAATAGAGAGCATAATCATTACAAACAATAATCTAAAAGCCTGTTGGTTTGACACGTTCGGTGTTACGGAATATGCGACACAATTACATATTTACCGCAAATTACGCCGCAATTGCATAAACATGGAAAAATATGCAAACTTTATTCTATTACGCATATCTACACATAATTTTCAAACTGTTCTACTAGTCTGATACTCCATCTATACATATGTATATGTATATTACCTTTTTAACAAAAGCTTCTATCACTATTTCATTAAACGATAAGCGAACAAATACATTGAATGATAAATTATACGAGAGAATTGTAATATGTAATAGTTCGAAAACAACAATTTTATTAAAGTTCTCATTAAGAAAAGAATACACAGAAGCAAGGTATTTTTTTCAGAAAATTTTTGAGAGCTTACGCTAAGTTACTCCTTCATTTACACCTGTTTCTCTATAATATCTGTGAACATTGATATGCGATCATGCTTAAGATGTAGTCGAAAACATGTCGAATTGTGCAAAACAGTTCTACAATAAAATATGAAGTGTAACATGCTTGTTTCGTGCGTCGCACGGAAACGATCCAGTGTTCTACGTTTTGAGCTTTACAAAGTTCCCTCGCGGTTACTAAAGGACCATCGTTTTACAATCTCGATTTGAAAAAATAGTTGAACCACTTTTTTTCTTTTTTTCTTAATATTTCGTTCACATTTTAAAAGTCGCTCGCAATGCGCAAATATAAAAAAAAGCTTTCAAGCACCTTTCATACAGAACACTAATGTTACAAATATCAGTATTGTAATAGCTTTAGTGTTTCTATCGTTTTTACATTACGTTTATTAAATATAGCATTGTATTTCTTAAATACTATAGTTATATCTTATACATATATATAATCTAAAAGTTCTTTAAATAAAACACAAGATATTATTCAAGTGTATAAGAAAACACATTTAACGACAGCAATAATGACAGCAATAAAGTTACTTTTTAAATGTAGTATACTTGAATAATACTGTTTCTTATAGAAATATATTTATAAAAGCAGTAAAAGCAATGAAACCGAAGCACAACCAACCACAACCAGCTTTTCATTCCTCCTGTAACTTACATATGCGATACTGATATTCTGCTAAAAAGTGTGCTGTATAAAATGTGTGCAAATTTCAACAGTACGCATTATAATAATTCAGCAGTTCGTACAGCACAGATAACGGATGCTTAATGCGGTAATCGTAGAATAGTAAATATATTTAACTGTAATAAATACAACATTCGGTTTCCCATTTCGGTTTCAATTACGCCGTTTCGTACGTTTCCATTACGAATGAAACTCGAGTGTTCAACATTTATTGTACCATGTGTTGTATTTGTTTTCGTTTTAAATCTAACACAGTTAAACATCTCAAAAATATTGGCCCTTATAACGAAGTAAACACGTTATTATGCAGCTAGCATTATGTTACATCATCTTGTTTACTTCGTATATTCTTATATATAAAGAAGAGCTCGGTTTTTACATTACTCACGATGCGGTATCAGTAAAACCTTAATGTATATGCTTTAACACTTTTTGATTAATCGTACAGTCGAATTCGTTCGGTTTAACTAAGTAAATTTAAGCGATGCGTTCCAGTTTTCGCAATGCGCGTAGTTAGTCTCGTAAGTAATTAGTCTCGTCATCGATACGATTAACAATATAATTAGAATGTTGCCTTTACCAGTTAAAAGATTTACAACCAAGACTAGAGGCATTTAGATCGGAGCATTCGTTCTTATCGAGTAAAAAGTTCATATACGATATAAATAAAGAATAGGAAATCATTGAATTCCCGATACATACATTTTGATTTAACATCTTTTTTCTGTCATCTAGTCGCAAAGCAGATAAATTGCATGCGTTCCATTATTTCCCTAATAAATGCACTGAAATGCAACAAACGTACGTACATTTCGATGACGCAGCGTTCTATCGTATAGATTGATATATTCGAAAGTTCCATGCCTTAATGCGATTATGTATTACAGAAACTTCATACTTTTTAACGCGCGGGCAATATCTATCGGTATCGTTCGATACCAACACGGACATTATCCGATTTTTTTTTAGCGTTATATCTTATCATGAAAATCATGTTCACGTATATTCTGAAACTCTTTTCATCGATCAAGAATCACAACACAAATTTTAACTGCTACAGTTATCCCATGATAATGGAATGAAAAATTTATGTGTACATCGACTAATTATTTCGTTAATTAATCAGTCTAGAATTGCTTTCGGTTTGGACTATACTTTTTACTTTACGATAACCAATTAGGCAGCATCGAGGACATGTGTTTAGTATTTGTATTATTTCTACATATACGTAATTATAAGTTGTTTCGTTTATAAAGTGAAGAATGAAGATCTTAAGAACTACTAACAATAGTAGGCGCTGGTTTAACTATGAAAATTATGCACGAAATCTGCATATGCGTATGTACAATTAACACTGAGGTTTTGTCCGTAGGAACAAGGCACGGCTGACGTATCGTCGTCTTTTTTCTACTGTGAACAGTGTTATTATTGGTTTTAGTTTAGCAATAAAGTACACACCTTATTTACTCTGACAGATTTTCCAAAGATATTACCTTTATTTCTGTCAAGCTTCCAAACAATTTTCGTCAAGTTGCACATCTACTTATTTTTTCATAGAATTATGAACTTATACAAATTTCCTAGTATGCGGTTTAAAAAATTATGTTTATATGATTGACTTCGCATTGAAAAATATTCTTTCCCCTATCGTGTATCACAAATAAATTGATATTACTTTGAAATGGTATTTGCTATCATCGCTTCCAAACAGCAGTAACAATTCCATTTCGGGATACTACTTGAGATATCGTTTTAGAAAACACACATGTAGGATGATACTATGAAAATCGCCTGAAATGCTGCCAAGTCCTCCAGACAGATAATCAAATATATAGACACATTTTTACAATTTGAACAGAAGAAAATAACGTTTATATCTATCATGCAACTGGTAGCATTAGATGTTCTAACCGAATCAAGAAATATGAAATTAGTTATTACATATGTGTAATGCGAATATTGACGTGTCACTTTCCAAGTAATTTTTCTATAAAAAGCTCAAGGGAGATCGAGATTGCGAAAGAAATTGTGTTAACCATGTTCCGGTTTCCGCGCTTATGGCTCTCTTAAACTTCTTTTTTTTCAGCACTTTTCTCATATGGTTACATTTTGATCAAAATATAGTCCGTCATATGAGAAAAATATGGAAGGATCCCGATAAAAGAACAAAATTTTAATAACCGAAACGTAATTAACACGCACTATTGCAGTCTCTGCCTCTCCCCCTTAAATATTTTCTAGAAAAAAGTAATATTTCATTCAATATATTATATTTCTGGTGGCGTTCAAGCATTAATATTTAATAGAGTTTTGAGTACAATAAAATTGCAATCAATTTACTGATTAATATAGTAAAAACAACTTTCTTAGTTATTCTGTTTGTCCTGTTTCCTTTATCTTTCGTATCTTAATTGTAACATGAGAAATTGCTCAAATTATACTTGCATGTCTACTAATGTAAACAAATGATGATAAACTAATCTCTAGAACAACAAAAATAATAACTGCCAATTCACTGTCTTTATAGTAATTAAATTATAAATATTCATTTCAAAATGAAAATTCATGTACTTCGTTAGTTTTGTTAGTTAACGTCAAGAATAATATTTGAGGCAGGAATATTTTTTACTTTACTAGATTATAATTTTTACTTATATTTGAACGCAATTTTTTGTATAGCGTAAAAACTGCTTTTTACCAGAAGCAAGATAGCACATATGCAAACATATTATAATGTATATAACTAGATGTTATAAAAAACAAATGAAGGACTAGGAATCTCAATGGATCCTGATGGATCTTGGAACCTTCATTGGCAGGCGCTTGTGTGCCAAGAAATGTTCCATACTTGTAAAAGTTTTCCAAAAGTGCTTCCTTCTCAACCCACCTATCATACAACCATTTAGACAATAGTTCAGGTTCTCGTGGAACCTAAAATGATATCAGCATATAGTATTTCTATAAATGAAAAATATAAATCGATCAACGACTTATATTATAAAACTTACCACTGAACTGGGGAAAACTCGGTAAAATAATACCGTTTCACACGGTGGTCGTGAACCAGTTATAATTGTTGGTAAGTCGATCGGTTTACCTTGAGGATATGCTATTGTTATATCAAGAATCCAATTAATTTCTGGTTTTGCTACCGTCATATCTAAAAGGAATTCATCATCGGTATGTATCAACAAGAACGTAATATAATGTAAAACACTATCATTTATTTGATCTATATGATTATATTTACTTGATCTATTGTTCATTACTCGTTCCGATGTATTACTTTCCAATGATGGACCAACTATATCGAATATAGTCTGCATTGCCCCTACTCGCGGTAACGTTACATTTTCAAGAATTGGTAAATTATTCTTTTTAGCATATTTTTGCGATGTCTCCCGTCTTTTACATAAAAAGCCACCCTCTGGAAATAGCACCATCCATTTTCTGTTCAATGGGATATACGACTCTTTCAGATGTTTCTCTAACTGCTTTAGACTTTCTTCCCTTTTCTTACGACCCTAATAAAAACATAAAAAAAGTTTTTTTAAATCCACTAAACACAAATACGATAACGTAAATTATCGGTAATAAGTTAATGAACGTATGTTAACTTACAGATATAATAAAGAAATCCTGATGTAAAATGGAAACTATACCAAAGTTGGTAAATTTAAAAATCCTATCCATAATCCACATCACATTAGGTAACACATTTGGTTTAGCATTAAATGTTGCCATTAGCATAGGAACATCACCAGTACTTTGATGATTTGCTATCACTAATGTCCTTTCGCTAATAAGCTTTTCTATGTCATCGCCTTGCTCTATTACTAGAAATTAAAAATCATTTGTTACTTATTATATTAATATACCTATCATAAATTCTATGTATTAGTTTCTCTTATATATTATTTCTGTACTTACTATCATAGCCTGCGGACCAAGACCATGTCGATACCATCGCTAAGAGCCAATGAAAAAATAATCCTTCGATCCTCCAATATACTTGTGGGTGATAAACTTTTACAGGAAACAATAATGTCATCCATACTACATATGTAGGTATACAATAAACATTATTGAGTATCACAAAACTTGTTCTAGCTATATATTTTATGAAAGTCAACACATTACTGATTATTCTGAAAGATTAAAAGTGCGATAAAATATATAGTTATAAAAAACATAGAGTGTATTAATTACAATAATTTAGTTTTAAATGCTTTACATTAGAAATTATAATTATTTTACATTTTGCGTCATCATCTAAAAATCTACTACAGTCTTGTATTTTGATCTAAAAAATGTTCCACTTTTAAAGTATTCATATATAATACGAAACCAATGTAATATGTGTTTGTTGCCTTATTTTTAAACATAAATAAATAACGTATATGTCCCGACGGTATTGGTACTTATACTTGCATCTTATAAAGTAATTATAATTTTTAGACTAATATCTTTCTTTTAATTCCACTTGCCAAGAATATGTATGACTTATACCCATTTGATGCTAATCATGGACATTGACAATGCAGTAAAACAAAAATTTTCGCATTAATCAAATATGACATAATGGTAAACATACGTTACAATGATCGGAAATAATAATTGATCGAAAACAGGAAGATTACAGCAAGTGAAAACTGTTTGATTGTTTCATTTGATCGGGTATAATGTTACTCGGGGACATGAGGCCCGGCACTAGTTGAATTGTAGGTTAAGGGTAAAAGAATCGACTTTTATCGAGTGAAAACACGCGAAACGTGTTGTTTGTAAATAAAATAATTGAGAATGGCAACGAAATATTTTGGTTATCAAGATAAAAAGTGGAAATAAATTAGGATCGTGGTACGATAGAGGACGGTTTCAGGCTTACCTCGTAAAAGTAGAAGAGGACGAGAGGTCGGTCATTTTCGACAAACACCACTTGCAATGCGGACTCGGGCAAATTTTATACACAATTTTTTAAGCATAGCATAATCCTCGTACATAAATTACATAATAAGGACCATTAAATGAAATGACACGTAAGAACCGAGTACTGTTTACATGAAATCGTTTGTATCTTAGTAAAATTTTGAATTAATGGTATTTAATAACCAATCAAATAACCATTTACTTCAATTGTTTAATAATTGTCTACGATTACACGATATCCCAAATGACGCACGGTTAGCAAGATAAATATATATTGAAAAAAATTTATCGGCTTATTATCAACTGGTATTAAGGTTGTGTATTCTCGATAATAAATCACAGTTTTGTAATTTTTACTAAATGCAAAATCATCACAGAACACGTAACATAAATTCAATGGCGGCGAAAGTTAATAGGTTGGTTAAAATCTTCCACTAATTTTATCAACAGTCAACGTATTACTAATTTGTCATCGTCATATATATACTGATGACTGAAAGTAGAATAAATTAAAAAGACAAAAATGCCATACTTGTGTTTATGAAGTATGTTTGAAAGTGCATGTTTTTGGAAACCACGTCGCGACGGTAGCTCTCCAATTAAAAACTTGAAATACCAACATGTCAACTTTTTTTTACCTCGTCTCGCGCAACCGTTACTTAATTTAACAAATTTTTAGACGCCTTCTAAGGGCAACACATTTTCCAAATACCCAAGTGAAACTGTTGCAATGTGATACGTAATCCCTTTTTGCGGTATACGAGCAACGAAAAATGAAGTGGACGCAATTTCTAAAATTATGTATAAGCCAATCGTAGTCACATTTATTCGCGCGCAGTGTCGGCTGTTTTTTGTCTGCAACTTCAGTAAAATTAGTACTCGCATTTGGCCCACTCGAAATCTATCTAACTACAGCATGCTTTATGCCTAGTTTTCAAGTTGCTCGCGGATCTACTCCCGTTTCTCTATCAATCGCGATACCATTTATTCATTCGGTTTAATTCTTTTAACATTCTAAAGAGGACTGTTGAAAGAAGTAAACGTAGAAAGATATTAAAATGTCGTTAAATCTATTAAGACGTTCGCTTAACAATCATGGAATACTGGAATTAAAGAAATCATCTACGTTTCTAACATTAAAGCTGTCATTGAACACATCGGCGGTTTATAAAGGCAGTAGCAAGGTATACCCTTACGTATCGTATAAAATACATATTATGACTTAAAAATGTAACATTTTCAATGACAACTTCCTAAATTCTTAATCAATAAATGTACAATCAATTTCTGATATTCACCTCTTTCCAATTTTCTTGTTCGCAAACTCAAATTGAATCGTACAGTATTTTTACATAATCAATCGGGGGAAGTCGTTCTCAAAATAATATTTAAGAAATATCGCAAGGGAAAGAAAAATACTTTTTTTACTCTAATTAATTTTGCCGGTATATTTTTCAACTGTCCTTATGTCATTTGTTATACAACAACTGAACATTAATGCCTAATCGTATTAATCACTATTTGAACGGAATATTTTCTTTTCTTCTTCTTTCAATCATCTCGCGAAGTTGAAACGAAAATGGTACTAAACAAATTATTTCTTGTAATAAAACGTTAATTAAATAATAGCATTTACATTCACAACAACTTATATTACGACCTATATGTATTTACTTTATTTTCTTCACAAACATATAAATCTCTTAGTGTGTGCAGCATACATATTCGTGCACAGATGTTATCCCAACTGCCTTCATTTGATAGGCTTCTAGTTTTCCTTGTTCAAGCTATTGTATCACTCACTTTAAAGTTACATACCCATTCGGTTGTGTTATATAATTTAATCTTTCATTATGGTATATGATGAGCAAAGATTTTTTTTCTCTATAAATATTATATACCTTCCATATTGTTATTATTTTTTAATATTACAATTTTAGGACTCAGAAGGTGAATTTCGGATTGAGAGGGATACTTTTGGAGAGCTGAAGGTCCCTGCTAGCAAATACTATGGAGCACAAACAATGCGATCAATGATGAATTTTCCAATAGGTGATAGTTCTGAACGCATGCCTGTAAGGAGAACAGATACTTTCATCTCAATTAATCTTTTATAATATATATGTGTGTATGTGTGAGTCCATACTGTGGATCAAGAAAAGTCAGCATGAAAAGATATCTAGTATAATATCAATGATATTTATTTAACATGAAGTTTAATCAATGTTAGGTTGTTCTTGCATGAAAAATGTGACCATATAACTGTTATGAATAGAATTATTCACTTTAGCCAATTTTTGGCAATAGGTATTAGAAAGTTTCTCAGCTTATACTTCATATGTTTATCCAGTACAGTGTCATTGTTGCAATGGGTATATTAAAGAAAGCTGCAGCATTGGTAAATAAAGAATTAGGAATGGATGCGAAAGTAGCAGAAGCAATCAGCAAAGCTGCAGATGATGTTATATCTGGCAAACTTTATAATGAACATTTTCCACTGGTGATTTGGCAAACAGGCTCTGGTACACAAACCAACATGAATACAAATGAAGTATTTATTAACGTGTAATGAATCAATTTAATCGTATTAAACTTTTAACTGATTTGTCTATAATTAACCTCATTTAGGTACTTTCGAATCGTGCAATTGAGATACTTGGTGGAAAGCTTGGATCGAAAACTCCTGTTCACCCAAATGATCATGTGAATAAATCACAAAGCAGTAATGATACATTTCCGACTGCCATGCACGTAGCAGTTGCTTTGGAAATCAACAGAGTATTAATTCCTGGTTTAGAAAAATTGCATGCAGCATTAGATGAAAAAGCTAACGCATGGAAAGATATTATAAAAATTGGTAGAACTCATACTCAAGATGCTGTTCCCTTGACTTTAGGACAAGAGTTTTCAGGTTGATATTGATACATTTTTACATTCATAATTATAATAAAACTTTCACTATTTCTATCAATAAATTATTTAAATACAGGCTATGCGTCTCAAGTTTGCAATGGTATTCGAAGAGTAAAAGATACTCTTCCAAGACTATATGAATTAGCACTTGGTGGTACTGCTGTAGGTACTGGTTTAAATGCACCAAAAGGTTTCGCAGAAAAATCGGCTGCAAAGATCGCCGAACTTACTGGTTTACCATTTGTAACTGCCCCTAATAAGTTCGAATCATTAGCTTGTAAAGACACTATGGTCGAAGTATCAGGTGCACTTAATACAGTAGCAGTTTCGCTTATGAAGGTACATTTAAATATATGATATAAAAGAAAATTTAATTTTTAACATGATTTGACTGTGCATTATAAGGAATTCCTATTCAGATAGCTAATGATATCCGATTTTTGGGAAGCGGACCACGTTGCGGATTAGGAGAATTAGCTCTTCCTGAAAATGAACCAGGAAGCTCCATTATGCCCGGTAAAGTTAATCCAACGCAATGCGAAGCTCTGACTATGGTTTGTTGCCAAGTAATGGGCAACCATGTTGCGGTAACTATCGGTGGAAGTAATGGCCATTTCGAGCTCAATGTGTTTAAGCCTATGATTGTTGCGAACACCTTAAGATCTGCGAGATTATTGGGCGATGCCGCTGCAACATTTACAAAGAATTGTGTTGTCGGCATTAAACCAAACGTGGACCGTATTGAAAAACTTTTGAACGAGAGCTTAATGCTTGTTACAGCGTTAAACCCTCACATTGGTTACGATAAGGTATTAGAATTGTTCAACTTAGAAAAGTATGAATTATTTATGATTTTTTAATATTAAAAGAAAACATCTATGTTTTACTTCAGGCTGCTGCAATTGCCAAACAGGCACACAAAGAAAATCTCACGTTAAAAGAATCAGCACTCAAAAATGGTATAACTGCAGAGCAGTTTGATCAATGGGTAAAACCAGAAAATATGATTGGACCCAAATAAGTGTATTTGAATAGAACGAAATGCAGAATACAAATTTTGTATTAATTGGTTCTAAATAAATTTCTTTTAGTATTCATAATTATTATATTATTAATGATATTAAAATTGTTATTGGATATTAAAAATATTTTTGTCATTTGTTAATTGTATATCATAATAATTTATATAATTTATACCAATAAATGTTAATATGTATTATACTAAATAGTAATTATTCACTTTTGTACAAATAATACTCTATAAGCATTGCTTTAATGTTATGTGGTTACATTAAAATATGTATTACATGCCTCGTTTGTTATCTGTATTGCAACATTCTTAGGGCATAGGTCAGCAAACAGCTACTTTACTAAATACTAAATTAAAACGACAGATATAAAATGAATACAGTCAGAAAAATACAAAGTATTATTATTAAATGTGGAAATCGTAATTATGGTAAAGTTGGAATAATTGGGGTACCATTTGAAAAGGGACAGGTATGTATAGAAGAAAAGAGAATGAAGTAGTACTGCATGAAGTAATAATAAAATATTACTGTATAAATGCAGCGTAAAGAGGGTGTAGCATATGGTCCAGAGGTGATTAGGGCAGCTGGATTAGTACGAGAATTAGAATCATTAGGTAACTATTATTCTACTGGTTTGAAATATCATTAAAAACTGCAATCCTAATCATGATAAATATTTTTAAACTGAACAAGGGTTAAATGTGAAAGATTATGGTGACATTTCATATAAAGCAAAGAATATAGATGGGGTAAATAACATGTCACACTTAGGCGATGTTGCTGGTTGTACTAGCTGCCTATCTGAACAAGTTCAACAGGTTTTAAAAGAAGGTCGAAGGGTATTAACTGTTGGCGGTGATCACAGTTTAGGAATTGGAACTATAGATGGCCACGTTAAGGTATAATATAGAAAAAAGTAGTATTTGTTCTATTGCAATTATACAAGTCTACACACTATGACATTTTTAAGGAAAGACAAAACGTGGGTGTTATATGGGTCGATGCTCATGCAGATCTGAATACAAATAAAACTAGTGAAAGTGGAAACGTTCATGGAATGCCTGTAGCATTATTAACTTCTGAATTGGCAGATTACTGGCCACATCTTCCAGGGATGGATTGGCAGCAACCAATGTAATTTAAAATTATAGTGCACGATCTCCAAAACATGATAAACAGAATAACATTAAATGTGTTATAATTGGTTTCAGGTTATCTATTAGAAATGTAGCTTATATTGGATTAAGATCTGTAGATCGTTATGAAAGATTAGTTATTGAAAAATTTGGTATTACTGCTTTTGGTATGGAAGATGTTGAAAGATATGGTAACTATTTTAAATTTGATACATCCGGAATACATATTAATCACACTCTACTTTGTGATTTTTCCATAGGTATTCACGATGTTGTTTACATGGCTTTAAACAAGATAGATCCTAATGAGTCAAAATCGTTGCACGTTAGCTTCGATATTGATTCATTAGATCCATTAGAAGCACCCTGTACAGGAACTCCTGGTAAATTTACTATTTATATCTAAATTATTTGCACTCCATTTCTTTGAGACTTATAAATGTTATTTACATCAGTACGTGGTGGACTATCACTTAGAGAAGCTGTCCATTTAATGGAAATACTTTATAGAACTAACAGACTGAATGCACTAGATCTCGTAGAAGTAAATCCTCGTATTGGAAATCAACATGATACTCAATTGACTGTTCAAGCTGCTATACATATAATTCAAGCTGGATTTGGTTATACCAGAAGAGGTCTTAAAGTTCCAGAAGGTATTACCGATATGCCTTTACAGACGTTTCGATAAACTATTGACATTTATTTATTTATGGCTTTTATTCTACTACTAAATATAATTAAGTTACCATGTCCGGCCTCCTTTGAAGTTTATACAATAACAAACTTTTGTACACTTTCAAACAGTACCACAAAAATATAAGAGAAAAACAAAACAAAACAATATATTTCATTACTGCGTTCATTAAACTTCATGAATCACAAAAGTTTTATCAGGAAGATCATCATACTTAATTTCTAACTTCCTTATTGTTGTTTTATGATCTGGTTCAATATTATATTCACAATCTAATGTTCCTTTGGTATTAGATCCCTTCAGATTAACACTTAACTTTCTACTGGTATCATCAATGGAAATCACTTTTATTCTTCCTTCTTTTACTGGTTCTCCTAAATATTTAACTGCATTTTCCTTATTGTGAAATAATTCAAGTGCCCTTTTGTAAGTCACTGTTCGTCGAAGTCTTTTCTCAATAAGAATGGTTGTGAACATATAAGTACCTAGAACTCCAATACTTCCATAAAAAGCTGCTGTTGCTAAACTCTTAAGAGGTGCTGTCTACATGCGAAAAAGTAAAAAGAAGTTGTTTTTAGTTTATATACAAACCATAGAGGTTAGTTTTTTATTCACAGAAACATCAAAGAAGTCAATTTTCGAATACTAATTTTAAAAAGAACACTGAATTTATTCCATTATATGCACTAAATACGCACCCTTATTTTATTCATATTTTGATTATGTAATTAGTTTGTAAGGAAATATTTTCTACATTTATACGAGTACGTTTTTCTCGCAACCTTGCCATACACCAGACTGCTTCGTTTCAAAGTTCTCAGCCATCTTTTTATTTACACCTATAATTATACACGAATATTGTTGATTATTAATAATAATCATTTTAAAAAAGTAGTAAAATAATAGTGAAATGGTATCCTATTACACAACAGTAAAATCTATAAATGCATTATACGATGCATAAAAATAGAATGCATTTGTCACGTGACCAAATAGTAAAATTCAAAATTGTATTATTTTCTAATTTATCGAAATGTTTAAACAAAACGAAATGCACATACTAATACTAGGAAACGAGATAACATTCATCATACATAAAGAATACAAGTTTTCCATAGTAAGGATGTTCGATTTATTTCTTTATTTCAACAAACACAATATTTTTAATATGTGAAGAACAACTGTACTCTTGTACGCAAAGTGTTTAATGACATTTTGCATGTAATTAATAAACAGATTTTAAGTGTACATTCGTGAGGTTATTCCAGCAACAAGACGTTTTTATTTTTGCGCGACACGTTATTAGATTATTCTAGGTACATGGGCGTTACAACAATATACACTAAAATCCATAAATTTATACGTTGTAATCTACAAGCTAATAGGTTTAGTTCCCTACATAAATAAGTATTCTCCGGTAATATAGTAAAATTTGTCCACGTATTTCGATAAGATCTTTATGTACAAAAAATTACAAAAAACTGAATTGTGTTGTCACGGAATCCATGATGACGTATACAAAAATGAAGATTTTTATAAGACATACACGATTAAGAGGTATTTCATAGAGCGCATACATAGATTATTAGAAATGTATCTTACGTAAAATAATATACACGTGGTAATATATAAAGTAAGACTAGATGCGAGTGTCAAGGACCCTACCTATAAATCTACAGTCGTTACAGTGTAGTCCGAGACACAATTTAGAAGCAAAATCACCTGCCTTAACGCAAGAATATGCGGCACAACAACGGCTGAAAGCGTACTGGCAAGAAGAGAGCAAATTGCATTTGTCAATAATTCATATCTTTCTTTCCAATTTTTACCAATCTCTTCGAGAAATTTACGATATGCTCACTAAGTTGGACACAATACTGAAAAAAAAAATCATTTTTATACACATACCGCATCGATAAACTTATACGAAAAAAACTCGAGCTCTAATTACCTTTAAGTATATAATCTGTTAACAATGTAGGTACAGTTGGGCTATCTTCACTAATTGCTTTCAGTACTGCAATATAAAATGTCACAATCAATATCATTAATTATAAGCACGTTAATCGTTTAGCGATACTCACTTTTTATGAGAACTTGTAAGGCCTGATTGTCTGGTGGGCCGTTGTCCGTGTGGTACGGAATTACAGTAGTTAAATACTGAAAATAATCAATGTGAGAATGACAGATGTTCCATTTCGTCGTCCGTTAAACAGTTCCAATACGGAATTACCTTTGATTCCTGAAGCGATCTATGTTGCGGTAAAGGACTAGTACCATTTTGCATTTGATTTCTTTTCTTTGTGACATGATGCTGTCTTCGTCGATTTTGTACTGCTAACAATAACGAGATAAACTGATTTTTCAGTTCCTTCTCGTACTCGAGTTCGTCGCGTAATGCGAGTTCCGCGATGAGAGTCTCGCTCAGGGCTCCCACCAAGGATTCCATTTCCCCGAGCAACTCCGTCAGCTGGCTGGAGGTAAGTTGTTTTAGCTCTAAAATAAACGATCGTGATTCAGGATTATGAGGCCAATTCTGATACGGTTTATTGTTCCGGGTCTGATTACGAAAATATACTTTTCTCATGGAGCGGAGAGCCTAGAACTTCTCTGCTTCTCTCCAACGCTTCGTCGCTATCCAATAAAGATCCATCGGAATCCGGAGATCTTTCCATCGACGGACTCTCCTATGCAGAACACAGATTATTTACTCATCTTCCCTAATCTCTACAATTATTCTTTATCGACAACTTTCACCCTTACCTGCATTATATCGTCTATTTCACGGAGTACTTCTTCGGCAGTCTTCAACGGTTCCTCTGGGCTATGAGTATCGGTACTACTGGACAAGATCAAAGCATGCATGTCCAAATCAGTCGCGACAGCCTCGTCTTCGCTACTTAAATCCTCTAGTTCTGGTCTATAGCAAACAAAACGGAAGCGTCCAATTGTTGCGAACATTTTGTAGGTGTTTCGAAACTTTTTGAAAAATGTTTCTTATCGTTTCGTAGCGTTGTATTTTTGTCGAAAGAAAAGCAGCGAATAAGGTGCGAGAAAAATTGCTTGAAACGCTACTTATTGTCAGGAAGGGCTCACCTTTCGTGCGAGACCGGTGCCTCGTTCAAATTAAGCGCAGGCATATGCATTTTTCTGGCGTACGATTTGCTCCAATCGATCGGTAATATGTTACCGAACGTACCAGTAATCGTCCACCACATTCTGAAACGAGAAGAAGGGTTAAAAATTTGATTGGCACGTCGGTGATAATTAGAGGGAGCGGATGAAATTTTTTTCCACGAAATACATTGAACCTCATCTGCGGGTGTGTTACTAATTATGTGTACACCACACCAGCTGACTCATATCCTCTTGCTGAATTGTCCTCTGGCGTTTTAAAACGCCATGAATCGAGCAAGCAGCTGCTATTTTTAATCCGTAACGCTTAACGTCTTCTAAGAATTTACCACGAAATTAAGTGCTACGTGATCCCACCGGGCAACATGCTCGATAGAGGACTGGTACGCGTCTTAAAATTCGGAGCAAGGATGTCCCTGGGAAAATAGTGTTGCCACATTTCTAACCGCGGGCCGTTCTATCTTTAAACCGGGCAAGTAACCGGCAACATGTTGCAAACGGATTGTTCCAGCGTAGTCGGTCAAAGGAATAAATTACGAGAGCGATAAGCCTGCGAATATTGGGTTGTAATCTAAATTCCACAACAACTCGTACATCATCGTCGATTCCCAGAGTACTGTTATCGCGTTAAACGGCTGTTGAGAGGCGCGATAAGATTCCGCGACAGAGACAGAGATACGTTTTCTGACGAGGTCTCCGTTTTCTAGGAGACCGTGTGAATCATTCAGCTGTCGTAGGCGTTCCCTGACCCGTACACACGTCTACGCGAACCGTACAGATAAGCCTTCCGATCTGCTGGAAACGGAGTGTAACTCGTTCCAACAACAATGCATCCATTCTAAGGAAATGAATTTCCGCGTGGAATCGGTGTGTTCGTGAACGAGATTCTATCAATGGGCCTTTCTCACACCTCCGATTGAATAAACTCCGTCTACGATCGAGCAAGGGAGCGGGAGGGTGCGGGGTGTCTGGTTACTAGTTCGTTCAATTAAATTTTTTCCCGTCGCGATTACCGGATAATCGACGGAACCGAACTTTGAACGAATTGATTAGGTCTAATTGGCAGTGAAGCACGAGTTTCATGGTCCGCTGGTATCCTTCAAATTTTTTCTCGTAATTACTCTTATCGATCGTACTCGACTCTTTTAGTCCTATTATAGTTCTTGTCTCTTTCTCTTTTTTTTTCCTTAGGCGTACGCGATATAAGTACACGCCTGAGAGGTTCTCGGAAATAAAGGGAGCATACAGGCACATACGACGTACTGGTCGATGGTGTTGGATTAACAAATGGAGGTCAATTCGACCCACTTGAGTTTCTCATTAATGTTAAGTGCATTAAAGCAGTGACTTCATCCTGCACGCATGCTGATCCCATCATTCAGAACGAACGTCTAAACATCCGACCCGGCTGGATCATGTGGCGAAGGAATCATTGCAGCGGAGATAGTTTCAAATTTATTTGAAATTCGTATCGACGCGCAGGACAGGATTCATAAATTATTGAACAGAAGTTTTAATGGGCTACGATCGATGCTAGAACAAGTATTCCAATTGTACTGAAAGGAAGCAGAGTGCTTTTCTTCGTAGCTGTCATTCTTGAACCAGTCTATATATCTTTCTTCACTTACTGGAACGAGAAAAATGCAGTGAAATTGAATTCCCCGAAAGGCGAGTGTGTATCCCCTTGCTTATTAATTCATTCTTCGGTTCAACGATCCGCGACGAGGTCTATGCAGTTCTCGTGCACTATCTCTTGCGTAATACGAACAGCTTGGAAGGAAAAACAGCAGGTCTTTGTCGATATACAATACCCCAATAAATCGTAACGATTCAATCAAGAAAATCTGTTCCACCTAATTTGATAGAAAATGAACGAAACTGCCCCTGACCAAAATCTTCAATGGACGACCAAATGACCTCCTGATAGGGTACCGTTTTCTAGAAAATAAGAGACTAATTACGATAAGGAGGGACTGGATCATTTCCGTTGGATCTTTCTACCGTATCAATGCTACCAGTTTCGTCCTCTTTCCTGCGACATGGATAAATAAAATGAACCCTGAGAAACGGAGCACGAAGGAGAGCGATGGTCGAGAAACATCGGGCCGATACGGGTGGTACAGCGCGTGCGCTGTTTTATTGACGTTCGTCCATCCGGAGGGTGGCTCGATACGAACGACGGAACAAAACACAGAGATCAAATTTTCATGGGACACCCCCTTCTTTGATTCGATCATGCACGATTTCGCGCTGCCCCGAACGCGTTACTGACCCTTCGGAGCTACTGGATTTCAGGGTGTCCCTTCGCTTCCTCGCCGCGAAATTTTTCCACTCTGTGAAACCATTTCAAGGGAAACTCGTAACTTTACGCAAAATGAATAAATAGTCCGGCTATTCGGAGCATAATTAATGAGTTGGCGTAATCGTTGACTGAACGTGCACGAAAATGTTTTGTTACGTTCAGACTGCGCGTCTCTTTGAAATTCAAAGGAATACTTAAGCAAGTATAAGCACGTTCGTACAGCTGCATACCTAATCGACAATTCTGCAACTTTTGACGCAGCACCGTCGCGAATAGAATTGAGGATGGTGTACACCGAGTCTTGCCAGAGAGTGCACGGGTCGTGGTCTGAAAAGGGGGCCGTGGAAAAAGGAAAAAAAATATTAAAAAAAAAAGGAGAAAAGGAAGTTACGTGTTGCGGGGCGAGAAAGTCTTTCGAGAGGTGAAAAGAAGGCTACGGTTGCGCGTTCAAAGGCGAACGTCCATTGGAGTCACCGCGACCTTGGGCTCCGAAGAAGGGAGACGCGTTTGATTCGTGGAACACCGCGATCCGTGTGCGAGGAACTTTGTCTGGTGACAAATTGGATTAGAAACAATGGGCAGGATACGCGCACGCACGGATGCGTTTATTCTTTCCGGCTTGATGCATGCATATGAAAGCGGCGCCGATGCCGAATGAGACACGTGCGACAACACGTGTCCGATCTATGCGAACTTCGGCCACTGACCTCCCCCGACTTCTCGCCGATGCTTCGATTCTCGATACCTCGTCGGGTTTCAACATTTTTCCGTTCGCGTTTCATACGCTATTTCTAGAAGAAAGAAAGAACCAAGCTTTAGTTAGATTTTAGCTCTGATCAGGACAAAGTATTGGGGTGTAATGTGTTACGTAACCGGAAGGGTGGAGTCGTCATCACTTCTCTTGAAGGCATTGGATCCGCGTGGCCATCCTATCAATATTGTCATTTAACTCCATAATATAATAAAATGTTCCTCGACATTTCATCGTAACTAAAACATTATTCTCTCGATATATAGGTATTTGGTACACGGTCTTTAAAAGTATACAAGAACGATTAGAATTCCATTAGCGAAAAAGGATCGGAAAGTAACCCGGAAGAATGAAATTTGTTGCCTCGCTGGTAAACTACGATGGCAACCGAATAAAAGGAGGAAGCGGTTTCAGGTAGATGTTCGTGCAGCAGGTATGCAGCTCCGAAAGAGCTACGTGTTGGTCGGTCTGACCTCCCTTAGCGGGCGGGAGTTAATTCTTCGTTGTTGATGCAATCTCAAAGAGGTTTTTCCTTTATATAACAGCAGCTCCGGTCCCTAGCCCTAAAAAGATTCTTCTACAGGTTCGTTGCCTTCTTTCTTTCTTTTTCTCTCCACCGATCGACTCGACGGAAGGCAACGGGACGTCTAGACGGATTTCAAGAAAGGTGCGACTTCAAAGAAATTTATGCACAACCGGTGGAGTTTGAAACGAGTTTAAGAGCCACGGGCCGGCGCGTTACTTTACACCGAAGAAGATACAATTTTGCGCTTCGTTGAGCTTCACCTGCGCCAGCTCGTTACGCCCTGGAGTGTACATTCAACCGGTCACCTGCACTGCGGACAACACCGTGAATTTTTCATGGGGAATATTCGCAGGAAACTTCTAAACGTCTCCCTTATCGGGCATATTTAAATTGTCTTTAATTAAGTCTAACTTTCACGTTGCAGGACGTTCCACAAGTTTTTCTCGACCTCGCATTTAATTGCGAGACTATTTTTGGAACAATTTCAAGGCAAGAACTGCAACGGATGGATATGCGAGTAAAAAAGGTTGAAAGATGAAAGAAGGTATTGTTGAAATGTTCTTGAGAATTACGTTATTATCGCAGTTGATGCCCCGATTATATCCTTATCTAATTATGCATTCCTACTATAGTGCGATCGAGGATGAAACGCCGAAAGCGTAACAGAAAAAATGTTAGACGCACTCATTAATTATGCAAAACATAGAAATCAAGCTAGAATCGATTGATTAGCCATCTATTTGCTCTCAGTGCACGACGATAGTCTAATTAGAAGGTGAGTTACTTTCTTGTTACGCTGGCTGTCCACTCCACGCGGAGAGAAAGCTGCAGAACGCGCCGCAAACGTCATGTAGAGAGTACTCATGGCGGCACACTTTTCTGCTGGAAAATCGATATGGTGATCTTAAGAGGGAGGATCGGGCTTGCAATGAATAGCTACTCCTCCATTTAAAAAAAAGGAAGAGAAATAGCCTTTTGTCAGAATGAATTTTAAAGTCTCTATACCGTCATTAAGAAACCCTACCCTATACCTCTCTCCTGGGCGTTATATTCAACTAAATAAAACATGCATTTTCCAATAAGGCGATATAAAATCATGTACCGTCGACAGAGGCAAAGGGATAATACCCGTTGAACCGTATCAATCTGCAGATTTAGCGCAAGCAGCGTGACATCACTTCTTGATGAAACCATACAAGTAACGTTCAACCGATATTGGTTCAGACCTAGTCATCGAGTGAAACTGTTTGCGCGTCTTAACGAGAGTCGAAGAAAGCGTTAGCACGAGATTACCTAAACGGGATATAATATATTACCGGCGGAACAACCGATAAAGCCGTAATTGCTACAGCGTTTACATCTCGTTTATAAACTCTGTTCATAAACCTACATGATCATTTCCATGAAACCCGTGCACAGTACCAACATTCAGAATTATGTTATTGAAAGAGGGAGCGATGGGAGAGATAATTATTATTCGCGTGCGAATAATATCGTAACGGTGATGACCGTAAACGATTGCTTCCGTTCGACGGGAACCGGCACAACTATGTATCATTATCTACGTTTATTGGGGAGGATCGAAGAGTTGCGCCGTTTAATAAAGATATCTCAAGGTGAACGCGACAATTTGAATGCGATAACTCCGGCAATCGTCGGGGGTGTTTATTTACCCGGCGAGCCGCCGTGCTGCGCCGGCAGTTTTACTTTTTTAATCGTTGAACGTGGCCGTATAAACCGGTATAACTGTACCGGAGATATCGCGTGACCCAAGGGTAATAGAAACTTCTCAATCGTGCACGTACTAACGTAATTGCACGCGTCTTTTCTTTTTTTCTTTTTTCATCTATTTGTCGGCGCCCCGTTAAAAATAGGTCGTTCGATGACGATAAATGAAACGGAGGAAAAGGTGGAAAGTGAAGGAACCGTTACGGTTAACCGATCGATTTACATTGCACCAACTGATATTCCCGTACGTATACTCCGATTGATTTATTGCGGTAATATATCTTTGAGAAATATGTAGCATCGACGTTCCAGAAACTTACTGGCACTCGTTCATAATTTCCTCCTGGGTCCGCACTTGCACGGGTGCCAAAGACTCGACGTCCGTACCGTAATCACGGAAGCAGGATGTTATCTTCTCGTCGAAGGTGTTAACAAGGTCCTCGAGACTGCCGCTGAAGGGGCTGAATGTCCCCTCTTGGAGAATATCCGTGCCATTTTCGTGCGTGGTAGCCGGCTCGTTCGCGTTGCAATTTTCCCCATAACCGGTGTTCAAACTCGTATCCAACAATTGTTCTAAATGTAACAGAGAACGGTCTTCATCAGTATCCATAATTTCTTTATTATTTACTCGAAGTTTTACCACGCGTCGGCCTATCGTCAGTCACCGTTTTTAAATAGAACCGAGAGACAGAAGTAAACACGATAGCCCGATGGAATGGAACGCAATAATGGGTTATCGTTTGTGTACAGAGTTGTATCACGGGGTAGGGTATATCGAAAAAGTTATCGATGGAACAACGCGTTAGCATATTTAACTTAAAAGCAACCGGGTATTAATTTACGTTTACCGCGGGTGTATTATTAGTTACATAAACGCGATGGATCGTACTTTCGCGTAGACGGCTGTGACGCATAGCGGATCGAATGTTTTTAGGATTAAATGTCCGTCATTTTTCTGCAAGGGGGACCGGAGATCGTAAGCGAGTACACATACGTGTGTTTTGCGTATCGCCACGCACGAGCCTGCCGGCGTTTCGAGGACAGATTTCCAACGATGTATGTTCTACGATGTCGTGAAAAGTGATACGAGAGTTAAAGCGTACACGAAGGATATTAGACACCAATTGTACGCATGACGTAGCCTTTTGTCGCGCGTTCGTCGCCCGAAGGTCGCTTCTTCACCGCTGCCCATACCGAGAGCCACCCTCGTTATTTAATTTGCACGTCCGCAAAATGAGCGTGACCACGCGTGCACGCGTGTTTCACGCATTTACACAGACGGGCAAAACCTGTTCCTGCCACCGGGAAACTCTTTCGATTTCGAAATTTCCGCTTATAGTATAGTACCGGCGGTGTACTGGAACGCCTTTTTTAGCCAAAGTAAAAGAGAACATCGCGAACACCGTAGAAATCACACGTACGCTTGTCCTCGTATCGTTTTCATTTCATAACCGAACGATCCTCACCCACTTTCCAACAAGTACCGAATCGATTGCGACGAGAATAGAGGTGAAACAGGGATTATCGAGTCTACTTCTGACTCTCGGTTTCACGAGCCGACCCTATTACATTTCCAATTTTGCCACTTGACACTACGCCGTAACGCTCCTAACAAAGAGACATTTCCGATTCGAGAGCATCGCGATAAACTTTGATCCGTGACGAGATCAACGCGAATCCGTGACGTTATGCACACCGGGATGCACCAGGTGTGAATGAAAAAGCAGAGAAACAGAGGAGGAAAAGGCAACGCGTGTTCGCGTTTCGCACCTGTCAATAAATTCATGTTCTTCAAGCTGGCCGTGTCCTCCTCCTCGAATCGTGCAAGGGGTGCCTCGAACTTCAACTCGGCGATCTTGCCCGCCATGTCCCTCATTATTGACCGTGTAGAGAAGAACCGGGAGCGGAGTCAATCACCGTGATGAAATTCGGCACCGTATACTTGCGGCAGCGCCCCCGAGGCGCACCGTTTGCTTTGTTCGTTTTATAATTTTTTTACAAAGGGGTAGGAAAGGAAAGGATAACAGACATCCGAACGAACCGACCAACAACGTACTATCCGTTGTCTGCGAGGCTTCGCGAACGACTGACGCAGAGGGGGCTCGTTCGGTAGTAGTGGGGGAAGATGATTGCTCGTCGCCATGACAACCGATAGCTGAGCGCGCCGATGGTACGAAGCGTCGGCAGTGACGTACACGAAAAATTAAACACCCCATTGATTACGAAAAAACGTAGTTTTCAAAGCTTTCATTCCTAGTAAACGATTTTCTGTAACGTACAACTCTTCGAACGCCCGAGATCGAGTGAAAAGTTATCGTAGAGAAGATAAGTTGACGTATTTTTATCACAGGCGATTTGAGGGCGCTACAGTTCTTTTACCGCTTCGAAGCAACTTCCGACGTTACCGATTCACCATAGAATAAGATCGCAACATCTGATGTGGTCGGAATTTGAACAACGTGCGAGAAAAATGATGTTCTCCGGACGTCGACTCTATATATGACCTACGTTTTTATGTTAGACCTTTTCTCTACAATTATCATCAAGTGGTAAAGATATTTTTGCGAAGAGAATTCAATTATTTGATGTTGTAGCGCTGTTGTATGCACTTACGCACCACAATCGAATTCGAGAGAGGGCACAAATATATAGAATGGTATGTTAAGATATTTAAATGTACAACGGTGTGATACAATTAGAACTCCTTCATACAGAGCATTTTTTTCTCGCATATATTTTGCATAACGTATTTTTTTTCGTTTCGCAGCGTCGTAATTGGATTCAATTCAGTGGAAAAGAACTACGGCATAAGTTCTAATTGCTTTGATAGCCACACCCCGATCACTTTCAAGAAATTAATGTAGCGTTTTTTAGCTTAATATTTATAATAATATAGCGTAGTCTTGCTAACATAGAAAGCAATTACGCGTAGGCAGAATTCGTCTCTTGATGGTCTATCGTTTTTGACATTTTCTGTACGGTTTGCTCTTTCGAGGACGTCAAGAAAGGCTAAAACGAATATCTTCACGCACGATAAAATAACTTGTAAAAGGACAACCGTTGATAGTACATATCTCTCTTGTTGGCTTTTTTGCAATATCATATCATGTATTGTAAAGCAGTTAATCGACACTTGTAACGTTTCGATGCAAAATTCAGATACAGATCCAGCGTACATGCAAAATAACTGGCGTGCCAGTAGGTCACGTAAAAAATATAAAAAGATCACTACAACAGCGGACTGTAGTTATCCTTGATAAGATCGTAAATTGCATTGTCAGCAAAAGGTGGTGATTAATAGAGACACCAAATAAGACTCAGGTATGCAATTTAGATGCCACCAACAATGAGTAGGACGTTGCTATCGCCGTGTGTCTGAGAAATACACGATGTAGCATGTGTCGTTAAGATGTCGATTTGATAATGAACTCTCTTAAAGATATTCCATCATTATTGAGTCCAGAAAAGTCTAATATCATTAAAAAATGACTAGCAAGAATTTAGATACTAGCAATTCCCTGATATCTATCTGCTGAAGGTATCGATATTTATTGATAGTATGATCGTTTTAAAATTGCAGATACCATCGTTTGCAATTCAAAAAATGAATCTTGACATGAAACATTCATTAGCCGCGGTACATAACAGAAAAAAATACTGCTCGCTGCGTTGGTGAATTTGCGCATTATCATAAGATAACGTTACTCTTCTGTAAATTGATATAAGTTAATGCAGCATTTGTTGGGCAGCACTGTGAAATACGATAGGAAGAATGTAGAATAATGTAGTTGAATTAACAGAGGGCCATTCATAAATGCCATTACGTGTAACAAACATTGTTGACAAGGTATCGCGTTACATAAATATGTAACATCCATGTAACGTTATGCTAGTCACGTAGCACACGAAGAGAAGCAACCATGTTAAAATTCAATTAATTCGCTGCCACAATTTGTTCGCGCTTATCTGCGTTGCAGTATGGATTTATCAATATAAAGTGGATGCGTTTGATATCGAGTCATCGATAATGTCTTTGGCGATGCACACAAATTGCAGGTCCTGTACGACTAGATATGTAAATTACTTTGTAATTATAGACGTGGAAATATTGATTATAACCGTTAATCATACATGGCGAGTGGCTATCATTAGTTAGCCATCCGCGATGTCTTATATACATAGCTATCCAATTACGTTCGATTTGTATTTTGTAGAATATAATTCACGAAGGCGATCAGGGTTGGCAGCGATAAATGAATCGATATCAGGAGTAGTTGGCTGGATTAAGATATTAAACCGTAACCAGGCTATCCTGCGATAATGCAACGCGGGTTAATTAAAATTTCCGGAGGAAAATTTATCTGGTAGACACTGATTTAATGCTCGAACGCTGAAATACAATGGACGGTTAAGTTGCTTAATTTCGTTATGGCTAGATGGACGTTGGGGAGCGTTTTCTATGATCGGTCGCGACTCGTCGAATTGAGGACCCAATTGCGAATAGTTCGACATCTTGCAACCTAATCAAATTCAATGGAAAAATGGGTAGCCGGGGCTACCCTTTCCATGGGTTGTTGTCGAAGGGATATTACGTGCCGGATGGTAATGACCCTCCCTATTGCTCGAACTATGTTCTCACGTTGGCAGTGTGTAGTTGACGATAGACTGAAGGGGACGCGTGCGTTTCGAAACGATGAAAAGTTGCCTAGAAAGTTCGACAGAATCCGAGGTAAGTAAGAGACACGTTACTTTGGTAAAATAGATAATTTTATCGAAAGCTATTCGTCGCTCGCGATGGAAAGATCAAAAGGGGAAAGAGTTTCCATAAATGTTGAAGTTTAACGAGACTAACGCTACCGTTCACGTTTATTTGATAAAAATATCAGTATTCCTTGAAGAAATGTGTAATATGAATTCAACGTTATTGAAAACATGTCCAGGTGGACTGATTCATCCGAGAACTTTGTTGCTCGTAACAATAAATCGATTTTCTCACGTGTTAGAGTAATCCGATCATCGGATTTATTGGACAGAGAAAGGGTAGCGGAGTTCAAAGACGAATGTTTCACTGACCGGAGATACACATTACCCCATGAGTAAAAAACAGTGCGTATCATGGATAATCTAAAGGTTATCTCATTAAAAACTCTCCATTGCGTAGAAATAGTCGGCGACATTGGCAGTGTTCTCCTCGATCCTTTGGCATCTATTCTCGGACGAATCCACGGTGCATCTTGTTGCACGGACAGAAATAACTGCAAGTATTTTCTCTCGGCTTAGAAAATTTCATTGAATCGCATAGAAAATTAATCGAAGCGGTGCGCGTAAAATACTTACTCTAATATACCGGATTTTGCTTCTTCGTTCCCTTAAACTATTTCTAACATACGCTACCATTATCGAATTGTGGTTACATCACAACTGCGTTTATCCTGTTATCTTACATACTCGTACTTGATAAATACGAAAATAAGTGGTGGCAATGCCAAACTGTAACAAGCGATGCGATACTATCGATGACTGAACCGAGGCGTACAGACCTGCACAAGACGACCTGTGTACAAGAATTATTTCTTCCCGGCGGTGTCAGCTGTAATTCGATTATACGCCTCGCTTTCGGAACGGTGCACGTGTCACAAGTACAAAATATCCTAATACCACGTCTGGTGTACTTGCATCAATCGGTGAAGCTCCGGTATCTAGAGCTCTGGCCGAAGCATATTTGAAGAAGAGTGTCACGTATCAAGAACGAGTCGAGGTAAGCCGGAAGGCCACCGGAAGTGGAGACCTGATAATTGGTCGAATACCTAGCTTGATTTCTTTCTGTTTGTTGCGTGTGTCCGTTCTCGCGGCACGGTAAGTGCGAACTCGCTACCTGTACGCCAGGTGTTGGCTACTTTCCGATCATGCATATCACGTATCCGAGACTCGATGTGGCAAAGGGGTAACGATCACTGGGTGAATAGGAGGCGAGACGTCGATCGAGGCATCGCGCTGAAACAATCACATCGTCGTTCACTGGACAACCGTGGCACGGAGAGCTAAATTTTTCGATCAAGTTTGAATTGTTTTGATAACAACGTTCGAGAACGACTTGGAAATGCATACGAATGGGCGTTGACTGAACTTTAAACGAGATTAGTCCCGATCGCAACAGTACCGCGCGATTGGATCGCGTACGGAGCTTGAACGGCGATTTTCATCGCTTCGCGATTACTCTCGTTGCATTTCACGCGTTTACTGCGCAGTAAGAACTCGCGGTATGCCTTTTGTTCGGCGAGCGTATTGATACTTGACGAAATCTGCAAAGAATGCATACTTATGCGGAGATAAACAGAAAACGCGGTCACTGTTTAAATGGTGAGACGATTTACATAAATTGCCTGGCTGAACTGACAGTACGCGTGATTTATTTGCCGGCTTTTTTTTATGAACATGAGTGATTGTTATGCATCAAACGGTGGCATGGTTGTTGCGGACCCAGTCGAGTGCAACGTGTTGAAAAATATGATCCAATCGCAACGAGGATTACTCAACATTATAATTAAACAACCTTAATACGTAACTATAACGGCGCAAGATAAAGTTATATAAATTTCGTTGCTCGAATACAAGTTTCAGACTGATTAAACTCCCGTAGCCAGATTTCTTTTGCGCAACGAATCGATAGCACTCAGGATACGCGCCGTTATAAAGGGTTAAAAGGTTAACTAATTGCGAGAATCGACGGTCACACGTATAAACGATGCATTCGTGTCAAGCGAGTCACGTGAAAGATTGCGAAATAAAAATCGCAAGTTGAGCAGGTATTTAAACGGGACGCGAGTCTACCTCCTGCTTCGAAAATAAGCATATCACGGCGCACAGATCATTCTGAAGGCGTATCCTGTACTATGACTTCCCGCGTAAATCACAATTAATTTCAAGGCACGACAAAGACTTTGATGGTAATTAATACATTTATATGTCAATTAATAGATTTATTACAAAGAGCACGTTACGCTCTGGCGGTTCCAAGGCAATCCAGAATACTCGAACTTTCATGATATGTTAACCGATATTTTATATCACGTGCCAATTGGTTCAACGATGCATCGAAATCGCTTCTTGCACGGACGTTAACTAAGTATATAAAACATACTACAAGTTAGTTATGATGAAATATAATATATCCAGACGAATTCCGTTTAGATACAATCGCGAACTATTATTGAAACGTGCTTCGCGTTTGCAGTAGAAACAGAACGATAGTGGTCAGACAGGCGGATAGATCGGAGGGAAAAGGAAAGAAAGCTGTACTATCCGATAATGCAATGCAACTTTTTGTAAAGCAGGTGTTATATTCTCGAGGTAATGTTATGCGTATTTACTACTTTAGCGCGGTTTTAATGCGAGAGAAGGTGTACCTTATTCCGATTGGCTCGCCTCTTACGGATCTGGCACCGCCTCTGCCGCTCGATTAAGAATCATTTACGTATACATGCAATATATATCGCCATTTTTTATTCGATAAATGATTACGTCACGATATAATATATTCCATTGATCAAATAATGCTAAGAAGAGATTTTATTAATGGGTACGAAAAATGCTTCACATCCACCGGATATTGCGTCTAACAATGCGATCGATAATTAAATGGAACTTTTTTGAAAGGTAGCATAAAATGATCTCTTTACCTTTGTGGTAGTAGAAGGTTTAAACAATGTTCTTCAAGAAAGAGCGCCAATTTTTTCGTAACCTATCGGTAGAGCTTACGTTACTCGGTGTCCTGAATAACGGTACATTCGATACACGGTATCCTTCTAGGCCTTTCAAGCGATTCAGGTTCTGGTTGAATAAAGAAACCTGAAATAAGAAACGCCAACGATGAATAATTGAATAATCTATAACTGGAAAAACGACTGAACATCAAAGCATAGTGACGAGTTTGTATAAGTGCCTCTGACAATGCTAAATCTAAGCTAAAATTAATCAATTCAATTCCACGAACCTTTTACACGCGATTTTTCATATCTCCACCTTTGTTGTTCCTCATCGTTCTTTCTTCCTTCCTAGAGATCACGCGATGCAAATACTGCGCTTGCTGGGGGGACTTGTTCGCATTGTTATCCGTTCCATCTATGATAGAGACGATTTGTAACAAATTTGCTCACGAAAGCGAGAGACGAGTGATGAAAAATCACGATAGAGAACACGAGACGAAAGGAACAGTGGAAAAGGTTCGCGTCGCTCGATCACGGAAATCATCCGTAACCTGACATCTTCCATTGTATCCGGTTCGAAAGGATTCCGGGCAGAAACGAGTGATTGTTATATTTCATTGTCACCGCGCTTATCGAGCCTCGCGATCAAAGGTTGCAGAGATTGGTTATTGCATTAGCATTGCGCACGTTTGCCATAAAGAGCTTGGCAATGTCTATCGGTGCTCCGTTCGAAAGATTACCAAACGATAGACAGGATGTCTATGTAACCGCGTGGAAGAAGAATAAACGAGAAATTGGTCAAGATCTTGGAAACGAACTTGATTTTATAACAAGGATCTCTACTATCACGAGACAATATTTTTTTATTTCCTTATTTCGTCTGTTCTTTTTTTTTTTTTTTTATAAGGCCAATCTCTAGAATCGTAGTAGGGTATAGAAGGATACCCGACGTTCGAAAACTGAATAACGACGTCATTGAATACTACAAAAGGTATAGCCGCGGTTCTATTCGGTGACCTTCGTGGGCTCCAATCGACAATAGTTCCGTGACCGGTCCAGAGGCTCGTTTCGCGTTTCGTACATTTCAGCGGTATTGCATAATTCACGGGTAAACAACCTTTGTTAGTTTCGAATCCGGTTTGTGCCTCATGGCAGATTTCTTTTATCGAACCGAGACAACAGGGAATTACATGTCGGGGCATTCCTCGAAGCGGAAAGACAAAATACTTGATAAACTAAACTACTTTTTGAAAGTTTCAACAACGGCCAGTATTATGCGATCAATCAATCGATAGGGAAGGGAAGCAAGTAACGTAACATGCGAGTCAGTTTTCAGTTTCCAAAGAGAGTATTAAAGATCGTGCTATCCGATATCGGCGCGTACAAGTCTTTCGCTTTCCGCTTGAGACATAGCACGAAGTCTTCGCAATGTATACATCGTGAACGTCATAATTCGAAGCGACGTGAAGGCACTTCACGATTTATCGATAATTTTCAAAAAGGAATACTTTTAGATAGTATCTTGATAATATATCGATAAAGAAAATCGCCGGTTGTATACACTGAACTTGTACGAAATACTTTTAAGCTCCATTAAAGCAAAGTGTTGGTAGCTTGCCGACGCAAATATTGAAAGGACTTTACACATTTCTTATGCGCATGAAATTAATATATTTCTATGTCACGTTGCAACATTTGCGGAACAAGCGATGAGCAAACGTGACACGATATGCGATTCTATTCCATTAACGGAACATTCGTGACGATTTCGAGAATAAGCAAGTTAGTTAATACCGTCTACTCCTGTACAGAATCCTAAGCATGCACCAGGGTCTTAGAATATGCCGTAAAGTGATCGACGCAACCAGTAATTTTGCTCTTTTTTTAGATTCTATTAAACACCGATCGCGTGTCTCCGAAACGAACCGTAACGTAACGTTTTTAGCGGACACTTTTCTCCCCTTATTTTTTTTCTCTGCATTTGCATTAAGTGATATTAAATGATATAGCGTGTGTATCTGAAATATTAGATCTTCCCTCGGCACTATTCTGTCTGCGAAGTGAATTACGCGTAGCAAAAACCGGCGGTAATCAAGGAGCTCGAAAGAGGAGCTCACGCGATTAATTATTAACAGAAAGAACGGAAAGACGTCGCGAAAGATGAACGAACGTGTACGCGAGCGTTACATAAACTATTCTTTCCGGTTCGGAAAGAGATACATATCTATTCCGTTTGGATAACCGTTGCTTCCGTTAGCTAAAAAAAAAAAAAAAGAAAAAGAAATTGACCGCACCCTAGAAGAAGGGACTCGATCAGCAGAAAAAAGTGAAAAAAGGGAAAGGGTGCAGTCACCGGAACGATTAATTCCCAATGTCTCTAACTGCAAACATCCTAAACTATATTCGCTTGTCCCTGAACCTGTGAGAATGGCTTTTGCTTGTACTGAGCGTATATAAGACTGACGGCGTCCTATCAGAAAGCGCAGTGTTAAATTACCACCTCGACGACAACAACGAGCATCGTATGAGTGGCGAACTCGCCGGTGTTACAACAGTACAGTGGTCCATTGAATGAGCCATCGTAATAGCATCGATACTGTCGTTGAAATTTAAAAGATCAGTGTCCAGCAGAGAACAAATTCAGATTGTTTCGTTACTCGCCATGGAAACCGCGTTGCTTACGGATTTGAATGCTTCTGAGCATTACGATGCCGGCAAAAGTCAGACAAACTTCGCAAAAGATGTGCCGAAAATTGCCAAATACACGGTAAGCTCGTAAATTTATAGAGCTTTTTGGTTGCATTTAACTCGCGGCTGGGCGATGGGTTACCGCAAAAGACTGATAATTATAGAATTTACTGTATCTAGTGATGTAAGAAAAACCATAAACATAATAAGCACCGCGGTATCGGTAGGAAATTACTAGCAACGTGTAATTTTCTCCGAGTTGATTGTATATTGATGACTGAATTATCCAAATGTGTCAGCTGAAATATTTAAGCCATCACGTGAAAATAATGTATGATAATAACAGTACGTACCCTATTCGCGATAAACGGGAATAATAACAGATTTCTTATTTTATTTTAAACGCTATTTTTACATTTAATGGGGTGAGTTCTTTTTCAGCGAATTAGACGCAATTGCGATTCTCGAAATCAAAATGTGGACACTATCCATCATTGCTATTAACTGTTGTGAATCATTGCATGAAAGTAGAACAGTTATAATTCATTCCCCCGATTATGCTGGGCATTAATCATCGAGATAAAACATTGGAGAAACGGGAACGTATCCGCGATTTGTGGTACCGACCAATTCGATGGGTCACGTTAATTGTCACGTGTGAAAGCGTTAATTCAATTCCTGGTGTCGCATAAACGAATTGTTATCGTACCGGTTGCATTCAGTTACATACACTTATATGCACGGTGTTGCATTGTATGTTCAGAATTTATAAGATCAGATATCCCATTGTTTGTTTGCGCCACAATGTTCAGTACGAATGGCTCGTATAAATTTACTATCTACCCACATCTTAAGCGAATTCTGATCAATTTTATCTAATCTGAATTATGAATTTTGCAATCCCTACAACGTTTGCTAATTCCTTGCATGATACTTTAGCTGGCGGATTCGGCGAACGAGGAAAGGACTGATATGGATTATCATATGCAAGTAGTTACCAAAGATGATAAGGCTAGAGTACTTCAATTCCTCAGAAGGTTCTTCTTTAGAGACGAACCGTTAAATCAGTCCATCGAACTGATACCAGAAGGCGAAGACAGCACCTGCATCGAGTTGGAGCAATATTGCAGTAAATCCTCGCTTGAAAATAATCTTAGTTTGATGGCAGTCTCGACGAGCGGTGCTATAGTAGGTGTTTTGTTAAATGGTAAGAATTTCATCTAAGCCTATCAAAGGTTCTTCATTGTTTTCCCTGCTCATTTAGCTGTTTACGTAAAAACTTGTAAGGCTACGATCCGTTTACGCAGTTCGCGATATATCTGGGTTAATAACAGTCTGCGGACTATTCTCGTTGTTAGTGAAAAAACAATTACGGTGTAAGTTAAAAATTCTACGAATGCAAATTGATGACAAGCTTACAGCGGAGTATAATAATTATTGCTTAGACTAGGATAGCGGGCCGAGTAGATAGTTCAACATATTGTATAAAATATTTGCGTATAACACAAGGAGGTCACTGTTTTATTTTTGAGACGTATCTTGTTTGAGTATTAAGATAAGTTTCTCCCGGAGAAATCCACTATTTGACTGTGACTAGAGGACTACGGAATATAAGGAGAATTACATTGGAAGACTTATATCGAAAAATATTCCGTTTAGAACTTGTTAAATAATCTGTACAAATAATTGCCGCAATCTTTGCTTGTAATTAAGTAAATGAAACAGAAAAAATCAGTAAGGAAAATAATCATCGAAGAGAAGACACACGTATTTCAAAACGGTACTATTCTACGTTACATAAATTGTTATGCGAATACCAAGCAGGCGTGAGACTTATTAATTGCTACCGGTTGTCGCAACCATAATAATTGCATTACTGTATCGACAGATCAAGTTGGTCGCATGCTATTCAGATCAGAAAAAAATTTAATTAATGACGTACAAAAGGACAATATTGCATAAAACGTAAATTTGCTTCGATATTTTTCATTCCTAATCCGACTAATTTATTACTATTTATATTATGATTCATTCAATGAAAACCAGCTATTTATGATTTTGTTTTTATTGCTCGGAGTATTTCGTAATTTTTTTCTTTTTTTTGAATGAATGGTAAACAGCTACAAAGCTTTATTTTAAAAAACGGAAAATCAATTCGTATCGTATCGCTAATTACCACATCAAATGCAAAGTAGATGTAAATAAGTACGGTTGATTGCTGACTGCTGTATACCAACAATTCTATGAATTTAAAGTACTTCATGGATTAATTTTTACTAATAGCATTCAGTTTATGTCTGATCGTTAAGTAAATATCCGCTAATTTAAAATCCTAATCCATCTTACGTACAATTATGAATCACCAATCTAGATTGAACGATAAAATTTATTAGTCGCCAACGGCTAAGATTTGCAATACTCTGTTTTGTGCAAATTAGAGACCTTTAGAATAGAATGTATATACATATTTTGTATGGTAACGTATTCAAAACAATATTTTTTAACAACTATATGTAATTCATTATTCGAATGCTATCAATACATTTCAACGAATTATGCGGAATCTATTCACATCATTGAATACTTCGCCTTGCAAATTATAAATAAGCATGTATGTTATACGTTTAATTATAGGTATAGACATGCATTGAAATTATTTTAAATTAAGCATCTTAATTAATTAATTAATTAATTACGCTTACTTGTTATGTGCAGGAAAAGTCGAACCCCCGAGCGACGACGATTCAGAGTTTATAACCACGTGCAAAAACCCGAAATTCAGAAAAATTGTCAGGCTATTGAGATACGTGGATAGAAACGTGAACCACAACGGGAAGTTCCAGGGATTGAACGTTTTGGAAATCAGAATAATCTCCGTAGACTCTAACTGGAGGGGTAAAGGGATTGCCAGAGCCCTTATAGAGAAAGCACTGTAACTGACTCCATTAATTAAAACACAGATTGATGCTAATCGTGTACGAATGTATAATAAACTATACTTACGGGAATATTTACTTTGCAGCGAAATTGCGAAAGAGAAAGGCTTCCACTTCGCACGTGCCGACTGCTCATCCTATTTCTCTGGAAAACTTTGCTCGCGACTGGGCTTCGAACCGATATACAAGCTCAAATATGCGGATTATGTAGATGATGATGGAAATCCCATATTTTCTCCTGCATTTCCGCATAAAGCAATGATTTCGTACATTAAGAAACTATGAATAGCGACACGATACATGTTCGAAATCGAGTACCTGTTGTTTAGAATCGCGGAGGTAACTGTTAAAAACGCACTCCTATATTTACATTATATTTCTCTTTTTACAGGATATTCGAACAAATTTTCTTTTCTAAATACTTCTTTTATTTATTGATTAATTTTTTACGAATTAATATAACATTTACTGTTACGTAGAAATGGATTATCAATTATGCCGTCAATGTCATACCAGTAACATTTAATAAATAACACGCATGTTAATAATTACATTAAGAAACCGAATTATAAATAAATATCGTATTATTAGCCAAGTAAACGTATGTTCTAACGAATTTATACGTCCAAATAAAAATAAGTTTTCGTAATAATTTTTAAACAATAAAAGTATAGTGATTGCCTTTATTGTATATAAATAAAATTAATTTCAAATATTTTATGTATTACTTAAATTATATCAATAATATATTTTTACATAGAATACAACCTTCATAAAAGTATTTAGTTATCTAGAAAAGTAATATTTTATAATTAATTTATTACTTTTGCGCATTACAATTTTTGCAAGTGCAAAAATATAAATACACAAAAGGTAATTATTAAAAATCTTAATACATATAAAACCAATGTATAAAACAAATTTGTACTACGCGTTACTTATCACTGATTATCATTTATCTCCTTTTCTCAGCTCGTCAAATATTTGCAACCGTTCCTCCAATGTTTTACCTTCGTACCTTTTTCTAATGTATTCATAATTCTTCTGAATTTCTGCACTTCTTTTGAGAGCTACATCTCTGTTATGATCTGACCATCTTTTAATCATTATTATGTGTAAAAGTATACCTGCAATTATAGTCATTGCACATAATTTAATCGCTCTCTGTCTATCTTCTCTAAGAACTTTTCTTTTCTGTTGCGAATGATACACGTTGTACATCTTCCTCTGTTTATAATAATCATTGTGTCTAAAAACAAAAAGTAACATGAAAATAACAAATTCATTAGAACACATATGATTTCTTTATAAAAATGTACTCAGTGTGTTGATAAGAATTATTTCTATAAATGGTATGAGACTTTAATTGAGCATCGTAAAGATCTCTAGTCTCTTTTTTACTAAGAACAGTATAGGCTTCATTTATCTTCACAAAATCAGCATGACACCCTTTAGTACCACTATCAGGATGCATCTAAAAAATATTATAACATATAAAGTATTATATGTTAAACTTTAAAAAAGAATGACTCACTTCTTTCGATAATTTAATATATGCAGCTTTTATTTCTTTTTGAGTGGCATTTGGAGAAATACGCAATATTTCATAATAACTGTATTCACATCTTTAAAAATATATTTCATTTTAACGTTTGTATACTTTTAGTAGAGTTGTAATGTTATTTTTAGTCTCTAACCTTTGACAGTGAAAACCTTTGCAAAGAACGCGAATTAACATAGGCACTTCGAACTTATACGCACGAGAAATTTGTGCCATACTCTAAAAATTCTATGTACAACAGTAAATTTAAGATCAACTTAATAGAATTTCATGTTAAGACACTACTAAGATTTTGCACTATTATTAAATTGAAGTCAAGGATGATTGAAATAATATTACATTAAATTTTACTGTTGTTAAAGTTGCACAAAAATTCTGACTACAATTTTAAGCTAATTTCCATCAAAGTTTTTTTTGACAAGAATATAAATAATAGTAAGGGATAATTTTCATAACCATAATTGTAAATATTGTTGCACATTTGACTAACTTCCTCCCTTGCAACATTACAGGAGAGAGAGAAAGCGATAGTTCCTTAAATTAAAGTGTACAAGAGAAATTTCAGAGTCAAAAGATAGTGTAATTAATATATTCTTAATGATAGTTCACATTCCACTTTTGAAATGAGGTATTTACTGAAAGGTTCTCTTTTTCGTGAATTAAATATTTATTAAAAACCAAACTCAGATTTTATAATATAATAACAATTCTCATTTGTGTTTGGTGTATAGTATAAAATATATTACAATATGTATACAGGAAACATTCTTAATTATATAAGATAGGCCTCAAGCCCAGCTCGATGTCTATGCATTCCATGCTTATCATGTGTAATTTATGCAATATTTGTTATGCGTTTTATATAAGCTCTAGTATTATCAAAAAATTATTATTTATGTAGTTTATATTGCATATCATATGTACAAATTGTACGTTACGACAATGAACTATAATGCAAGCCTTTATCAAGAGATGTGAGATTAACTAATAGTAAACATAAAAACTCTACGATTGTAACAATCGACGTATTACACGGTATTTTATTTAAATATTGGCTTGACATTTTATGAATAATACTTCAGGAATTAAATGCATTGGCACAAATAATTTTTATCAAGATCGCGTATGAATTAAAAGTTTCAGATCGTTTTTATGTGTCACATGCATTAGGTAAAAGAAATACTTTCAATTTGCTAAAGAGTTGTTAATGTAATACATTAATATAGTCACATCCTAATAAAATCTCTTATTAAAATAACGATTACAAAATTTTTAACTTCAATCAAAATATATAAAAATTTTAATTATATCACTACGCGTTACTGCTTTTAATGTTTTTAAACATTTACTCGTATTCATAGTTCAATTTGTAAGAAGATCGTAAACTAATTAAAAATTATCTACAATATTTTTTTTATAAGTATGTATATACGGTCTTCTCAAAATTCAACATATAGATTTGCATAGGCAATAGGATAACTGACTTTTTCGTCTCACAACTCGTGATAGTTTTAATTTGTGACAATTAAATTTGTTACTTGCTAGTAGTAAAATATATACGTGTTTATGAGGCTTTTTACTGTTTTCAACAATTTAAATATGAAGGCAAGTTGTATTTTTTTTTCTTTTTCAAGCAATTTCAATGTTTTCAAGGTCACTACATTTTTAGAGTTATCTACTCGTTTTTGCTTTCTCGTAAAGGGACGTTTGGATATTTTGGAAAGTCTACAGCGTCCACTGGATTTTTCACTTTAAAACTAGGATATAATCCTGTCATGCTAGTTCTAGTATTGTATCCTTTAGAATAACCATCCCAATGATTTCCGTAAACTTCAATTAAATCTCCTACTTTTAACTCGATTTCACCGCTCTTTCGTGGCTTATGATCCAAAATAGCTTGATGAGGGTGTGGATTTTGACCACCATAATAATAAATATCATCTAACGATGCAAAACGATTATAAGCATCCGGATAATACGTTTGCATTAACTCATATGCTACACGGCATACTTGAGAGCTGAATGTGCATACCAAATAATCACATTCAGACAAGAGATGTATATCGATTATTATTCCTTGTAAAGAAGAATCGGAATATCTCTTTGCAACTGATGCTGTCTCTGCGATATCTGGATCACCTATTATTTCATAATTTGGATAACGATTTCTTGCCGTTGTAATTACTTTTGGATCATCACTCGCTAGAAATACCCTTTTCACTTCTGGTTTTGTTTCAAGTTCATCGAAATACTGTTCGACTTTGACCATATACTCGTCTATGTCATGATATGCTGCCTCAGTACCAACTTTATCTGTTCTTCGTACATGAACACCAACAATTGGTTTCTTGAAACCAAGCCGCTCTTTGGCATAATCTAGTGTTCTCTTCACATGTTCTTGAGGTTGCATTAAATACTTTAAAACCTGACCAACCCACCACACTAAAGGATGTCCATGAAGTTTTTCTAATCTTGGAGCTAAATCAGCTGGTACGCTTGGTGGTTGAAATCTTGGTTTTGGATAAACATTATCTACGATAGGTAGAGAGATAACTTGCTTAGAGGAGTCACCAGGCCAATTGGCATGCGATACCCCATTCGTAGATACACATGTGTCACTAAGCGGTTTAAAAACTGATTCCCAGCCATCCTTGTGGTACCTCCAACCCTTAGATCTAATTATTAATGTCCGTTCTGTACCATAAGCAACTAAGAAACAATATGTAATATGGTGAATCTGGAAAACGTAAGAATTTTATTCACAAGCTTTTGTACATCTTCCTATTTTTATGTATAACACATTTTTACCTGACATCCAAATCCGCAACCTTTGTTTAAACTGCAAACCAATTTCCTTGCTTTACTGCAATCACTAGGATTTTGTAAATACCTAAATCTCCTTTGTACAAGATCAGATAATTCTTTTGCCTCTTTTTTACGCCATTCATCATAGCCATCTGCTTTTGTTAATCTATCAATGTCCATTATGAGAGATCTTTTATGATCCCAAACATTTTTTGCTGTGTCCTGGATTCTCTTTTCTCTTTGATCAAAACTAAGTTTGTCAATAGTCTTTTGAAATTTGTTTAACTCTGCATTAATATAATACCTGTTGAAAAGAATGAGGTATTAGTATAACATTGATACCTTGTTTTTTTAAGTTGTAAAACTACATCTTATATATTATACCTACCAGGTTTCTTGTATATTATTTCTTATCCTTCGCCGTAACTCTTCATATTCAGATGAAGGAACACCATGCTTGACGTTATCCTGATGATCCAATAAATCATCGTATAAAGAAACCTTTTCAAGTTTCTCTTGTATTGAACCTAAATGGTCTCCTTGAACAGATTTTGACCTTTCTCTGGAAATTATGTTATCCTGTACAACGAAAAGATCACAATGCTCTTTGCTTTAAACTTTAAATAAATCTGTCATCTTTTGTGATTTTTATTATAGACTTACCCCAAAACTATATTTTTTAGTGCCTCATTTTGCCTCTTTAGTATTTCAAAATCGTTAACCATTTGGGCTAAACGTTGAGCATTTTCTTTGTTTGTAGGACTCTCGTTATTAGACGATAAATTACTAGTCTTAAAGATATGTGATACTGATACTATTAGTACCAAAAGCCATGTTGCTAATAACACTATTCCTACTTTCCCTAACCAACCTGGTCTTCCTGACCAAAATGTTGCCATTTTATGTTATAGTAATAGTATTATTATATTTAATGAGTTGCATTACTGTATCTATAAATGTAAATTTTTTATATCTTTAAATTTTACAATACAACAATTATTACATAATAAACATAGAGTAGAAAGATTAGATTATAGCACACTATTTTATAAACACAAAAAGAAATCAGGTCTTCTTATTAATCAATTAAGAAATGTATCATATAGGTATAACTTCACCATAACACAACAGGAATTATTTATCACAGAACCATTTCATTGCTACAGAGAAAAGAATGCACAAGGTAGTACATAATAAAAAGAAGATAAAGTTAGAAAAGCAATATAGAGTAGAATAAGATTATTAAATCATTAGATCGAGTTGACATTAACAATAAATACAAATAATGCAATATGGAAGAATTAAACAATAATAAATCTTACCGAATGCTTCAGCATCTTTATAAAAATATTTTAAATATATGATAAGATACATTCATTATTGTTAATGTAGTCATAGGAACCAGATATTTTCATTAAATTGTCAAGTTGACTTCTTTCATGTGCGATTACAGTCATTAAACACTGTTTCATGTGGCAAGCACCAATAGCGTGAGTTACAAGTCTACGTATACATTATGAAGAGTTTGCACTGAAATAGAGATAAGTAATCACAACAATAAATACATTCGTTTAAAAATATCGAAACATGATTCTGGCGAATAAAATTAATATTATACCATTATCTGTTTGTTAAAAAAAAGTCAACATGAAAATGAACTATACGTACTATAGTATTGTACCGATGGTATCACACGTACACATTTTTTAATTATATTTTATGAAGTAGACAATTTTTTTATTAACATTGAAGAACTAAATAATATGTAGGCAAAATATTCTTCGAGTAAATTATTAATTTTAGAATGCGACTATTATATCAGATGGCGGTAAAAATGGTACGTATGATTCTAACATGAAACATCGCTATCTATTCGTTCCATGTGTAATTTTGTCATATAACCTAAAATCTTGACACTCTCGACACGGTGTTGTGCGAACGTGAACGGACGATTAACGCCGGACAAAATCTACGAACATCTAGTTAGAACATTGTTTCAGTGTCATTGATAAACGAATTTAGTCGTGGTGAATGTAAAAATGATATCGGAACGTCGTGGACAAGGAAAAGCATGAAATTGTTAGGAATAACGTATTGGTTCGGTATCGTGTGGTGATATTTCTAAACGCGGGTTGGCTCTCTACCCCCTCCCGTCCTGCCCTTCAAATCACTTCCGAAAATCGCGCAGCATCCTTGCGCGCGAAACACGCGTATGCCGGTGGACGCACATTGTGTGCCTGTACTTCGATGTACATACCTGTGAATAGTGTATTTTAAGCCTTAGTTTTACGGGATGAGTGTGTGAAAAATCGGAGCGTTCATAGTAACCGTGAAATCACCGTATAACATAGAACAAAACGAACAATATTTGTCAATTGGCTGCGAGCATAGAATCGTAATCGAGGTAAAGCTTGCACGTAAACCGACAGAGGAAGCATCTCCATTATTGCAGTTGCCTATCGTTCCGAAGGAAGGGATTTGCAACATCAGTGAAATCAGAAATAATTACATTTTACAGATCTTTCGACTCTTCTCCCTCTCTACTTTCCTACCCCTAATTCCCTTTCGTTCGTCGATGAACAAGCAGTTGTCGTTTTTTGCATGTTTCACTTTTTTTTTTTTTTCTTCTTCGGCATCCCCCCAGTTTCGTTCGTCCGTCGCCGAAGCGGTTGTGTCGTTTTCGTAAAACCCCGAGAAGCCGTGTAGACTAAGTTACGTCCGTTCGACAATTCTCTTTGTGTTCTCGTTCTCCGTGCCCGGCAGTGTTGTCAAAATTCCGGCAGCACCGCTCGCCCAGCTGCCATTGCTGTACTGCCTGGCGTTCGCAACTTCATAAATACGATTCCCTTTGGCGATTATTCTCGTTGTCGTCGTCGTTCTCGTCGCCGTGGAAACAGTGAAGATGCCACACTGTTAAAAGTCACAGGTAGAACATGCTTACAGAACAGACGTAGCGGGTGATTCTACCTTTAGCTCCGGACGCCGGTTCTGAGTGAGCTAACCTTCACAGCGAGGGTTCCTCTTATCTGTTTGATCATCGTTCATCGGGCCTGAAGCAGTGGTACAGATTGACAGAACGATGAAGTGGCTCGGTGCGAGTAGCGCTGGTGCTGCGGGTGAACCGGCACCTTCTATGCAATTGCACCATCCTTCAGCGAACGGGCACATACCTACGGTATGCACTTATTCCGATTTTTTTTTTTCTTTACATTTTCCTATCTACCAATTAGTACGTGTTGCAAAACGACTTATCGTGACAAACTTTCAGCTGTGATCGAAATGTCATAACCTATCGCATCATGTGTTTTGGAGCTGAATTATATTAAACTGCCTAATCTGCAAATATACCATTGTACTCGTTTATACTTATTTCGATTTTATTTATTATGCTACTAGATACTGCAACAAGTTTTATTCTGTTGTTCAAACATCAGAGAAAATCCTTTTAACCCTCTCCTATTCTGCATATGAATAAATTTTGCATATGCTTGTGCTTTGTTTGATCCATGATGGTAGACTGTTATGTCAAAATGAGGATGTTTTGGTTGAATTTACGAATTTCTTTATTTATTTAAATCAGATTGGTGTCGCATATGGTGTTAATTATTCTGCGTGTACTATATATAAAATAAATTAGTCGACTATATATGTTTCGATGCTGGAACAACTTTGTCGAAGAGACATTTTGTGTCTTTTTATATCTCTGGTAACTTTTTAATGAAGCATATGAAAAATATTAATATATACGTATACAGGTATATACGAGCAATGTGATAATGTGATGGATCAAACAATTGTGATGTACTTTAAGGTGCATAAATTATTGTTTACTATCTGGTGATTGGTTTCAGGCCAATACATGTATTAATTTTATGTTTTCACATTATATGTATTCGGATGTATTTAGAAAGAATATCGAAACATCGAAATAATTTTTTATTAACAGGATGCAGAGCAATGCGGTCAAGTGATGGCTGGTGGCGATAGTATGCGTATACAGCCTGGTCAGACACATCAGATAGGTGTGAATAGAACTCAAGATGATGCTATGGTCAGTTATGTATTCCAGCGACCTACAGAAGCTGAATTTAATGCTCAGTCTTCAACTTTTCAAACAAAACAAGCACCACGTGCTTGGGCCCTTGCAGATGATGCTATTATTGATAATGTGAGTGTACCAAATGTCTAGTATCAGAGTACGTTATATATATACCTATATATATATACCTTTCGCAATGCAATCTTTGGACTTATACATTTGTATTTCGAAATGTAGTTTTATAGATAACTAGACTTGTATCTGTTTAAATGGTTTATAGAATCCAGAAAAGTGGAAATATCCCATTACTAAACTGAGTGTACCACAACAGAATCAACCCCAACAATTAAGTCTGCAAACTATGAACAATGTTCACCTACCATATGAAATCCATCCAATGCAACTTAAAGTAAGTAATAGATTGATATTATATTTGATAAAAAATATAATGTATTATTTTGATATTAATAGTTGCATTTTGTCTTCGTGTTTTACAGAGTGGAGCACCAGGTGCAGAACATTTAGTTTACCTTAATAATCAGATGACAGCACAGCAACAAGTTGCTCTTTTCCATCATCAACAGCAACAACAACAGCAGTTTAGAAATGGCCAGGTAAGCAAATTTACCCATAAATTATTTTAGTAGCCTGTAAATTTAGTAGGATTATGAACATGATATTTCGAGAATGTTGTCAATGGAAATCTGATTCGCTTTGTATCGAGGGTATATGCGTAAAAAGTATGGAAATACGAAAATATTATGAAAAATCCCTTCTATTAGCATTTAATTTCTGTAGCGTATATTTTTCGACTCCGGAATAAAAGAATATTTATTACAACATATTCAAAACAAAGGAAGTTCATTGAATTTTGTAGTAAGTATCGCAGTCCATTTGTTAGAACGTAAAATCTCCAATGTTCGTTTAATTAGGGAATGCTATTGGCATTGATAATTAACAATCGACTAAGTAGAAAGCTGAGTCGCGTCTAGGTAGTAAAGCGTGTCAGGGTCAAAATTTGGTGGTTCACTAAACTACAAGCAATGATTTTACAGTCATAGACGACGCCAATTACCCTGAAAAATCATAAAAACAATACAAATCATGATGACTGTTTATCTTTAATATTTATAAGAGTTCGTACGTTTATTGTCGTTTTCTTTACACCGATTTATTTCAGTTGAATGCAACTGATGCAGTCGATCGTTAGTATTTTATTTTATCTGGCAAATTGTATACATATTTATTCTTTTGTAGTTTTAATTTGGATAAGATATACGTCCGGTAAAGTAACTCAAAGAGGGATGTTATTCTTCTTGAGTTCTCGATTACTTTGATCTTAGATGCGTGAGGGTAATAATGCGATGGATTTTTATCATCTACATTATATGACATGTATAGATGTAGGTAGGTAATCCCTAAAAGCCTGACGGTACATACATATATTAGAATGCCGTACATTTTGCGTAAAATTGTCTTTCGTGTCGTCATTAATTCAGTCGGAGCAGATAAATTTATTAGGCAGGATGAAATTTTCATTCTACCGCCGTGAGAGGTCGTGTGATGTAAAGAGAACGGTGATTGGTCAGTAGTAACGTTCGTAAAGCAGAGCGTAACTGGTAAAGTACTTGGTAGAGGGCACTTCGTTCGAGCGTCGTTCTTTGTTTCGGTTAGGAGGGCAGTCTCTATCGAAGAGAGAGGCCGATTAACGAAAATTTGAGGAGAGACGAGTAAGAGCACCGCGACGCCGAGCGTTATTCGAACGGCTGATAATAACGCGTCTTACGATATGTCAGGACGGACGTGAATTTAGGCAACGAACGCGTAATCGACTTGCTCCCCCTGTAAATAAAACGCGTATCCGCGGAGTGAGTGTGTAAAGTGCGCGAGAGGAGAAAGGAGGTGGAGGAGGTGGCGGCGGCGGCGGTGGTGGCGGTGGCGGCGGAGGAGGAGGAGGACGAGGACGAGGAAGAAGAGAGCATAGGTAGCAGTGGCAGCATCGAGGCACCCGAGGTGTCGAACTGTTTGACAGGCGGCCGAACGCTTTTCTTTCTCTCTCACACTCCCGTCCGTGGTGCCGCGATTCGTATTGTTCGGCGGCGGTGTGGTGTGCTCAGTTTACGAGAGGTCTGTCCGTTCATAGAGGAAAAACGAACGTGAAAACAACCGGGAGTGGTGTGTATTCAGTGCCGGCTGAATCGGCGTCCGCGCCCCGACGCCGTGGTTGACGTACGATCCACTGATTTTTCTACAACGCGTCCTCGCCAGCAACGCGATTCTACGAATCGCCTCCAAGATAGCCTCGTCTGCTGGATAGTGCGTGCTAAAGAGTGTGTGTTCAATTTCTCGTTCACGTTGTTGGTGTACCACGGGGTTAACGGTGAATCTCTCGAAGGTGACGCGCCGTGCCGAGGGTACCTTGGAGACGGTGGAGAGTTTCGGTGTAGGGTACGGCCAGGGAGCAGGCACGAGCACAGGCGACTGGATGAAACCACCGGGGGATCTTTTCCTTTACTGCGACATGAAGGATTTGGGGGCCGACATGGTATTTATTCCCGTTCTATTTCTCCGCTTTTTAAACCGCGAACCGCGTTTCTCCTTTTTTCGAGCCGCGGCACGAGTCGCCGAACCTTGCCAATTTTTAGGTTAGGTTTCAACTAATTTTTATTCTTTGCTATACGGAAACCTCCATGTTTACGGAGTTCGAAAGGAAACGGAGTCGCTGCTTCGAATTGTTGACGTTAATCATCGTCTATTACGGCACTGTTCGAATGCATTTTATTTATGAAACACTGACCAATTTCTACGATTTATATTACTACGATGCCTTTTTTTATCATTATTATTAGTCACCTTACGTATCGATACAACGAATGTAATGAAATAGAGTATAACGAATGTCGTGGGTAAGAGTGTATTTTTATCTCATGATCCGTCTTTAAGTTGGCGTTGTGTTTATTTTTTATTCTCCTCAAAAAATACTGGAATCAAAGGCGTTAAATAGTGTTACGTTTCGTTACTTCTGCTCCGTTTGCGTACAGTGTAGTCAAAGTATTGTGTGTTTACGTTATTTGACAGCCCAAATACTTTCCTCATTTAATCTAGACAACTATGTTTACCTTGTTATTTATGCAGTTTTGCATTGACAGGTTTCTTAACGTTATGTACCTTAAATATTTATCTTCAATGTTTCTACAATTTGTTTACGTTATAATATAAAGATAAATCTTGGTGCTGACAGCTCAATCTCACAGTAGATCAAAAACATTTTATTCCGGAAAGTTTACTTTATGCATATATACATAACTTTTACGTTTACTTTGCTTTCATTTGAGAATAGAGTAGTTGCAACCAGTAAATAGTATTTAGAGTACTATCATTCCAACCTAAATAGTGTGTAATCATTAGGAAAGCATTTGTGTACATGACAGTGTGTTTTGAATTATATCAACATCCGTGGTCTGTGTGTTTTGTCTTCATTTTACATTGTTCACCATAATCAGAAATGTAAACGTATCGGAGCAACGCATACGGTGCATTTCGTATAATTATTTCGATGGTTGATGACACAAATGAAATTATATCTGCCATTAAGCACTATGAAAAAGGATGACCCGTACCACGATTAGAATATTCGTATGTATGCCTGTGCTCTCACACATGGAGCTGGCCGATAGTTATTCAGCCAATCGTGCCTCCGAATTCGCTTAACCTTGTAACACAACTACGATTCTGTTAGGAATACCTTGTACCATAACGATGAAAGGATGATAGATTTTCGGACCATTACTACTTACGTTATTTTGGTCGAAACTATGCGAAACGTTTGAATTTCGATCGGTGGCGTTGCAAAATGTGATTAAGTAATTCAAGACAGGGGGGAGAAAAGGTTGCTGTCGTTGGTAGGTAAGGGGGAAAAAGTTTCTCGAAACGGCAGCTGTACATTTGGATCCTTGGAGCGCTGCCGGCACGTTTTAACCATAGAAAAAATGTACGTAGACGTCCAAACTGAATCCTTGCAGCGCTCCGCTCCCTCGACTATCTCTTCATTGTTTACGTCCTCGAACTCTGACTACAATGAAACGGTCGGAGTTTTGTCCTTCCTCTCTCTCTCTCTGTCTCTCTCTCCCTCTCTCTCTCTCTCTCTCTCTCTCTCTCTCTCTCTCTCTCTCTCTTGTTCTCTCTCTTTGATACGTAAGGAGAAGTAACCGGAGGTACCAGATCGTGCTTTAGATTAATGTCACGAAAGTACGAATTAAAAATGCTCTTGGCGATGAATATTACGCATTCGTTATCTCGGAGCAATTCCTCTTCCTCATCTAATTAACCATGAATTTCGTACATGTACAATTGTTCACCGCTTCTGTTTTTTTTGCTTTACACGAAGGCCATGTTGTTTGGACCGGTGCCATTTAAATTTATACGGCTTTATATTTTGCATGTTTCCCCTTGCTCGTGGTTCCCCCTTCGGGTACACCTAATCGATTGAAACACTGTCAGGGTCCTCTCTCTGGATAGTCATGACACATGTTATGAACGATGCGCCAGCCGAAAACTCGTAGGAAATTTTTCCTTGCGACATTCATCGTCTACGATTTAGAATCCGCTAATGCATATTCGATGGTATCTTGTCGATTCCAGAATTTCGATTCACGTTGCACGAATATAATGATGCATTGTTTCGCATCGTTTCGTAATCAATTTTTCATTTTACGCCGGTGCAAAACGTTTTTCTTATTAGCCGTTTCCATTCCATTATTTACGCCGACTGCGAATTTCATCGTGAAACGTTTCGTTCGATTTCATTAGAATGTTCTTGTTGCGTTCACTGGTCGAGATGTGCCGCTACGAAGCTCACCTCAAAATCGTCTTTATCAACCAATACCGCATTGATAAAATCGTAAGAGATAAGTGTGCATATGTATCCGCGAACCAGATGCACTGTACTGCACTATTCTTGCGTCGATATAAACGGCAAATGTGCCTGGAGGGATATTGATTCGCGTGAGTCACTCTATCTCTTCTAGTTGGTTCGAGGTTCAGGGTTGACCTTACTTGCCGCAAAATGCTTTCAATTAGTTTTGTCATCCGACTTGGCAAGTTTTCGATCGCGAGTACACGCAGAATTCGTACACTCCCCCGACAAAAAAATTGGTCGTAAATGTTTTCTGAGATACAGATCACCCCGAAGAAAGTTGGGGCACGATCCTGCACACGTTGATACCGTATGCCGTAAAGTATTATACGTTATGTTACAACATAAAAATATCGGGTTGTCACCTCGTTGCAACGAACTTTCTCTTCTCTCAGCTCGACAGTAACAGATGGTTACGGATAGTTATGCAGTTAACGCCCACGATTCGCAAGCCTCTCTACGATAATCGTTACACAAGATCAGTGTCGCTCTTTGATTACGTTGCTTCTGTAATCCTTATCGACGGTACGTTAACGCTTCACCCTAAAAAGGTTACTAGCTTTCGCGATCCTTCGATTGCCTTCGATGAACAAGATGCATCTTCTTTCGTCGTTGTAAATACCCTCATCTAAGAGTCGCGTTTCCCGAGATTTCTGTCTAGACGCGATATTTCCTCCGAAAAAGCGGGAATTCCAGAAAAAAAGTAAACAACCGCCGACATAATATTGAAACTTGAATCACGGCCAGCGTTACAGTTGTGACTATGCTGACCGGTAAAGACGGGACTGGTAAGAAACTACTCCTACGCGGGCACGTTATCGTATTCTATTCGCGATAAAAGAAGAGTGAAACCCGTTTCCGGTTTCTTGAGTGACGTCAGCCCTCGAAAGAAATTTTCTGCGACGATGTATACGTGCAGAGGGAACATTTAAGGGATGGATAATCCGTCAGAAAGAGGCACCGTTAGAGAGGATCGAAAAAACGAAAAAGTTTGCGCTCCCGTACCATTAAGGGGAATGTTTATTGACATCAGCTTATATGTCAGTGAACTTACGCAAAGCGCTATCGATAATCGATAGTTTGTCACTGATTGGAGCTTCGAAGCGCGGCAACTTGCGTTCTCGTTATTATTTAGAAATAACGTATAAAGGGACGACACCGCACGTACACCGATTGCTTTCACTTTAATGGTGTGTTTCCTAATGATATTTCTCCTCATTAAAATTAAAAAATATTCAAGCATAATATTTACCTTTGGAACGTTTGACGTTTATTATTTAACGTCGATGTGATTATATTTGTTTTACAACTTGTCGACATTTGAGTAAATCGCTCTTTACCTTGGACATAATTCCCGAATTACTCAAACGCGTACCGCGCTGGCGAATTTTTACACCAATAATCGATACGATCCTTTCTTATCGCGTAAACGTTTTCTTTGATGCTGTTTAACTTTCACTCGGTAGATCTCGAAATGTAGATGAAAAGTAGCCCTTCGCGCAATCTTGATCAAACGAAAGTCGATCGAGCTTTCGCGGTTCCCCTTCGCTCGCTAGGGGTGAATAGCAGTGGTAGCTGAGGCTGTAGGAAATACGTCGTATAAATTCGCACTTAGACAGGGGACAGTTAATTTTACCGGTAACGGGCGCGAAACTCCGTACGGTGTTTCTTCTCGATTGTGCGAGATCGTGTGCCGTAAGTTACCATAGCGTACAATATTCCACCGTTTATGCCGTAAAGTGACGTATCGCGCGTCGTGACTTGTAGTGACGTGACGCGCATGTCGTTGAACCTAAACGCATCGGTTACGCTCGCAGATTCGTCATCAGGAATAGCAGCGTGTAGCAGTTACACGAAGAAGAAGAAGAAATTACGTTTCCGCGCACTACCACGACCGCGTTAGTCTCTATCGCGGCATAAACATCGATTCTTGCATTTCGTCTCCCGTTTCCCCGCGATTACATCTATCGCATACGTTTCTCTAATTTCTAGCTACCGGTGAACTATCGGCTATACCTTGCACGATCTAGAGAACGATATCAACAGTCGCGGTGGCACTAACCTCGAAACTTGAGCCGGACATCCATTTCGTATGAATCGAAAACCCGAGCCGGGGCAAGAAAATACGAAGTCACCCCTATCGCGCGTTCCTCCCGTAGTTGGTGCCTCCGTTGCGCAGCCATGCATACGCACAGACCGTTGGCGAAAGAGACGAGACGGAAAAAGGGGGTACAGAGAGGTGGTCGAGGAAGAGATGAAGAAAGAGAGGGAATAACAGGGTTCGCCTCCCTCGTGCTGCTGATTCTCCGCGAGGACAGTGGCCGTGACCCGAGGCCGAGGGGCCTGGGGAGGGGTCGGTGGCCCCGTGGCAGTTTAGCGACGACATCCACGCTGCCGTTCCAGTGGTGGGGGAACCTCGTGGGTGTGCGGGGTAGGGTAGGGAGTAGCTGGAGGGAGTTAGTCGTGTAGAGGTCTGGTGGGGTACAGCTTAGGAGTATATAGGCGAGCTATCGTTGGCTTTGTTCAATGAAAGAGAGATTCAGTACTCTTTCGTCTCGTCTCATTCTCCGTTTCTTCTCTCTTTCTCTCTTTCTTTCATGCGGTACCTCTTCTGTGCTCCATCTTTCGCTCGCTCACCCTCGTTTTTCGCCTCTCAGCCCCCCTCCCCGAGGTAGTTACGGGCAACGTGCAAAAGTGCCTCCGCTGCTGCTGCTGCTGCTGCTGGCCAGTTCGAATGGATAGAACGATATCGTCCTCGTCTAGCGAACGTGAGACGAGCACGGTGCATCGCTTTGCCTTTTCTCTTTCTCTCTCTCCTTTCCTCTGTTCTCCTTCTCCTTCTTTCTTCCCCTTTTTTATTTTCTCTTCTCCTCTGTCTTCGCTGAACGCGCAAAAGTTTTCGCTGACCGGTTTCAGGGTACGGAATGCTACCGTTTTCGCTCCGCTAACGAATAGAGCACGAATGTACCGGAGTTATAATTTCTCACCTTTTTCCTTTTGTTTTTGCATACACGTCTACTGCAAACACGCTACCAGCTTCTCATAGAGTGGAACCGCGAAGGCTCCTTTCAGAAGTTTCTCGTTCGAGGAACGGTAAAATCCTCGCGATGAGTTTCCTCTCTATCCTTCTCCTTCTTCTCTCCCTCTCCCTCGCTCTCTCGCTCGTTCGCTTTTTGACCTCTTGCCGTCTCTTTCTGCCTGTAGTCGAGCTTAACGTGCAAAAGCGTCTCTGCCGGCCGGCGACGCGGTCGATACTCACAGCGTATCGCCCCCGGTTGACCGAGCCTTACCCTTACTCTTACCCTTACTCTTACCCTTACCTTTACCTTACCGAACCTTTAGACATGTCCTCCCGTTCACCGTTCCATTCTCCGTAGCTCTGTTTTGCATCCCATTCGTGTACGTTAAGGGAAACCGGTCTCTCTACCGAACAGAGAGATATACGGGTATAATACCGCGGATTCGCCGCGACAGAGAGGAACGATGAGAATCACCGGCGTATCCAGCTGGCTCGAGCGCGTCTTCCTGGTGTGTAAACCTTTATATACAGGGTGACGCAAAAGTAACGCGATGTAAAGCCTCGTCGGATAATTGGAAGAAATCGCTAAGCGTGGTACGAAAGTTGCCGGACACGTAGCGGTGCAATTGATATCGACGGAAGTGTGTTGTCCACTCGTGGCGGGACTTTGAAATTTTCGTTTGCGTCACTTTTGCGACGTCCTGTATGCGAAGAAAGAGGTCGCAAATCCGGAGTATCGCGTGACGGCACGTGTCGCGCAATCTGGGAAATCAACGACGTAACATTAATACGCTCACGACTAAGCAGCGAACGCGTTCTAACGTCATCGATGCATACGAATCGAGTTTGCAGCCCGTAGGTCCCTTTAGTGGGCATTTTAACCACCGTTGCGGTCGCCAGCGATGACAACAGCAATGTCATTACGGAGTAACGAGAAAAATGGGAGAGGGAGAGAGTAGCCCTGTAACTCGTTGGAATGGAACGAAATGCTGGCTGAAAAAAAATGTGCCGTAAGGTGATGCAAACGAAGATTCGCTTTCCAACTTGACACACGCGAATCGTCAGTGTCGCGCTCGCACGCGCGTTCTTTCGATCGACGTTTTCTCCCGTGGGATTTCTAACCGGTTTCTAAACTCGTACGACCCGTTCGATTTTTGCTCTGTTCTCTTTTATCGGCCGATTTGTCGATCTAGGTGAAAAGACGTAGTATGTACGAGGCTCGTCAGGAATCGCGTCGCGAGATTCTTACGGTGAGACGATCGAGCTTGAATATTTCGCTCGTTAACACGTGTCGTTCCCGAATGTTTCCCCGGATTGCACGTTGTTTTTCTGACTTGCACGTTGAACAGTAGGCGCGGAGACAATAACGACACGTGCTCGCCTCTTCACGATGCGAGATATAATTAAAACGATTACCGGTACACCGCGAGCGATAAACAGCGTCGTTTGATATTTCGTGATTGATGTATTCAAGCTCGACGTATATATATATATATATATATATATATATATATATATATATATATATATATATATATATATATATATATATATATATATAACCACTCGCGTGCATGACGCACGTGGTATTGTGTGCGATATCGTTTGCGTGATCGATAAAATATAAATATCACGTGTATACGTGTGCTCCTGAAACGCTTTTGTCTTCGCGGTGGAAACGCGTACCCGTGTCTCGAACGGTCTCGTGTCCCTAACCCCCATTTTCCCTCCGAGGACGTATTTCCAAGGAGTCGCACGATTCGTCGCGGTACTCGCGCCGCGACATTTCGGTGCGCCGATTAAATAATCGCAAACGACGCGCGCGAATTGCCGTGGCAAGTGTGAAACGCTCGCCTGGAAGCATCGCCGATGCGGTAACGTTGCGATAACCACGCGTTGCGTGTGCACACACGATCCGTCGATATCGTTTTACCGGACTACTACGCGCATCAAAATCGAATTCACCGAGCGCTCATTGGCGAAACCGGTTAGCCGCGCTTACGTCCCCCTGGTGCTCGCGATTGCGGACGATTTTACTCCCTCCCTGTCGGTTTTCGTCATCGCCGTAGATCAGCTTGGCGACAGCAAGGGAAACGACAAAATCGTTCTTCTCGCGTTTTTCTCGAAAATTGCAGAATCTCGAGTTTCAATTATCGATGGTACTTATAGTTGGCTATTATTTAAACTCGAAGGGACGCAACCCTTGGCAACAGGAGGCACGTCCGTCTGGTCTTGCGCGTTTCACAATGCGAGTAACACTCGAGAAAGAGAACGGACAACGTGAGAGGAAAAAAGGGGAGCGGGGCAAGCCGTCAGGGCGAATATCTAGCAACCCTCGAGTACTTTCGTTTAACGATCCGGAGACTGGGCGCGAGTGACGATGCGGACGAAAATGCATCGAGATGGCCGCGCTCTTGAGCTGCACTGTCACCATCGCACGTGCAGTATACCTGCATCTAGGATCCCGCAATCTGCGGACGACGCTCTTCCCTCCATCCCCACCGCTTCTCCTCGTTACGTCACTGACCTCCAGTTAGGTGAGGTCGGGAACACTGTAACAGAGTTCAGGTCACGACGGAACGCTGCGACTTGCCTTTGTTTCCGATTCAAATCTTTCCGCTGCACCGTGTCGGAGTTGTCCTTTCGCGCGTAACTTCGCGATCCCGACGAACTCGTCGCCCGACGAAGAACGGTGTCAATATTTGCACTCCCCGGTAGGGGACCTAATTGCGTAACACTTTCCACCGTTCATTTTGCACAGAAGCATTTTCATAGCGTTCGTCGCCGATGGTCCACATACGAAATAAAATATGAAACTTCTGTAATGCTTATACGGAAAAAAAATAAATGGAAACTCGAAACCGAGAAGGTATTTTTCGCTTGTACAACGTTCCACTAATAAAGGTGGCATGTACGACGCGCCAAGCTTTGCGACCGGCTGTACACGCTGGATACGCTAATTTTAAGCGGATCTTGTATAGTTCGTTAGTGTAATTAATACGATCGTTCGCGTTTGTATTTTTTTCGCTGTACGAGGCATCGGCGAACTCTTGGGAGTTTCGTGTCAGCACTAGCTGACTCTTGGAAATGTGTTCACTGACCCCGTGGACTTACGACCCGTTTTCTCATATTGTTTCAGATCGCTCCCTCGGCAAAAAAGCTCTGGGGCGTGGACGAGGGCGGCTCCAAGGACGAAGGGGGTGTAAAAGGCGGTGGGATACTTCACCTGGGCGACCACCAGATGTGGCGAGATTCTACCTGGAGCACCTCAGGTAAGAATCCACCTTTACGTACGATCCTTTCGAATTCTGCTACACTTTTCCCCGAGATCCTACCTGTTTAGATTGGTTCGTACCTGCGTTCATCGTTGTTTGTAAGGAGGCGCTCGATTACGACTGTTCGCGCAAAACAGTCGAGCTTCGTCCTCGTGTTAGAATCTCACGCACTCGGCGCAAACTGTTTTTCATCGCTTCGGTCGGAAGATCCCTCGACTCGCTCAGGAGATCCTATCATTCCCACAACGAAAACACATGCGGAAACACTCGGCTCATTGACTGACCGTAGCCGAGTACACATTGCTGGGGTGCTATCGAGCGTACTGACACGCATCAAGGACAATAGGGCTGAGAATATTTGGAATAGGGTTTCGAAAAGGGGATAATCCATGAACGGGGTTAATCACGATCGATAATTCATGGATGGCGGGTATTAACGCCTGGCCAGTTCCGCGTCCGTGGGATTTTCCTTGCCCCGAACGATTTCCAGAAGAGTTCAGAGCCCTTTATCGCGTTCGTTAATCGTTGCCCGTTAACAGCGGACTATCCGTGGCTTTCGTCCAGCCGAAGTCTGAATGGTTACCCAGCTTGACCCAGCCCGAGCCGTACATAAAAGCGGACTTTAATCTCGCCGCGCGTTTACGCTCTTCCGGCCGATACCTCGTCGAAGCCCTTTAAATCCCTGGAAATATCCTCGGTCCCCGTCTCGTTCTCCTCTCGAGACATGAATTTAAGCCCGGACCTCTGATCGATATGCGTTCAGGTGACGCCATTCGCGTTTGATCGTTACATAATCTTAGAGGTAAGCCGGCTGCGCTGGATGCGCCAATTTCTTCGCGAAGGGGAGCCGTGTCTGCTTTTCAACGATACACGCACCGCACGCGTTCGCTGCGACATCGTTCGTATCGACGTGCATACATCGATGCTAATCTAGAAGGTATTGAGCTCATTAGACCAGGTAATATATAGAGCATTGGCTCCTTTGACCGCGGCCAATAACAGCCAACGACAGCGTGGAATTGAGATCCTATTATCTTTACCGTTATTCAAGTAAAGAACGTTTACTCGTAGCGTGGAAAAAGTAGGCGTGCAAAGGTGTCGGCGGCGGTTTCGAAAAATCATCTCGCTCGTTACACGGCTCCGTTTTTAGACGCGAGTGAATGAACAGGCCGATACGTTCGCATTATGTAAATCGCGTTTATTGTTTACGAGCGTCAGCGAGAGCCGCGACGTGTACGTACAAACAGCGAGATAATGAGCAGACTACGATTAACGGCGTATCCTTTTTCACTCAATGCGAAACGCTCGTTCGGTTGTCGCGGCTCTCGTCGAAGCTCCTCCTCGGCTGACGTAGAATTCCCCGAACGGCTCGATACGCGTTTCTGATCCCGGTTAAATTCGAGGGAACGATGAATCGTATAAAAAAAAAAGACAGAGACAAGTTAACGCGGTACGTCGAACGTCACGGTAGAGTCGCCCCATGGTGCCGGCGGATGCAACGAGATGCGAGCGAGATACCGTGTGTTTTACGTCGTGCCGCGTTTATTGATTGGTATACCACCGAAAGAACAATATATAGAGACGAAAGTAGAAATACTTGTGTCTCCGCGGGTTCGAGCGGAATGTCAATAATCTCGATACAGATCTCTGCCGAACTGTTTGCTTTTACGAAACCGAAGGAAATCCGCAAACCTTCTTTCCCTCTCTGTCGCTCCCCTTCGCCTCTTCTCTCTCTCGTTACCCTTCTCCGCGTTCTCTCTCTCTCCCTCTCTCTATCGTTTCCCTTGCTTTACGATCAATCGATACCACCACGACGGCTTCTGGTATTTTCGAATCGCGTTACACGAACTTTACCATCGTTTACCTCCTCAAAATCGTTCGAAATTCTTGTTATCCCGTAAGAATTTATTCGCACGTATCAATGACGTATCCGTTTCGAAACGTTTCAGCGTCGGCTAAACGAGCCACGTGCATTCGAATACGGATAGAACGATACCAGCTCCTACGCGATTTTCGAGAAACTATCGGACACGTCACCAGGAAATTTAATCGAAACGAATCGAGGATATTTGGGTTTCTCCAGCGATTATTTCGCGGCAGTCCCGGTGCTCGTTGGTAGTCATCAGAATTTCTCGTCAATTAAACGGATTACCGCGGTAATTGTAGGGTGGTGGTGGGTTGAGTCCGGGGGTTGGGAAAAGAGAGGTTAGAAAGGTCGCGCGAGGTTCTTTCTCGTTAAACAGTGGCTGAAGTCGTACGGGGTTGTTGCGCGAGGGCGATGGTACCGCGGCGCGGTGTGTTGTGCGTGCAGTTGTATGCACGGAACACCTGATTCTCGCGACGGCATGTACCGGCTTCCATGTGCACGCGGCCGGAGTTTGCATGTGTGCGTCACCTCGATGGGTGCAACGCGGCTGTTGCCATGGCGACAGACGCCCGGCATCAGCGGCGGTGGGGGCAACGTCCCAATGCCCAGGGTCGTACCTACTGATCCACCCTGAGCGCCGACACACACACCAACCCCCTACATACACCTGGACCCGACGAAATTGCGTCATATGGAACCGTAAAATTCACGCAAACCCCACCGAATCCTCGCGAACCGTTTCCCTTCCCTCTCCTCACCCTGCAACTTGCGAGTCCGTTTCTCTCTACCGAACGCGCGAAGGCTTTTTCAGCGAAATCGTCTTAGCCAGAGAATCAGCAACACCGTGCCGTACTGTCCACGATTTTTATGATAGAATTTGCGTTACACCTTTGCGGGTTTCTCGCCTCCACGCCTTTTATCGATTACCAGTTGATGCGACACGAATGCGATACGGTTTCGAGATGTCGTTAACGTTTCCTTTTGGAACCGTCAAGTTCTCCGTATCCAGGGGAATAATTGGTTTATTTCTACACGCGTAACCCTATTAGTCGGTAATTTTATATTTTCGTACGGGGATGGGTTCGAGTCGAAGATTTTCTGCAATGATGTAACGCGATCGATACTTTGATAATTAGCTGAAACCAAATATCCGTGCTACACGCGAGCGTTAGCAGTGATTTCTTGATGAGGCTGGGGGATTATTAATTAATGGTATTTTTGATACGTTTCAGATCATGCAGTCTCACAGCCAATTTCCATGGGAACAGGTAGACGCGTGGGCGTCGGGACTGGGTATCACCATCAAACATCAGAAGTTGGGACAGTCCTTAGCCCTAGAAGCAGGTTGGTATATTGCTTTTTTGCTTCTTTTTTTTTTTATTTATTCAGCTATTTTTATTCATCATAGTCGGAGCGTGGCATTGAATTAATTGTTGTTTGCAGTGAAACTGGTGGTCTGGGAGTTAAAATGGTCGAATACGTTCTTGGATCAAGTCCTACGACACCTAAAGATTTGGAACCCCGAATGGTTTCCCTGAGATTGGTAAGTGCAAGTATTATGTAGACCTGAAACAAGTTCGACGACTTCATTAAAATGTATTTATCTTTTTTACGCAGAACACCGATGCAGACAAGAAAGAAAAAGAGAAGGGCTCGGCAAGCCCTTTTGACAGTTCTAAAGATGATACAGGCCCGCAAAACAACGGATTAGCGTCCCAAAATGGTCTTGATGACGACAAAGGATTTAAGTAAGTATCCAAACACGTTGCCCTCAGTGAAATCAGCAATTGTATTGCGTACAAAGGATATTGCGGAAAGATACAGAGATATTTAGGACTGTGCTTCTATGTAAGGCGGAATGTACAAGAAATGCAGGTTTTGCGTAAACGGATTGAAAGAAAAAGCGCCTTGCTGTTTCTATCGTAGCTATATATGATTATTTTCGATTGGACGATGACTGTAAATGTGTCGCACATGTTGTTCGTGAACAATTGTCATTGCTGGGAGGAGAGCGCGATCGAGAACGTAACAGTGCTAACTGTCAAGGGCGTGCATGCTCCAGCCGGCGGGACGATGACATCATAAGCTTGCCTCTTTGATGCTTGTTAGCACCATCGCTGTACGCCATCTGGTGTTTCTCTCGTTCTTCACATTCCACACGATATTACCGACATTCCTCGTGCGGTTTACCTTTGTATATCTGCGGCTTCTTTTCTCCCGTTGTACAGTGATATAACATTCCCTACATTTTTATGCTAATTAACACACGGTCATCAATTTTATTATTCATGTAAATGCGGAAGATTATTAACGCGTTAGCGTGTTTGGTCTTGTGCCATCATCATTCTACGTGTTGCGTTTATGGAAATCGAACGTTAGAAATAAGTAGGTTAATAAACAGGGTAAATAAAGCGGAAAGCTGCAGCGGAACTTGCACAGTGGTCTTGTTGCTTCTGCTTAAGAATTCCATTATGGTAATGATGTTTGCTCATCATTGTTCACCGTCACGGTCTAGATGTCGTACTTCGTATCTTTTTTTTTGCGAGATCAAAGGTATAGGCCTATCAGCGTAGAACCTTACATTTTATTACGTCTTCATACGAAATCTGCATGGTATGACGCATTGTTAATCATACACGGGATCAGAGCCATTTCATAGACGATATTACTTAGAGTACTGGCCTACGTTACGATGACTTTAGAGGGAGACAGACGTTAAACACGTAACTCCACGTGTGACCTATATGATTAAGTCCATGACATTTGCGACTGTCATATTATAATGGTCAAGGAAAGCTACGTTACTTTCTTTATATAGAAAATGAGACTGACAGTCTAGTCGCAGCGCTAAACAATAGCTTTCTCACGTTGAAGTCGTCAGCCAGGTTTGAAAAAAAAAGTAGAGAGCCGCAACGTATTTCAATATTCATCATTTGCTTTATCATTGAAAACATTTAACAACGAACAAAGTATTTACGTTTCTACATCCAAGCGTGACATACAGTACAGCATAATAAGTAGCGTTTCGTGCATCAAGGCTAATTCATAGATGACTTATATTCCCACTCCTATATGCAAGTTCAGCGAAGCAGTTCGTATTTCCGTTTATTTTTATATCGAATGTATCGTAAGCCGCTTTCAGTCGAAATGAATCGACGAAATGCGAGAAACAGAGCATGAAAGGATGGAACGAAGTCAGTCGCATCATTTCCTTCATCCTACTTTTAATTCTCAACGTCGATACAATTTCACGATTAATCGTGTAGTACCATTGCAATGTACAGACGTTGCGATATCCTACATATGAATATAGTTCTTTTCCTTTGATTTACAGTCGTACACCTGGGAGTCGCCAACCTTCTCCAGGCGAGGAAGAGTTTCAGAAGAACGCTGCGGCGACTCTGGCCGTGAGCGCCGGCGGTGGCGGGGTCGTGTTGCTGAAACCTGGCGTCGATATGGTCGGCAGCGAGGAACATTTCATGGCGGCGTTCGCACCGGCCCCGCCGCATCATCTGCAACATCATCAAGCACCACCGACGCATCATCTTCAACATCCACATTCGCACGCGGCACAGCTCTTTGGCGCACAGGCTCCGCCGCCCCCACAGGGCCCGCCGCCCTCGCAACAACAGCAACAGCAACAGGGGCCACCGCAGCCGCAAGACACCACCACTCACTTTGATGTTCAGGTAAGTCCTCGACCTTACATTGTTCAACCCCCCTTTTCATTCGGCGAAACAAAGAAGAAAAGAGTCTTTCCCCATCGTTTCTCCCAGTGGACGGTGTGCGCGGGGAATATAACGAGCGAGCAAAAGTATCTCGCGAACGAAATCTACTCAACGCGGCCATGTAAAATCGTCTATCGGCCGGTTGTTGTTCTTGGACCCGGTTAAGGATGATTCTAGCGGATTATCGGAAGGTCGTCCTAGTTTCGCGTTAGCTCGGAGTATATTTTCGCCGAACGATTAATAAATCACATACGTACTCGTAAATTGTAAAAGCAATCGGTCCAATTTAAGCGTCCTACATAACCGCGCACCGTAAAGGTTCTGCTGATTATTATCATAGGCTGGTTGGTTAAGCCATCGAACTAAGCTATGCATTAACTGATTGGGACCACTATCGTGCACTTGATTACGCTCCTGTTGCTGGTTCGATTAAACGATACGAACGTAACGTTTCGTAACGGAAGGAAATATTCGAGTTTTTGGAAGGTTTGACTCCTGCTGTCCGTGGCCGACGTGGAGAGCATGCTAATGCCCTGTTTGTACTGTTGTAATATCTTCATTACTCAACGAACGTGCTCGTGGATCATACAGCCGGCTCGTCCACGGTTTCGTAAACGCTATCCGTCTTTGTCAACGTCATGCCGCGTAGCGGATTCTGTTTCGTGGAAGACCACCGTGGCCGACATGAAAGTCAGGGAATCTATAATAATTCCAGTTCGGCGCGCGGGGTATTTAAAGCCCGTAGATGATTCTCCACGCGAGGAGCGTGGCTGCCCGCGTTAATTTAGCGATTGTACTGGTGACTAGGAAGAGGCTATTTTTAAGCACCGAGCAGCTGATACTAACGAGGCGGTCCAACCACCGAGCAACCCTCTTGTACGGGTTCTCGACACGCTTCCTTCGCTTTTGAAGCCGCGTTTCATTCGAACGAGCCACTTCTCCATCGAGGGGCGAAGGTACACGTCCGCGCAACAATAGGATGGACAGAACCGTTCGCATGATTTACTAGCATCTTCATGGAATCAGAGATGCGCTGTCGTCAGAGTTGGGTCGCCTCTCGTAGCTAACGTTAATTATAGAAGGACCTGTCGTAAATTACCATCGCGCGCGGCACACCCTCGTAATTGCAAATCAAAGTACTAGCGATAGACGTTTATTTCATCCGCGACCACGTGAGTTGGCAAACCGTCGACGTTTATGATTTTCATCTGGTACGCGAGACCATTTTCCTCGGGGACCAGGCGGTGCTTCGAAGCGGATTGTAAAAAAATTCCAAGCATCATTTCTGTTCCCTGTTTTTCGAAAAATAGCTGACGGAAAAAAATAGACGCGTCAATTGTCGTGCCTGCGTCACTGTCGAGAGCTCATTTGCTTGGTCGCGTCTTCGAGCATATTTATAACGTATCCTCACCCCCTTTTTTTTATTCCACCTGTGTCGCTATCCGAGAATTTATCGAGCTGTTCCGTTACGAACGTCGGGATACGATTACACTTTGCATAATTTGGAAAATAAGAGTTCCGCTCCAATAAGTTAACCAGGCACGCTCGGAGCATCCTGCCGCAAACTTGGCTTCGAGATGCGGCCAACGATCGAATCTCCACCGCTGTCGGTAACCTTGGCTAGCTTTATCCTTGAGAAACCTAGCCTCGTAGGACGTGGCTGCCTTTTTTTTCCCCACCACCTTGCTCCTCTCTTTATTTCACTCGACGAAAAGTCCCTACCCGGTCGTATTGGACCTCGGTACGATCTGTCGGATGCTTAACAGACACGTAGAAGGGGAATAGAGAACGACCTCGTCCTCCGGCGCAGACAAATGTATAAATCACCGAGTGACAAGTTCTCGACGTCTACTTCGAATCCTATTCAGAAAATAGAACGGACGATGTATAGCCATTCGAGCACATATTCATATTTATGCAGGTTACATTGCCCGTCCGAACATTCTATCGGCGAATGCATCAAAGTGCCTTTCGTTACGAAACCATCCTCGTACTTCGTGCCCGACATCCAGCAATTCCGGTGTTACGTGACACAAGTCGGTGCTCTTAATCTCTATTACAACGTTTATGCTCGATACCAAGGCGATCGCTGGCTGCCGTGTTATTACTTCCTAATAGGCGCTCCTCCGACGGAGTATCCCTCTGATCAAGTACCCGGGCACCGTATCAGAAGTATAACGTTCTATTTAACCGGATGGATAACCGAGTTATCGAAGCTAAGCGGGTATTCGAAAGCGGTCGATTCGAAATTGGAACGAAGACCGGAAGCGGAGGACACCGACGCGTGCACACCGTTCCCGCCGCCACGCCGTCACGTTTCAAGTATAGGTGTATATACTCTCGGTCTACGTTCCACATTCTTCGCTGTTTACAGGCGAGCGTTCTTCCTATTCTAGAGGTGTAGCCAGTCCGGTCGCGTGAATTTCCGCTCCTCATTCGAGCAGAATCGCGCACTCTTGAAACCTCTGACGCGCGCGATTAAAACGCCTTCCAATCCTCTTGAAAAAATTCGATACATTCGCTCGACAATTCGATGGTACATCGTTAGGAGGGTCGAAATTCGTCGCGTAGCTTTGCACCGCGAGAAAATCGACTGTTTCGTTGCGAGGGCTCGGTCGTTTTCCCGCGAAATACCCGTGGTACCTACCGAGCCGGGCACAGACGCAAAGTGCTCTCTCGCCTGAAACTGTAACCATTTGAATGGGGGAATTTGTTCAGGGGTTAACGAATTACTCCACGTCTTTGTGCGGTTCGCACCAATGTTTATTAAGAAAGTCCTGCAGTGTGTCGTTTAGCTGGAGGCACGTGAATATACAATTCTGCTTGGAAAAGAGGAAATCGCAAATGAAAGGGGAGAAAATGTGGGGTGTACCAAGTCCTCGGGTCGTCCAACTCGTTTTCCGTCCTCTCTCTTCCCCTCTCACTCGCTACCGTTCCCTGGGTACGTGGCGCGCTCGCGCTCGCGCGAGTACGCGATCTCTCTCCTCTTCTACGGGAAATGGTGTACCCATCGTAGGCCAGCATTGTTCCCAGGGGTAGAGGCCATAGCTGCATTTTCCACGTGACGAACGAACCGCCGTATGCACAGGTTGCAGCGGCTCGACTCCCGTGGTTGCTCCTGTAATCTCTTTCTTTCTTCGTTGCACGTTCGTTCTACCTTTCCGTTTCCGCACGCCTCGATGAAAACGCAAAATGTCGCACAAAGCGTGCATCGAGCGGTGCGCGCACGGTCGCCGTGGAGGAGGAGGAGGAGGAGGGAAAGGAGGAAACTGGAAAAAAAGGAAAGAAGGGAGCAAAAAAAATTACGAACGCCGCGACGCCGGCTTGTATTTCGCCAACGAATTCGTTATAAATTTTTTCCTCCCTCCTCCCTTCCTTTTTTCCTTCTTCCCGTTTTCCCTTCCGCAATTAGTGCCGCATTATACGTCAAACCGGATCCCGTCGGTGGTTGTCGTATTAATTAACACGCAACACGTACCGTTCGTCTGGCGCGCGGACGCGTTTCAACGATTTCCATCGGACGTCGCGAGTTCTCGTAGGCGCACCGCGAACGGCTCCTCTCTCTACCCTCTGCCCTTATACCCTCTGCGCGCTCGTGCCGAATATTTTCGCGGGCAACGTCCGCCACCACTTCACTCGTCATCCCTCTGTTTTTGTCCCTCTCTTTGTCGCGTTTCGCGAATATTTCCGCCGCGGTTCCCTCCTCCCCCGCGGTTCTACGGTCGTTCGCGACGTAACACACATAAAAATAGAACGCTCGCGCGGCTTACGAGCGCATTACGCCCGTCGTTTATGCACGCGTGCTTGCCTACGGAACACGAGAGAGCGTGTGCGATGGTACGAGAGAAGTGCGTGCACGCATGAGACACGGCTGCCCTCTGATCGCGTTATTACGCGAAGGCTCGTGCTCGTCAGTGCATGAAGCGATTCCCAGACCTCGTCTCCGTTCTCCCCTTCTCTCTTCCTTTGCTCTCTCTTTCTCTCTCTCTCTACCCCTCTGTTCACCACTCTGCACGTTTTTCGCTTCTTCCTTCTCTCGCGCGCTACCACTCATCGCCTTCTCGTTTTTCCCTCTTCATCTCCTTCAGGATCTCCCCTCTTACTCCCCTGCCCCTCTGATTCTCTTGCCATTTTCTCCTCTCTTTCCTTCGTTTCAGCTCTTCTTTGGCCGTGCACACAGTTCTCGTCTTGTGATCACGCGAAAAGCAGGAAGAGGAACACGAGAAACGGAGAGGGAGAGAGGAGGTGGGGGGATAAAAGAGAGAAAGAGAGAATCCCTTTAAAGGTGTGTACACATGTAGACGCACACGTACGCGTATATGCGAACGTACACGGGCATCGGGTTGTTGACTCGGTGCCCATTCAGCATAAAGTGCAATGACTTCCTCCGATGAAAATCTGTATCATCGCTCGAAGGCTACCAGTCTTCGGGATAAAGGACGAGAGGAGTCCGCGGCGACGTTGGTCTGGAGTTCCGGTCAGAAATTCCAAGCCACTGTCCTATTCCCAGTGGCCTTCTTTGTCGTCGGAATATCGAGTTTCGCGGTGGCTTCGTTTTTCAGCCTTTCAGCTGGCCGCGTTTCCGTTTTAAACGCTTTGCAGCTCCTTTGACGAACTGACAAATATGCACGCGAGAGAGCCACCCTATCCACACGACCGTCCATTGTTGCTGCGAAACAGCATGTGCGGCTGTCTGCCGTCTCCGCTGAAGAAGTCGATACGATTGTTTAGCCCCCGAAATTCTTCGCGAGCAAAACTGGTTTCTTCTCTCTCCTTCTTCCCCTCTCTCTCTCTCTCTCTCTCTACATCTTTGCGTTCCTTCAAACGTTCAAGTTTTATGCGAAGTTACGGCCAAACGCTCGATGCTTTTAAATGTCAGTCGTTTCGATTTTCCTTGGACCTGCCCGGTATAGGTGGTTCGGACACGTTTTTGGCTGCTGAATCGATCCCGTTGTTTCGCCGTGCGGGCCACAGGTTTGCAAATAATCGCTACCGTGTCTCGAATCGCTTGACGATATTGCTCGAAGAAGCCAAGTGCTTGTCACTCATTCGCGGTTATTTTTGGTAAACGCTTACATAATATCGGCCATACTTACGCGGCGGACCTTCCTCTCCTTCGCCGGTGCCTTCGTCTATGCCTGTCCCTCAATTTTTCACGCTAGCTGACTCACTTTGGCATAGACGGCCGCGCGGAAGCCGCCGTGCTCCACATACACGCGTCTCTCGTCCGCACAAAGGGATTTGTCTGGTTTATTGCATTAAATTTTCTGTACTTCAACGTCATTGCTCTCATCTCATTATTCTGCTCTACGGTTTTTCTCAACCAGACCGGTAATTTTCACGGTTTTCCCCTCTACTCTTTCATTTCTATTTTCGCTCTTTTCCTGTTTTTTCATCGCAACGCCCGGTAATTTTTTTTTTCTTCTCATTATCTCGTCGTAACTCAACTTCAGGTTAATACTCGGCCGGCGTATTTATTTTTTTCCTAATTATCGATTGGATGCACGTTAAACTCTAGCCAAGCTTAGTTGGCCACGGAGTTCGCAGGTGGCAGCCAACGACGATCCAACGAGTAAATTCGCGACTACGCGGTTCTTGGCTAATCGGAAACAACGTGGATTAGCAAATCCAACGACGGAATAGCGTGATAGAGGCTGAAGCAATTAGGAACGGCAAGAATGTGCGCACCATTTCCTTACCTCGACCAATTACACCGTGCTTTCATCGGAAGGCTACACTCCAATTAGACGGCATAATCTATTTCGCGCGTTGCACACAATCTGTGTAAACTACCGTGCCCGACAGATTTATTAAACAACGATTAATTTGTCCGTCTCGGTATCCCTTCTTCCGCCGCGAGCTTCGCGTGGTAATCGAAAACTGATTTATCGAGTTTCCCGTAATTAAAAATACCGTACCGTTCGAGTTACCGACATTTTTCTTCGCGCGCGCCCTTGGATCCGGCAAACGAGAGACGCTCCAGGTCCTACCGTCGCTTCCGTTCGTTAAAGACGAACGCATCCTCCGCCATTTTTCCGGCGGCACCACCTGGTACCCAGGACCCGCGTCGAGGCTCCACCGTTCCGGAAGTTTATGCAAGTGTCTCGCACGTCGTGCTCGCCGACGCGGAAACCCAGCGAGCGGGTCAAAGGACCTCGCCACCTCCGGGACCAGTCTGCTGGAAGGCTACCGTCTCAGCAATTAAGTGGAAAGATCCGATCTTTCCGGACGCGTTGCACTCCCGCGAATTTTCCTCGCTCCCGTTCGACTGGCGAATCGAATCTCGAAAACAAGAGAGCCTTGTTTGCGTCTTTCCTCTTCGCTAGAACGTGATACATCGCTTACGACGTAGCTCTAGTTGTTGATCTTGATACAACGATACTTTATCGTAACCTTTTCTATTTTGCGGTAACCCCTGACCGAACGAGAGTATCGTAACTCTGGAATTGCCACGAGCCAATACTTTGCCTTCCTTTCGAGAGCCATTAACCCGTGTTTTTTCGCCGCCGTTATATTCTCAGCCCGCCTTGTTCATGGTATTCCGGTGTCAGACCGATTATTTCCCCAGAGGCCGAAATTACCACGTAATTCCACGCCGCGTTCTCGCTTCAGAGTCTGTTAATAGGTCGTAGGGAAAGGTCAGGGTTGATGTTCGTTGAAATTTGTCCGACTATCGTGCCGATCCCACCTCTTGCCTCGCTCTTTCTCCCTCTCTCTCTCTCTCTCTCTCTCTTTTCATCCCTCTCTCGCCTCGCGAAAAAGCTTTTTCGTTGATGACTCATTCGAATATCCCCGGAATGTTTACTTGAAACGCCGATTGGAAAAATGCCGAACATATTTCGTGTTCCGGCATCCCTCGTCACTAGATACGCGAGATAACATTTCCAATTAAAGGCTTCTCTTCGCCGCGTGGACAGAAGGAACGTTAATTAACCCAACAACCGCGAACGTCTGGAGTATCGCGATGCGAACGAATGTTAAGAATACAGGTTTTAATATTGCATTGTCGCTCGGGACACACGGCTTCATGACTAAAATGACACTTGGTCGTCCGGGTGTTATTAATGAAACGAGAGGGATCATTAGTCTTGGAAGAACAACGTCGTGGCTCGCGGTGAATCCTAATTAAAACCACGGATCACCCGCGGAGTCGAATCTAGGCTAGAAACCAACTTGAAGTAGCCTCTCCACCTTCACCTCCAACCCTTCTTCACCGTGGTGGCTCGCCTCTACCTCCCCCACCTTTCGTGCCAACATCTACCTCATCACGAGCGTGGAAACACAAAGCAAATGCCCTGAAATCGTGACCAAGTGCAAACTCTGGAACGAACGGTGCTCAAAACACTGCTCCTCCTCGCACCTGCATCCCCGACCCTCCACCGTTGGTTAATCATCGGGAAATGAACGAAAAACGATCAATGGGTTACGTAAGCAAAAGAGGGGAGCGAGCAGGATCGAACTGGAACACGGTCACCTCCTCGACCGTTCAGAAGAGCGAAGAGAATGCCTGTTCGCGAACGATCGAGGGTTTTCTTTCGCCTGCCGGCTGGTAATTTCAATGTTTACGTATTTCTTCGAGCACGTTTTATCGATTAATCGTTGAAGAATTTCAGTCGCCGGTTACACGCTCTGTGCCGTTGACAGACGGCGAGGCGGGAAGGAGAGGGGTAGAGGTAAAGGGTGGAAAATTCCGAGTGTCGCTTGATCGGCGTTTATCACCCTTTTTTTTTTTCCTCGGCGAAGGCTCTTTAAAAACCACTTGGTGGTACGGGTAGGAGCGCGTGGCGAACGTTTGTTGCACCGTCGTCACGGGTGCATGTGCACACAGGTAGCCGAGCGAGCTCGTTCTCTTCTCTAAGTGTACGCCGCGGTATCGCCGGCGGCGTAATGTATTTTTACACGTACGTCACCGTTCGGGTGGAAATTTTTTTCTTGTATTAAAAGATCCCGGGGTTGCGGCCAGCGTAGCCGTGTTCCGCAAGGGTTGGTAGGGGTCGACGAGAGAGAAAGACGGGGAGAGAACGATGAGGAGAGGTTCGCTTGGGCACTTAACACGCGAGCTCGCGTGCTCGTCCATCCCTTGGAATCTAGAGGTTCCCAACTTGGCCGTTCTCAGGATCGGGCTCGTCGGGTCGATCGATCCGCTGGCCGATATCCCTGCGGGGGGTCAAAGACATCGATCCGATCCGCTGCCGGAAGGAAGTGCCCTGTGAAAAGACCGGTTATCGCGCCGATCGTTCTGGGAACTTTCGATTCTTTTTTCCGTACTTTGAGAGCGCAAGAAACGCCGGGAAGAAAGGCCTAACTTTTCTCGGCTACTCGCCAGATATAGGATGGCAATATCGTGCTTTCACTGACCCCGTTCCTTATCGTATAATATCGCATAATATCGCACTCCATTTTGACGTGTATTAATTAAACCCGTGGTATATTGGTCGATCGCGGGGTGGGGGTGGTTCTGGCCGCGTTCGTTTTTTGATCGAAACCTCGGATTTGTCTGCGGGGGTTTGGTGGGGGAGTGGGTGAGAAAAAGAGAGACTGGAAATGCCGGGTCGAATGCGGAAAGCCTTCCGGTTCGACGACGCTTTTAACATTCTATCGTACCGTGGCATTGATTTCACGCAAATATACGATATCGCAGGTATGTAGAGGAGGCGTCGCGTCATAGTCCAGCGGTTGCAAGGTGAATTACCGTTGAGGCCTGATTTTAATTCGTCGCCGACGAAAAGGGACGACTCGTCGACCGTAGCTCCCTTCTCGCTCGAGCGTGTTTTCCATCGGAGCTCGAACGCGGCCGAGGCTCTCTTTTCAGAAATCAGGCTAGTTTAACGGATAGTAACCACCCTGACGGTTGGTACGTTCGTGCTCTCTGTGCAATGTCGCTCCGGTCCGCGCGCATTTGTACTCTCTGCATGCCTCCTCCCCTTCCATGGGGAGCTATATTCTCATGGGCAACCGTATTTGCGCGTTTATGTACATGGAAGCACGAAGTTGCTGATATGTAAATAATAGCTGCTGCAAGGTACGGTTGGATAGGGGGTATGAATAGCCCTCTCCCCTTTTCGATTGCCTCTCCTCCTTTTCCTCGCCGATACTTGGAGCCCTCCTCTCTTCCCTCCGCTCGCTGCCTTCTTTTTTCTTCTATAATTATTTCTTTTTATTTCCCTTTTACCCCCTCCCAACTACCGATAACTATCCATCGGTTTTCCTGCCCAGTTTCTGTTTCTCCCACACTCATCTTCGATCTACTCTACTAACCACTCTGCAAGCCCTCTTCTCTCCCTCTCTCTTCTTTTTTTAACTATTAACCACTGGCTTTTTTTCTCTGTCTGCCGAGCTTCCGTCTCGCTCCAGTCTCCTTTTTTCTCTCCGCTGCCCTCCTTCTCCGTCGTGTTGTGTATTTTCCTCCTTTTTTTCTTTTATAGCACTCCCCTTCCCTCTCTCCTGTGGCCGCTTCTGTGTCGGTGGTTCCCATCTCCCTCTTTGTCACTCCCCGCAGAAGCTTCCACACAGTGTGTCGTCGTATCGTTCCGTACGTGTACGTGTATGCACACACACACACACACCTATATAAATGTCTGTCTGCGTGTGTGTGTGGCCGCAAAAGGGAAAGGGGGAGAGCTCCCTGTAGACAATAGGCTGTTGGCTACGGGCGACGACAATGTGCCGGCTGTGCAAGAAAGAGGGCCTGCCTTCGCTCGTCTGCTTTCCTCTCCTGCGACGCTCTCGTTTCTTCTCCTCCGCGCTCTCTCTACTTCCTCTCATCCGCTCCCTTTCGGCTCTTCACCGGCCCTGAGAACCCTCGAGGTGGTACAGCGTACATCAAAATTAAGGCACGGCCAATTAAAGTCGCGCCAAACGCGCTCGAATCCTCTCCTCTCCAGCTGAGACCTCGACGCGGTCCGTGTGTACACCAGGCGCCCGGCCCTCCGACGCTTTCCTCGAGCGAACAAGGAAATTTCACGGGCCGAGACAGACCGGAAAGTCGCCGGGATTTTTAGCGCGCGTTGAAAAAAGATATTTCGGGATCCGGCGATATTTTCGACTTCCACGCAGGGAAGAGGAGAAAAAAAGTTCGCTCTCGGTGCCCGTAATAATACCGAGCTCCGCAACCGCAAAGGCAGTCTGCAGCTTTTCTAAACTCGTCAGGTCGACGTGGAAATCGATACACGCACGAGGAGAAAAGAGATGAGAAAGTGTACGCGAGAAAAAGAGAGAGAGAGAGACCCCCTTACGTTCCTACTAGTTCACAGTCAATTATTGGCGTTTAGGAGACTTATATATAGAACTGCATTTTAATCCTAACTCGGTGTTAACCCTTCCCCGGTGCGTCGGTTCGATCCATAGGGGAAAACAATACCAAGAGCATTGTAGGTCAATTGATTTTATTTTTTTCTTACCCCTTTTTTAAGGGATCACGCTCTCGCGCACATCGATGTACACGGTGTTACCACCCCTTCCTTTCTCTTCTTTTTTTTATCCTGCCCTCTGTTATCCGGGATACGATATCATCCGGGATATACCCTTCAGTTTCGTTCAGAGACTTGATTCATCATACAGTCAGCACATTCGTGTCACGAGCACGGTTTTCCCCGGGGGATGAAATTTTCGATCTTCGATTCTCTTTTTTTTTCCACCGCCCCACGACTTGCACATTCCGCGCGTACTCCCGGAGTCAACCGTGATACGGAGGCACCGATGATAAGACATCGAGACCATCGATTTCCACCGCTCCCGCGATTTTCTATCGGCTTGTACGCTAATGCCTCTAGTTACTTTTTTCACCTGCGAGCAAGTTTCTGATCCTCGTGCAAACCTCTCGACGGTGCAGAGCGGCGCGAGGCAGGGCCGTACTTTGGAGCGAGCCTTCTCCCTCTCGGGCTCTCTCGATGTCTACGTGTGTGTGTGTGTGTGCGTGCGTGCGTGCGTGCGCCAAGGGGGTAGTCGTCTTCTTTTGAATCTCGTGAAACTCGCGCGCGCGCGAGCCCGCCTTTGTCTCACCCTCGTCCAAGTGCAGGTGGTTAGGGCGACAGGGCCGTACGCTCAAAAGCACTTGGACGGGAAGAGAAAGAGAGAGAAGAAGCCGAGAGGACAGGGTGGAAGGGTGCCTCCGGGGACGTGGACTCAGGAACGTCTGTCAATATTGGAAATTACATGCGGAGTCTCGTGCTACTTTCACTGGGCAACTGAATTATTCAGAATAATCATAGTCGCGCCTCTTGTCATGCAGCGGCCGCGCCACCGGATCGAGGGGGTGCGATCGCACGTCGCGCAGAATCTCTTACCCCTCCGCGTATATCGGCTTCTATTACCGTGGAAATGTTCATCCCCGCGTTCATGCCACTGGCGTCGCGATGTTTGACCCTGTTCACCCAACTTCCAATTATACTTAACCTTGGAATTCGAACAACGAGGGGAGTCTCGTCCGTGACATTAGAATCAACCTCGCTTGGTACACGCGTGTTAGTTGTAGTACAGTTGTACGTCTCGCTCAACGGAGTATCCATCGAACTGTTGCTGCGAATTGTTCGAATGTCATTTCGATTAAAGTTCCCTCCGCGTCAGCGTCTCGGAAGCTAACGTTCTCCTCCTCGTCTGGCTGGTTTCATCGTTGGGCCGAGCTTCGAGACGACGTAAGTTCGTCAAAGTTTCATTTCGGTCGGTCGAGCAGCGGTATCGAAAAGAAAGAATCCGCCGTCCCGGCGTGCCTCGTCCCTCAGGAATTATTTACGCGGTCCTCCGCGTCGACGAGCACCACCTGTTTCGTCTTCGTCTGGCGGATCGAAACGGGCGCGATTAAAAACCGAAATTTATTCGCGTCGGCGGAACGCGCGGCCAGACACGATCAGACGCGCGCGGTGTATATCGACGCTCTTGAATGGAATCAATGAGTTCCGTTCACGGATGGTACGCGACCGTCGAATGTTTGAAGAGAGAAATGCCTCGATTCACCGCGAGTACCGGGTGGTATTCTCGTCAAAGAAGCGAATGAAAGGGAGCCGAAGGGCCTTCGAAATCGTCGAACTGCAGTCGGTCGGTCTGCGTTCTCTCCCTTTAAATCGCGGATGGAAGGAACGGGGAAGAAGAGGAGTCCGCGCGATCTGCTTGCCGAGTAACGACCCCGGACGGAATGTTCGCCGACGTGGAGAAAAACCGCGGAGAAACGTTACGCGGTAATGGAAAAAATGTGCGGCGGCGGCGGCTGGTCGGACTCGGACGAGCCCGATATATACGAAAACGACTCGTCGCGGCGATTAATCGGCCATTAAATCTCGTAGCGATCGGCGGGCGCACGGTGTATCGGTGAGAGAGATAGAGTATCGAAGGGAACTAAGACACGAGGTGAATCTTCCCGCGAAATCGTGGAAGCTCTCGCGCGGCTTTGTCGTGTCCTCGACGGAAGAGGAGAGTGGCCAGAAGGCGGCGGGGGAGCGAGCGAGACGGGAAGAGGGTGAAGGAGTTTCTGAGGGCGACAGGGCTGTATTCTCGTTGAGTCTTGCGCCGCGAGAGTAGAACGAACTGTCTACGCGTTGGCGCGACAGGGATCGTGGCAAATCGTGGCCAGAGAGAGGCGGAGAGGGAGAATTCGCGAAAGAGAGCGAGAGCTGAAGAGGGGAAAGAGCTGAAAGACGGAAAGAATGAAAAACCGAGCGAACGGGGAAGCGAGAGGGAACGAGATGGTTGCACGATGCGCGACAAAGAGGGAGCAGGGTGAATAAGTACGAAGGGTAAAGAGAGAGAGAGAGTGAGAGAGTGGGAGAGGGAGGCGGGGAGCTCGCGACGAGAAGGAAAGAGAAAGGAACGGGTTAGAGGGAGAGAAATGGAGAGCGGCGTAGAGGGAGCGAGAGAGAGAGAGAGGGGTGTACGCGTCACACCGGCCGCGTCGCGTCGCGTCACTCAAAGCTCGGGCCATGGGAGCGAGGAGGCTCGAGAGGAGGCAGTCAGTTCTCAACTGCCTTTCTATGCGGCAACCGTTGCGAGCGCGGCTTAAGCCCGGATCACGCTGGACTTAACGGCTCGCTACGGAGAACCGGCCTTCTTTGCACCGCTTTCCTCGAACCACGGTGGATGTTCGAAAGGAAGGTGGAACAACCTCTGAACGAGAACCCGTACCACTCGAACAGAAGGAACGTGTCGTCGTCTCGCGAGCGTGCTCCGTTCGCAATCGGGCTCGAATCACCGAATCGCGCTGTGACAGGGAAACTATCATGACTTATAGATCTACCTCGAGGGTGTACCGCCGCCTGGTCTTCCGTGTTTAAGCCGCATAATAAACCTCGTGCCTTCTGGGATCATTTTGTGAAGCAACGTCGCGCCCCAGTATTTTTGTTCCGTTAACGTTGTTTAGAGTAATCGAGCGTGCGAGTGTGTCGTCGTCGAAACACGATCTTCGTTTTACACAGTGTGCAATCCGGGAGTGTGTGCAACCAAAGGGAACGCCACGTGGTTCCGGGTAATTTCCGTTCGAGATTTTGACAGTGAGATCGATCGTACGCCCGTGGACAACCGATACGGAACGCGATGTTCGATTATCGAATCGTCCGGCAGATCGTTCGAACGGAACACTGATCGCCAGCAGACCGAAAGGGGGAATGCCTGCCTCTGGGTTCACCGCAAAGTTTCGCACCGATCTCGCGTTTTCCCTCTTCAACTTGGCGACCTCGTGGAACATGAATCCCGATTCTGGATTCTACTGAGACTACGCGACTCGTGCAGAGAGAGAGAAAGAGAGTGAAGCAAAAGAAAAGAAAAGAGCCAAAGTTTGAAGAAACGGAAAAGTTCCTTCGATCGCTCCGATCACTGGCGAATTTTTACGCCCGTGTGTGTGCATTCCCAACGTTATATTATACATTTTCGGAGGTACATATCATCGGAAAGTGGACGCGATAATAAATGCTAGCGTCTCGCGAAGCCTTGTCCGTCGGCTGAGCGGGAAGGATTAGGTGAAAGAGAAGAAGAGAGGAGGAGGAGGAGGAGGAGGAGGAAATCTCAAGCCCTGGGCCAGAAAATATGGTGGTTCTCGAGCTGGAGACCGTGTATGCCCAGGCCGCCCCCCATACGAAATTGCTGAACAAGCGTTTCGTCGGGGCACATCATTGGCTGGGCCCTTTGAAGGAGGCCCTGGTCGCTCGACTTGCGGCTGACAAGGTACGGACTCAATCTACTGCGCATTTACGCGCGATCTACCAGCGATGCGTTCCACTCGATAGATCTTTCTCTCTCTCCGTCTCACTCTTTCCCCATCGGGGTTGTGGTTGTGGCGCGCGGATCATCCCTTTAGAAACGTTCTACTCTATCCAGCTCGCTCACCAAGATCCCCGATCGTGCAAGAGTTTACCACGGTCGAGACGCGCCCGTATTTATCCAGATATCTGTTTTTGAACGTCGCCGCGAACGATATTTATAAGCGTGTAGGATTCCTGCCCGATGCACTCATCAGCTGGCATTAGACAAAAACGTTCATTGAGGATTTCGTCGGCGGGACTAGCCCGCGAGAGCCGCGCGAATGTTATTTATAATGCGTCGGGACCGCGATACGTTTCCTAATCTTGTTCAGGCAAGGGCAGAATCGTTCGGGAGAAAGGTGGAATTGTTTATGCAACTGTTGAACCGTCTAGCGCTCGCGCGCTTTACATAGATAGAAGGGAATTTTACCTTGCGCGAAGTTTTCAAGGTACGAACGCGGCCGTGTATCGCCGGCTTTAATCAACACCACCGGTACATGATTAATCTCGATCGATTTCTTTCCCCCCCGCCCCGCCGCCCGGTGGCTAATGAAACGAACGAGATCCGCTGCATCCACTTTCCGAACAATTTAACCAACCAATGAGGCCGTGCTGCCGCTATATCCGTTGGACGCGCAATAAAAAGTTGCCGCGCGCTATTAAATATTTAAACTTTTACCGTTAATAGGGCTGCGTGTGTGTATACGTATCCAGTGTACGGTAACTGTGTTAGGTCAGGAACGTGTATATGCGCGTACCGTGCCCCCTGCCGTACCCCCTCCACCCCCCTCCGCTCCCTACCCTCGATACATCCGAGCAGATATAATCGAGTAACCTGATTTAACCTCGAATAACACGCGTCCTGATTTAAGAACTGCATCTCCGATAAACAGAGGGGAATATAAATAATTCGTCCTGCGGTTACCGCTCTAACGTGAATTCCTCCGGTTGGTAATTTCACGGTGCATCGAGCTCTCGCGAAGGGGGAAACAACGGCTGGGAGGGAAACGCGGAGGATCGACGGTTCGCGAAACGGCCGGTTCTCGCGTTAACGGTCCCATTAAAACGTATCGGAGGTTAAATAAAAGGAAAACGGAGGAGAGCCGCGTAGACGCGGCCGCAAATCAGCCGGTGCGCAGCGACACGTTACGCCCGCGCAATCCCCGTCGAAAGATACTATTCACGTTCCGATTACCGGTTACACAGGACACCAACGGTATTTTTCTCTCGCCGAGAGGAACTTTTTCCCTGGGAAAATTGGTTCTCGGATGTCATCACGGTCGCGGTTCTTAATTCACCCTTGTGAAAGAAAGAGGAGAATGAGAGCGAGCGGGTGGCCGCGGGGGCGAGGAAAGGAAGAAGACGGAGGGACGGTTCAAAGCCGGAAGAGACCGTAAGACACTCGATAATTAAGAGAGAAAATGAATAGAGGGGCTGTGTTGTATCTACGTGGAGCAGAGTCGCGACAGGTTCGAACGGAGCTCGGAAGGAACGGTTGTTTCGCGTTCACCGGTTCCCTGATCCCTCGGCTGGCGTTACGCACGATTTTAACCATTTTTCGACGATCACAGCGGAATTCGATCTCCTCCTTCGTGAAATATTAATCGCGACTATGCGGCGGCAGACCTTTCGCGAGAAAAAGCTCGCGCAAAGGCTTCTCGTATTTTCGTTTTCCTCCTTTCCTTTTTTTTTTCTTTTTTTTTCATCGCGTTCCGGCACCGAGGACGTCGTTAAAAAGTCTTACGAGGCAGAAATCCGGTTGCGTATTGTTAGCGGAATTTAAGCGTGCAATTTTTCGGGCCACCTTCGACTAGCCAGAATTCGACGCCGCGAGGCGTTAATTCGATTCACCGTAAACGGTAATTAATAATACAAACCGCAGGAGAAGGTTGGGCTAGATTCATCCGGTGGTTGCCTTAATTAATGACCATTAATTAAGACAGACGTGACTCGATTGCGCGCGGATTTGAAACGCCGTTCCAGGCACCAGTGATTTCTCCGACTCGTTGCGTGTGTAATACATCAAGTTCATACTTACGCCGCACGTAAGAGTCGCGTTAAAGCCGATGTCGGGCGACTCGCCGATTCTATTAGAGGAGCCTTATGAAATGGAAATGTAGCTGGAGTCGATAATGCGCGGCGGTTGGTTAAATCCGTCTGTCCGTCCATCCGTTCGTCCGTCGATTCGATTCCATCGCGTTTACAGCTCGAGAATTTTCGCCTCGTTCCCTGGCATATTAAATTCGTTTATGCAATTTCGCTGGCTGGTGTCGAATACGCGCGCCTCCTTTATCGACCGGTACTTTTTCCATCGGCATTTTGATGGACTTCCAGCCCTCTTCGTGCACTTACGTACACGTGTCGCGGCAGGGAACAACCGAGTGTCTTTGATAACCCTGGTGAAAGCGCACACGATACGCTAATATCCGCGATACTTGCTCTCGATGCGGGCGAGCAGCGACGAAACAGCACTCGAAACGATCAACCGGTAGCTTCTCCGTTTTTCTTCGTGCTTCGTACATTTCACACCTGTGACGTCACCTTGAAAGTAAAACTCGCGAGTAACATTTTCCATTCGAACCTCCCCGATCTATCCTTCGTGTTTCTCAGCGTTACGTATCTCAGCGGCGTATTTATCACCGCCACGTATACGAAACCCAGGCAATTTACTGGCGAGGTATACCAGAGAAATGTGTTTTATTAACACGTAAATGTTTAAGCATCCGAGGCTGCCTCTAGCCGTGATTCATCGAGAGATATCGTCCGCGCGCGGTGCCGTGATGCTCAGCCACAACCACGCGCGTTATTATAACACCCCCGATATATCCGTTTTGCCCGTTGGTTTCTCGTCTTTGTGGCGATTCTCCCGCCCCATCGATCGACGATGCTTCCTCGTCCGTAACGCGTCGCAAAGAAGAGATCGCACCCCTCTCCGCCCCCGTTCTAAGGTGTTCCCGATTCGCCTCGCACGTTTTCCATCGATCGGATCGGTGTACACGCGAGCGATAATGATGTCAATTAGAATTTCCACCGAACTGTACCGGTAAATATTCGAGGCGGCCGCGTGGCGCGAGGTAATTGGAAATTTTTACCGGGCCCCGCTCGAATATTTTATATTCGAGAACGAAGAGAGGCCCTGATGGACGCGGATGCAGAACGTACGCAGCGTACCGTGGGTTAATTCGTAACGACGAAAGTCACCGGGGAGGAACATAGTTTACCATAATTCCACCTTTTACCCCGGGGTTTCCTATCCGCCAACACTGTTCCACCCTTTCCACCTTTTCACCCGCAGTCTTCGTCTATGGAAATTTAATTATCACGCCGGCTGGCTCTTTCTCTCAACGATGCACACGATAATGATTTTCCTCCGTGCCCTCCATAATCATTCCGCCACCGTCGCCCGTACGAACGGCAGAGAAAAGAAGGGGAGAAGGGGAACCAGGAACGTTGGACCGTCGCGAGACTCGTCGTCGTTGCCGCGGATTCGTATTCTTCCGCACCCACGCCTCTCGCGCGACCCCTTCACCTTCCTGTCGCGAACGCGAAACGCGAAACCTACTTCGTTCTTGGCTTCTTTCGTCCCTGAAAATCTAATTATCGCCCCACCTTGAGGCGACCGGTCGCTCGTGCTCGCCAGCACGCAAAGTAGTTCCCGATTCTAATCTGGACAAAAGAACCAGCCACCTCTCCACACGAGGAATACCAATCCGTTCGGAACGCGATCGTTCACGCGGCTCCTCCTCCCGCTCTGCCCCTCGGACACGTCGATCTGGCGCTCGAAATCCGATTTAAAGTTCCGCAGGGATCGAAGTTAGCGTATGCCAACGGGGATGAACAACAAATGAACCTAGCTGGAACGAAGTTAACGCGACGCCGCGCCTGGTCGCTCGATGCGCGCCGTGTCACGCTCGATTTACCTTTACCCCCATTGTGCGGAAAAGTTAAATTCTTCCTAATTGGTCGCGGGAGTCGCGTCTCTGCCGTTGTCGAGCCTTCCGCGCCTCTTTTCACCTTTCTTCGACGCTGGGAATTTAATTATCGTGTGCCGCCGCTGCTGGATCCGCACACGCGTACCACGGACCGCGGCTCGCCCGTCGAATAATTCGTTCCACCGGATTTTCCGCTCGTCTACTCTTTCTCTCTCTCTCTCTCTCTCTCCTCTTTCCCTTTTTCGCTCCCCCGGTGGTCTCTTAATCGCGTGCTAAAAATTACGCACTGATTTCGAGCCAGGTATTTCGTTGCGCGAGCGTGTAACAGCATTCTAAATGGGAGCATTGGGGAGCGCGGGTTTCTGCTGATGCAGTGAGCGGTATGGGAAGTAAATAGGGGAACGTCGGAAGGCGAGGAAGAGCGAGGTTTCCGCAGACGAAGACAACCGGGTACGGCTTAACGCGTCTAACCGACTTTGCAACCCTCGTTATTTCGCGGACAGATCCGAGTGCTCGGAGTCGCACAGTGCGCGACGTTCACGCGATTAGCCTGTTCCGCGAACGAGGACGTATCAATTGAGAAGTTTCATCAACGACGGTGCGTCTCGGTTGGACGCGGACAATCGTTCGATAACGAGATCACGAGCAGCCGTTCCGAGTGGACTCGATCGATCGAGGACCCGAGACGCGGGGGTTGCGCTACTCGGATAATCCGCGTTTAATGTCAATTGGATTTTGCGAATCGAGCGAAATCCATGGTCGCTTAGCGGCGTCAATGGCGCGTGCTGTATGGGCCGTCGACGGTTCAGCGCTCCTTTCGTCGTCTTTCAAAGCCCTCTTCTTCCATCGGCATACCATTTTGCTCGGTGGTTAGTCTAACCGCGAGCCATGATTCTCGATGGAATGCTAAGAACACAGTGGAGGGCTTCTCGAGCCCCTTTCCACCTCCTTTCGTCCCACTTCCCTCCCCGCCGTCTCTGTCTCTTCCTTCGATACCGTTGCACCGGCTATTGCATAAACCGCTTGCTTCTTGCCGAGGAGACCCGGAACTCGAGGAGTTCTCAAGACGAGCCTTTCAATTCCCAAGTATGCCAACAGGAAAAAAAAAGGAATCTGTTCCGATAAACCCCCGTTGTAATCGGTCTGGGATTATTAAACGTCTAGTGGTTGGGTAGCAGCGATTTAAAGTAATAAGCTCCGCCGCCCCCTCCCCAACTCGCCTCTTCTTCCTCTGCCTCATCCCCTTTCTTCTCCCTTACGCGAACGGATTATCCCTCGGTCGGCTAACGATGGTACACCGTCGCATAATCGTAATCCTGCCAGTTGCCGATTAAAATGTTACCTATGCGTATCGTTGCGCTTCGACGCGACCCAAATTCACCGGAGTCAGTCGAGCGAGGCGAGCCGCGGTTTCGCGCACTTTTCCGGTTAAGTCATCCACACCGCGTCCACCTTTCGAGCTTCATCGAGTGGCGAGCCTGCGACTACTCCGCGACGCGTTCAGTAACGACCTTTCCTTGGCGGAACGGGAGCTCCGTTTGCTGCAACGCCCCGGCTGGATTTATGCGCCGACTGCCAATGTCAACGTGCGTTCGATTGTCCGACGCGAAACGAACCACTTTCAACGCGTGATTACACGGCTTCCGCGAGAGTTCCGCACGGAAGCGTTAAATTTCCTGGCTTCGCGGAGGTTTAACGACGTTAACGTAACGGAGGAGTCGTCGTCGTCGTGTGTATGCAAAAAGGAAATCAAGAGTAAATAGTCGGCTGTGAATCGAGGAAACCGCGCAGAAGAAGCTTCTCCGGGAAATAAAAGGTGGAGAAGCAGAAGGCGAAACGCAACGGAACGATTAGATTGATTGTCAATGGCAAGGTGCAGCCTGGCACGTGAGCAGCATACGCAATTCCGCGAGCCAACGATAGGATGGCGTTCGATGCATTTCGATGTCATCGCCGCGCGTCCTCCTCCGGAACGGTAGCACTTGCAGATGCATCTGGCGATTTCTATGGTGCATTGTCTGCGCGGCGCGGCATTGACTAGCCAGAAAACCAGCAGCTGTCGAGGGCCGCGGGGGAGCCGGTTGCTCCGGTTATATTCGCGCCTTCCTTTTGACACGTTCACGTCCTTATCTGTTCCCGCGTCCTTTTCGCCGTGAAAATGTTTCGAGCACGATCGATCGCGTGCTCGCATTTCCATGCCTCCGCGCCTTCCCTCGTATTCTCGGTCGCCTCGACGATCCGTGGAAGAACGCCTCGCAGCCCTTCCGACGCCGAGATGTCCGCTCACGTGCGCGTGTCACGCGCAATTTATTCGTCACGGTAAATAATAATCACCAAGTTTCCGCGCGGTTCGATCAACGCGTTCAAACGCGAACAAAAGAGACGGGAACTCTTCGATCCAGTAGACGACAGCGCATCGATAAGGCGTATCGAAGTTCCTAAGCGATCGCTCGATATCAGCGATACGTATGTACGCTTCGTAGGTTGACCCGGGTTACCTTTCTCGCTGGCATGATCGTGCACGGGTGCCAAAAAGATATAGAGCGACGAAACGATGTCAGGCGATCGTTCGTTCCGTTGGAACGCGCGACAGGAAAGTGAAACAGCTAAAGAGCCAGGAGTGGAGAGAGAAGAGTTTTGCACAGCAGGCC